>NW_009259307.1:1647818-1652477 GCF_000687185.1 Egretta garzetta
CACAATACAAAACAGGCTATAGAAAGTACAGACTACAAAGAGCAGACGTCCAGGTAGCAAAAGCGAGATGAGCATTCCAAAAATGCATTTAGACTGACGTACATGCTTCTAATAAAGCATTTTGCTCCTGGTAAACTGAGATAGATTTTAAATAAATATTCCTGGGCTCCCAGTCAATCTTTTAAAGAGCAAAGAGTCTTCCGCAGAGAGGATGTGTTTATCTTCTAGTGAGGGCCTGCTATGCACAGAAGGATTTTGTTAAGCTTTATTTACACTCCAGGAGCAATATAATAGTTCATAAATGATAGACAGGAAGCCCTCTCCCTTTGGTGGGGGAAGAAACCGAAGTGAAAGCTATCTCACCCGGCAGTACATATCTCCAGTAAGGTATTTCTGTCAGAGGTGGATGAGTAGACTTCCTTTATACCCACCAATAATATTTATTCACCTATGGGATACTGTTCAGTCTACTAGAATGCTGAGCTCCTTTAGACACCTCCTTTGGAGTGAGAGAATTTGTGCTTTACAGTATCCTGTTTCTCACCACTGATTACAGAGACTTGCTGTACAATTACCTCAGCATAGATAGCTGTACAGGTGTGACATAAATTTGTTGAAGTGTGCCCCATTCCATTGGGCTAATCATGATATATCATGTTGTCTCACCCCATCAAAATGAGAGAGTGGAAATATGGCTGGTTTTCTAATGGTGGTTTTTGACTGGTTTTCTTCAGCAAACTTGATTTGCAGAGCCACCGGTCCACAGGTTAACCTTGATACCCTGGTGCTCAAGGATTGTGCATTTTTGCACTAGAGCCCATGCAGCAGTGTGTAGGGGTTGTAGACTGCCCCCTCTGAGCTGCAAGCTTCCTTTCTAGGTACTCTGTTCTCTATTGCTCTGTTGTCTATACTTTGTAGTCTCTTGTGAAAGGATTTATGATGAAAAGGTGAAATTATCCTGAAATTTGTTGCAAAGGTCCATGTTTAGCACACAGCTGAGCAGAAATTCTCTGATCTGTGTATGAAATCAGAAGAAATTATCTTGCTCCACTAACAGGTGGGTCTCTATGTGAATGCAAAAAACATCCAACTGTGGTTGCACGTATAGGAGCAGAGGAAATGCTTGTTTGTCCCTCCCTGCAGAAAGTGTCTTGGGATGAAGGTGTCATTATGGATTCAGCAGAGAATAGGCCACTGTCATCCCAAGCAATGATATCAAGTTGTTATTCAATATCTTTTGATATCAAGATTACAAAATTAGTAGCACTGTTTTTTCTACTTCTTGCTCTGCCTCTGCCCTTACTGAAGTGAACAAATGCAAGTTAAATCTGACCATTACTGGAGCAAAGGCGTTTGCATGAATCAAATAAACAGTATTATGTTGTGTGTTCAGACTCGTTTGTGGAGGCATTATGAAGAAATATCTTCCGGGACATTTCTTCATACACTGTTGTCATCCATGTAGCAAAAGGGAAAGACTTTTCTCTAAGTGAGATCAAATTTCAAACTCAAATAAATAGTTACACATCTGTCAGCTGCTTCAATCCACGAGTTTATACCTCACAGAAATTTTATAATGACTGAAGAACTGCCAATTGTGCTCAGAGATACCTGTATTTATATAAAAGAAATGCTTAGATTTTCATAAATGCAGGACACACAGTGTGCTGCAAAAGCCAAAGGAATGTGCTCCGTAGCCTTGCAAATCTTTTCATTTTTACTTTAGTGCTTCACAATTAGAGTTATCAGAGCTAGTACATTCCACCCACCTTTTGGAGTCTCAGTTTAGAAGGGCAAAGATGGCACAAATTTCACACCTAGTTTCTGATGCGCCTGCCTTTCCACATCACGCTGAACAGTGACCACTGTTTCTTTCTACTGCCATTAATAGGTTGTCATAAGGAAGATTAACAAAGTCAGTGAAGCATTTCAGAGCAAGAGTCAGTGATTTAATGAATCTCAATGATTTCCACTTTTTAAACATATTTTGGTGGTTTTGACATCTTCCACTCCACTCCTAACTTAATGCCAGTTTCTGTCAGTACTAGCAATGGATCTGCTTGAATCACTGAATCATTCCCTCTCTTAACTCCCTGTATAACCAGAGCTCAGAAGAAGTGGTTCAGCTAATCAGGATTTTCAGTGACAGTGATATTGTCTCTATAGAGATTTTTCAAGTTTTTTTTTTTATAATAAGGTTTTATAAAGTGTAAATATGTACTTAAGCATTAAAGACTCTGTCTAAATTCAGCACAGATGATGCAGTACAGCTACCAAACTGTAGAGCACAGCAGCCTCTTCTGTTCATTTCCTATTCAAGGGAACTTCTGACACAATGGGATATTATTCATCTTGAGTGTTTTGAATTATAGCAATTGTAACTTCCTGGAGGTTACTTAAGTTGTTATGCCACCTTTTAGAAGGCATAATTGTTATGGAGTTCAAGGTGTGATTTTGATAGATCACCAGATGCCAAAGACAGGAAATTTGGAACATTCCCAGAGCTGCAAATGACAAAAAACAAAAGTAGAGAGCATCTACTGTCTGTTTACCTGCAATAAAATCCTTGCACTATCCTACATTAGAGGTGGTCCAAGCTAAGTGTATGCAGTCTTATCTGATCTACGTAGCCTGGAGCATGCCTAGCACAAGATAACAGTTAGATTTCTCCAGTGAACAGATGTATGTATTTTGAAAGGCAAAATCTGCTTTCTGTAGAAACCTATGGGCCAGAATTTCTTACTGTTGTGATTACAATCTCAGCATTATACAAAGAGTAAGTCACCTGTCCCCTATTGCTGGAGAACCCTATGGGAACTGGGAAGACAATTTGGCAGTTATTCAAAAAAAAAACCAAAAAGACAAAAAGAAAAAAAAAAAAACCACTGCTTTGAAAAAGGGCAAGCTTATGCCTACTTCTGGAATGAAAACCCCAACAATTTCTGGCCTTTAGTGAAGTCATAGTGATTGTTGGATAAGAGATAATTCTATTCTCAGAATAATCTTCTATGATGCAAAGTAAATATTTCTCTATTAAATTCTGGAAGGGGAATTTCTATGACAAGTATATAGTGCTCGGACTGTACTAGCCCAGCATACAGTAGCATAAAAATACCAAGTAGAATCGTAAACCTTCTGGTCAAGTAATTTCCATTGGCATAGGCATCAAGTGCCATTTGAGCTGCACAGGGGTTTTGGAGACACTGATAAGGCTTTGGCAAAGTGACACAGGATCTACAGGAGTCTCCTGGACTAACATCTCAGGGCAGCTAGGAAAGGTCAGGGCATTTCAGATGGAAAGAAGAGAATCCAGTCACAAGTTTCCTCTGGCTGATCCTTGTGACACACTGATGTCGTTAGCTGGATTGCTGGCTAGCCCAGCTAAAAACTCTGCTTTCGTTTGTGTGCTGATGGCTATTAAATTGTATTCCTCATAATTAATATGGGGCTGCAATGAATCTCAAGAATACAGGCCAAATAATTTGCCCACCTAGGCTATAATGAACCCAATCAAAAAGTAACTGCTAACAATGTTGGTGATATCCCACACCACACACCTCCGAGGTTGCTTGTACTCTGAAATGCCATGTTAGGTTAGCTATGTTTGTGAAGAAACATATGGACAAATGATTTATGGCTTCTTCCAGCATAAAACTTCCATTTAACTTACATAAAATGACATAAGTCAGACCTAAAGTTCATGCAACCCTCAACCTTGTGTTTTAGCACCACCAAAGTCATGCAGCAAGGTGTCTCATAGCTTAATTACAACTTGTATAGTGAACAACTACCTTTTCATTTGTTCCTCTCTGATCTTGTATTGAAGAGGGGAACTCAGTAGGTTTAAACCTGTAGAAATGTTATGCGCTGAAGTGTAGAAAGCACTATCACATAATCACATAACATATATGTAGTTCTCCAAGGTGTGGAGTGGCCAAGGTTCATTCCTTAGCAGTGAAAATATAACAATAAACAATCAAGTCACTGACAAATGAAAAGTCTAGATAGGAGCCAACACTTTGCAAGAAAATATTAGCAACAAAACTATGTAAATTTTCAGGTACAGTATCTGTATTATCCAAGTGTTGCATAATCCACTATTTAGAATCATAGAATCATAGAATGTTTAGGGTTGGAAGGGACCACTAGTGGTCATCTAGTCCAACCCCCCTGCAGTGAGCAGGGACACTGCTAACTAGATCAGGTTGCTCAGAGCCCCATCCAACCTGGCCTTGAATGTTCCCAGGGGTGGGGCCTCCACTACCTCTCTGGGAAACCTGTTCCAGTGTTTTACCACCCTCATTGTAAAAAATTTCTTCCTTACCTCTAGCCTGAACCTACCCTGTTCTAGTTTAAAACCATTTCCCCTTGTCCTAACACAGCTGGCCCTACTAAAAAGACGTTCCCCATCTTTCCTATAGGCGCCCTTTAGGTACTGGAAGGCCGCAATCAGGTCTCCCCGTAGCCTTCTTTTCTCCAGACTGAACAAGCCCAACTCTTTCAGCCTGTCCTCATAGGAGAGGTGCTCCAGCCCTCGGATCATTTTTGTAGCCCTCCTCTGGACCCGTTCCAACAGTTCCATGTCCTTCTTGTGCTGAGGGCTCCAGAGCTGGACGCAGTACTCTAGGTGAGGTCTCACCAGAGCAGAGTAGAGGGGCA
>NW_009259307.1:1652715-1660861 GCF_000687185.1 Egretta garzetta
TCTCCATCCGGACATTGAGCCATTGACCACTACCCTCTGGATGCGACCATCCAGCCAGTTCCTTATCCACCGAACAGTCCACCCATCAAATCCATAGCTCTCCAATTTAGAGAGAAGGATGTTGTGGGGGACCGTGTCAAAGGCCTTGCAGAAGTCCAGATAGATGACATCCATTGGTTTCCCTCTGTCCACCGTTGACGTCACACCATCATATAAAGCCACTAGGTTGGTCAGGTAGGACTTGCCCTTGGTGAAGCCATGCTGGCTGTCTCAAACCACCTCCCCGGCCTCCATGTGCCTTAGCATTGCTTCTAGGAGGATCTGTTCCATGATCTTCCCGGGCACAGAGGTGAGGCTTACAGGTCAATAGTTCCCGGGGTCTTCCTTTCTACCCTTTTTGAAAATGGGCACAACGTTTCCCTTCTTCCAGTCACCAGGGACTTCACTTGACTGCCATGACTTTTCAAATATCATGGAGAGTGGCTTGGCGACTTCATTGGCCAGTTCTCTCAGGACTCTGGGATGCATGTCATCAGGTCCCATTTGAAAGAATAGTACCATCCACTAAAGTTACAGTGCTTGAAGTGCACATCTTTATTTAGGTGAAGTGTTCAACAGTAGTGATGCAGGATGGGGGAAAAAGTCACAGACTGAAAATAGCAGGAAGGTGTAAGAAACAGGGACATGGATGTAAGGAAAAGGAAATAGTTTCTACACCAGGGTAAAAGGAATCCTAGGCTGAATAGGAATGTTATTGGATGGGAACAACTGGGTTGGTCATGAACAGCTAGTCTAAGCAGTAGTTAGAATTTCCTAGAAAAAGGGAGGGGAGTCAGACATTCATAGATATGAGAACACAGAGAAGTTAAAGGAATTATTGACATTAATGGTAATGCTTGGAGCAAGTCTCAGCAGATAAGGCCCGACGATAGGATAAGCAAATTGCTCAAGATAGGAAGTAATCTTTTTAAGAGATGAGATCTTTTTAACAATACACAAGGTTTAGAGAGAAAAGAAAGGCTTCACAGGAAGCATGGTAGTGAAGGTGATTCATGCAATCCAAGAGTGAAAGAGGGAAATAGAAAGGAAAAAAAAGGGGTGAATTATGTATTAAATGAATGAATGCTGTGGAAAATAGAGCAATGATTACCAGCATGTTTAGAAATGTTGGAACTTTTCACCTAGGGTAGTATCTCTAAAGCCTGTCTAAGCAGATTTCAGACTGCTCTTATAGACTTGGGAAGAGGATAAATGCTGTCATTTTCCAAAAAAAGTTACCATCATTCACTTCTAGATTAATAATTTAAAAAAAAATTATCAGGAATGCATTGGTACCTAAATACGAGAATGTATTTAGAACACTCCCACTTGAGGTAAAGATTTTTGCTTGCTTGAAACCAGACAATTTCACTGATCTCTGTCTTGCAGCTCCAGTTAAATTCTGTTTAAATTAGGCAAATCTGAGCAATTAACAGGTGAATTAACTAGAGACAAACTCCTTGTGGGTTAATGGAGAAATGAGTGGCAGAAAGATTATTAGAGTAGACTTCAGTGTCTAAACCAGAAAATTACATAGAAATTAAAAAAAAAAGAAAACCCAAACCCTATTTAGGCATTTTATTTTTTCATGAGACTCAAAGACATTATCTAAGCCAGGCAAACGTTGTAACCCAAAATGTTAAGATCTGAAAGTTCTGTTCACAAACCTTTCAAATATACTGTCCTACATTGGCATGTCTTAAGCCAGCCAGCTGAGGCAGGAGAGCTGAAGGATGCATCCAGACGGAATCAGCTGAGCTGGTAACCCTGGGTATCATGGCATTATAGCAATGGGAATGGGCGCCCTTCATCCACATGACAGGGTGAATGGCTGAAACTTGTTCAAGTCCACACAGCTCTTTACATCTCACGGAGACGTGATTCCTGTGAGAATAGAATTTTCTCTCATCCAGATATTACTTGGATTTTTCTAAAGGCCAGAAAATCCAGCTCCAACCATACCTCCAAACACAAAAATCATCAATTATAATTATAGTATGCTCTTTAATTCAGAAAGTATGTTACATATAACTAATGCATCATAAGACTAATCTCGTGATGTGTCCTATATCATCCATCAGTTAAAAGCAACAAAGCTTCCATTGCCAGATGGATTAGATAACATATATGAATTAACTGAGCTCAGTGAGTTTTTCAAGCATCTGTGTAGCCTCAGTGAAAGCAATAAGATCATTTCTCTTTATTTCTATGGCACAAATTCATTGCACAAGCTTAGCATATAAAAAAAATTGTTAATTCAGTCCCAGTTTCTTCTGTGACATGATTTACCAGAAAAGGTAGGACTTAACAAAGAAAGGATTTTCTTATGCCTTATAAAATGATTTGCCAGTACCGGCTATATGTCTCTCATTGAATGGTCAGAACTGGACATATATGCACCAGTGGATTCCACCCTGGGTAGAAAAGTTCTGTCTATTAAGTAATTTGTTTTGAAAGGCACAAACTCAGATTTTCCAAAGGGCACTGTAGTAAAAATTTTGTCCTTAAAATTGTGGTGCTATCTTGAAAAAAACCAACAAGCTTTTGCTTGGTTCTACCCACAGAGTATTTTTTTCTGGATTGATCAATTTTGTCCTACTTTCACATTTCTTGATAAACACATGAAAGCTTTTGTATCACCATAGTCATCCCTTATCTCTGTGTTCTACAAAGTAAGTATTAATTACAGGAATTATAATGTAGTCTGAACATATGAAAGGATAACCTAAGGTGGCTTGTTTTTTAGCGAATGCTTTCCAGCTCTGGGAATTATTCTTGCCAGCTCTCCAGTGAGAAGGGATTAGTTTGTTTCCAGAGCTAACAAGTCTGTCTTCACCTTCAGAGCTGCCTTCAAGTACGTGAAGAACTTCACTTAAAATCTGGGGACCTGCTTGCTGAGAGAAAGCAGTTTTACAGGAAAGATGAGGAGGCCTTAAACTGTGTTCCCCAGTTAGAAGTTCATGGCGTCTGGCTAAGCAGTTTGTTTCAGCAGCATTTGCTTCGTTGAGGTCTCAGCTCGGTGAAAAGGCTGTTGCTTTTGGTCTTAAAATAAGTAGTGTCATTTTCTCTTTGCAATGAATTCTTTCATCCAATCATATTCCTGTATGCAAATATACCGTAGCTGGTACAGATAAAAAAGCACAAATAAAGCTAAGAGCTCAGTCAGGACAAAAATCACTGCCCTTCCTTTATACCTCATTTCACCTGTGTTTCAGGAAAGTCCTCAAACTCCTCAACTAAAAATATGAAGAAGCAAGGTTCAGATGGCAGTCCTGCTCCAGTTTTGCCAGCGCTACCAGAAGCCCTCAAAAATCTGAAAATTAAATACACCAAGGTTAGTAGCATTCAAGTTTCTAATTTTTCTTGTGCATTCAGCTCAGACAGTAGGATGTGTTCATTTTAATTTTAGATGAACCATGGAAGTAACTGTAAATCAGTGCTTAAAGTGTTTGTTCTGACCTGTTTCTGATATTATACATAATAGCAATTAATGTTTAGTGATCCTCTTAACCTAAGTATTTCAGGAAGTGTGCAAGTGTGATAGAATCATCTCATATTACAGTTGGGGTGGGTGCTGTTTTTCTCATGAAACAAACTTTCTGCAGTGATAAGTTTCTCAGAAACTATAAATGGAGCAAAGAAGGAAAAGTTTCACTTTTCAGAACAGTGAGAACAAGTTAAAATGTTAATGTACTGCATCATATTACAATCAGATTTAAATAATTATATCAAAAAAGCTTATGCGGAAAGCGATGTGTGAAAATGAAACTAAAATAAAATTCATTCCACTCACATATTTTTCTTAGAAGTTATGAATCTGGCTTTCAGCTTAAACAAGTAACAATCAATAAAACAGATAAAGTTTACCATCACTAATTATTCAATGTTTTCAGGATTTTTTTGTAATAGCAAATTATTTCCATATGCAGTTAGAAATACACTGATAAAGAAGGTCTGAATCCAGACTTGTGTTCCCAGCTTGAAAAGACCCTTTGCCTGTTTTATATCATATTGTGCAAATATCTGCAAGAACTTTGAACAATCTCTTGGCAGAAAACACTGCAACTCTGCCCTCTGAAACTTTCAGGTAGAACAATTGATCAGAAAGGATCTCTTCTCTTTGGAAACTCCTCAGTTACAGTTCATTATCTTTCTCATTACTATTGCAATGGAAATAAATTTCATTTTCTATAACCACTGCTTATTTTCTTTTCCAAAAGCAAGGTGTTCACTGATTATCTAGATTAGTTGTTTTGAATTCCATTCTAGCCTATTTTTTTCATGGAGTAAACCTAGCCAGATTTCAATGCATGTCTGTCTTGAATAAATCACACAGGACCTTACTTTGTAAATATTTAACAGGCTACAAAAGCTATGTACTTCTGCCATGTGATAGCTCTCTACTGCTCTTCCTATCTCAAAAAAAAAAAAAAAAAAAGCTTAATTCAGAGGAGATAGTTTAGTACCTGAGTCCCAGTGGCGTTCTAGAAACTACAGTGCTCCCTGTTTGATTTTTTTTTATTTTTCCAAAGGAAAACAACTAGTACAAGCAAAACACCAGCTCAGAAATCTGATGTAACTGAATATGCAAGACATATATTCCTGTAAACATTTCTATCCTTCTAAAATATTTAGTTAGCAAAAACTTATTCCGTTAATACAAAAAGCAATCACAAGACCAGCAGCATGGCCAAAATGTCTATAGTGCAGAGTTAAGGTGAGTGTCACGTGGCAAATGCATGTTTCTTTTGCCTTGACAATAGATACCATTTCCTTAAAAACTGCATATAATGTCTAACTGTGCAGAAATGCATGTGTTTGCAAAAGTGTGTACCTACAAGTGATCAAATCCAACATGTCCTTACGGAAGCTTGATTTTTGCAATGCTTTCCTCCTCTCTCCAAATATCACACAGGGTTGTCTGAAAGCCACAACAGTGTACTGAGGGACAGGAAGATGGGGTAATAGAAGCATCACCCCATACCCAGCAGTCATCCCACAATTTAATAAAACCTTTCCAATCCTGTCTTCTTACTCATCCTGTTCCTCTCCTGTCTCATACAAGTTAGAATGTGGGGTGTGGGATTGTTTTGGCTGATTATGTTGGAGGGATCAAGATGAGGGAAGCATTAATTACTGCTGAGGTATTAACCTTTCTGTCTGAAGCACCTTGGACATCAGCAGATCACTCAGCTCTGGAAACTCAATTTTCTCTTTTTCTACCATGGCATAATATCAACATCCATCACAAAAGGATCTGAAGAGAGGTCTGCAGGAGATGTTCCAAGGTCTTTCCTCTTTACTTAACACTCTCTCTATTTTATTTTCTATGAGAGGGATCATTTGGGGCCTTTTATAGAGATCATTTAACTAAGTATTTCCATAAGTCTAGGGATCTATAGGTTGGTATAGTTATGTTTCAGATAATGCCCTTCACATATAACATAAAACTAAACACACTTCAGGAAATGTGGATTTCAATAATTAATTTGAATGCATTTTAAACAGTTAAATTGGGTTAGATGTTGAACTGCAGTGATCTTGAATCGGTTTCATATCTGAATCTCCTTTAAAGATATTCCAGTGTACTGAATGAGTGTTGGTAGCTGGCTAAAAATGTACTGATAAATATTTTTCTTCGTCAACACTGCGGAATTAGGCAATGAGTGTTTGACAAATTATTTCTGTCATGATGCTTTCACATACACTAAGCCCTATGGTGCTCCTTTAATCAGAGAAACTCAGATTAGTTAATTATTAGATTGTCAAATTACATGAGGGGGTGAAAACAGCAGCACATTCTCTCACTAAACTGCATGTGAAATATCAGAAAGTGTGGAAGGATAAGCCTCTCAGAGTGAAGAAAAACTATAGCTGAGTATCACCTGTGTTGCAATCACTAGCTCCACATAAAAGGTGAGGGGTAAAACCACAAAAATATAATCAGAATATCTGAGGAAAGGTAATCAGCTATAAAGGTACTATAGAAACATACTCTTTTTAAGATTAGCTGACTTGGTAGATACAAAGCCACTAACCAACAAATCAGAAAGTTTAAATAAATAATGAATACAAAGAGTATGTTCTCTCATTATTAGTTCATTGCAGCACTAAAATATAATTCCTGCATCAATAATAACACACAGTTCCCAGGGAAAAAAAAAAAAAAAAGAAGTTACATGAAAAATTAGCCAAATATCAACTTCCTGTAAGTAAAAACCTGGGAAAAAAAAAAAAAAAAGACTTCACAGCAGATATTCTCTATTGACATATTCTTTTAAAGCTTATGATTTCATTCCTTAGTAGCTCCTTAAATAATTTCACATATTTTAACTGCATTGCTTAAAGAATACAGTGAGACTCCATGATATGTTTCAGAACTACTAAATCAGAACTCACAGTACTTGAAATGAGCCTCCTCTTGGCCCACAAATCTCTTTCAGGTTTAGATGTAACTGTAAGATTTATTACAACCATCAAACTCAAGAATATCTGAATGACTGTCATAATCTGTAAGAGTGGGTATGAATAAGGACCAACAATTTTTCAGCACTGCGCATGACCTCACCTGAGCGATGCTCAATTGCTTCCAGCATGCAGGAGCCCAGACACAGCCCTGGCACCTCACCACTCTTCCCAGCCTCTAAACAAATGCTGGGGGTATTATTTCCTGGTTTACTGTCTGCCTTAAGAAAGCTTGTGAATATTCAGCTGAGCAGCTGTTGAAATTTGGTGATCGCTTTTACCTGTGTGAAACAGGTGGCTGGGCTCATTTGAAGAGCATTGTCAAGGAAAGCTTTATCATAACAAGAGTTGTAGGCTATCTGAGGTCAGATTTATTAACATTGGAAGAGTTTCTGGTATCTAAAGAGAAGATAGCTTAGACATTTCATTCCATATTTATAAAGTTACCATTAATAGCTAAGTTTAGGATAGCCCACATTTTAGATAGTTCTATTACTTTTCTTGATTACGTCAGTCAGTGAAAGAGTGGCTGCATGGTGCTTAGTTGCCAGCTGGGGTTAAACCATGACCCACTGTAATATGGATTATAGTTTATAACAATAATAGTCAATTACATAAAAATTCTTCCCTGACAAATAATAAGTTTATAGGCAGATGCTGAATATGGGATCACGTATAGGACGTTTGCAACATCAGAAATCAAGTATTCTCTTCTCTAAATTGCACTTTTAAGTCACTTGTACAGAAGCACTGAGGCCTGAAACCCTGTATAGACTTTGCACTATATTGTACCCACAAAAAGGGGATCCTTATTCTAAGGAAGATGCAGCAAGAAGTTATGTTTCATAAAGAGATGGCACCTAATATAGAGGCCCTACAATCTACTTCAGCAGAGCTATGGTGTGGTCCATCTGAGACAAAGCTGTCCAGAGTCAAATACTTTCTTTGCTCATGCAGCACAGACACAAATATGGCACTTCCCATCTAGCAGATACTTTATAAAATTAACTCACGGTCTGTTCAAAATACTCAAGGACCGAAGGGAAAAAAACCACTGGGTTGACAGAGAAAGGCAAAGAGCAGGTCTCATCTTCCCATTCTCCAGTCAGGTCATTTGAGTGACCAAATCAACTGTCTAAACAATGACAGAAATACTGTAGTCTTGCAGTCAACCCCAAAGAGTGAACAGTGTCAGATTATCCGAACTGTAATCAATCCTTTCAGAGAATAAGGATTTTATTGCGCACTGGCACTGGGAAATAAACCCAGTCAGAGGGGTTTTGACTGCAATAGCCTGTTACCTGGGGTCAATTTTAAATACTGAACTTTAGCAGTGTACAGTCTCATCTACAAGATGTGTATTTCCAGGTCTAGTGCAAAGAAGTCTGAAAGTCATTAATTCTTTGCATTGTTGAAATAAAAGACATCTCTCCTAAAACCACGAGTGAAATAACAATTGCAAAATGCTTGGAACAACATTTCTAAATCCTTGCAAAAGAAATATGCAACCCTAAACCTCATGGGCCATAGTCATCACAGACACCCCCTGCACAGCATGTGCCACAGAAGGGTGGGTCTTTTTACATCTGTGTCTGACAAACTAACACAAAAAATCTAAGCTGCCAAAACACTGTAACCTATT
>NW_009259307.1:1660889-1718174 GCF_000687185.1 Egretta garzetta
GTTTATTTCAACAGGACAAGGGAAATACCAGGGGCTGCTCTTGGCTGGTATTTCAATGTTGCCTGGATTTAGAGATCCACATCCTGTTTGTTTACAGCATATACTCCACAGCATTAAATGAGCATGGATGTGTGCACATTTATGAGTCCAGCTGCCTGCAATGTATGTAACACCACTTACATGGAGAGACTTTTTCCTTCTCTTTCATGTCTTTCATACCTGCATATGCAAGACTGCTATCTAGCTTATGAAAGACATCTGGATAGTTTGATTTATACAGTCCTGATACAATGTTGTGTATATATTTAATATAATGAAGTTATGTTTTAAATGGGAATGGTATTAGAAACATTAATAAGAAAGATATTCTAAACTAATATTATGGCTGATATTGCTTGGTACAATAAATGTAATATTTAAACAAATACTTTAAAAACTTCCAAAAATGGTAAGTTTTGCTATTATTCCTTTCACAGACAGATATGAATTTGGCATACTGTAACATCATAGCAGTGTTACATAAATATTTACCTTTTAGTTTGTCTCTCTTCTTGGCAATGTAGCTCGTTACTAAAGATGGCTTTTTTTTATATTAACCGTTGAACTGCTGTCTTTGCCCTTTCACAACAGCCTGACAGCTTTTGTTAAATCAGGAGTTTGCTGGTCAGTCCTGATTGTCGGAGGCAGCAATGACACTCTATATATCATGCTCACATGGAAACAAGCTGAAAGGGATATATTAATACCAAATTGTTTCCATATCCATTTAAAGATAATATTTTTATTGATCTTGATAGTTATTACCAAACTGTTCACCAATTATTAACAACCACTCAGACAGTCAATGTAAGCAATTTCAACGCTATTCAAAATCTGTTACTTGAAAGCTGTCATGTTTTCATAACTTATGTGGTTGTGGTGGTAGGGTTTAAATCCCAGGTCTGTGTCACAAAAAGCATTTATCCTGCAGTTTTAATGTCTTGACTTTGTCCTGCCCTGAGTCAACCATTATTTGCTTTGATTTGCCTGTCCCAAAATATTTGCTGGTTTTCTATTTAAATGTTCCTGCTACTCTGAGCAACAACAGTGGGTCCCTTACCCTAAAGAAGAGGAAACAGGAATCACATCTTTTCTGCTAATTGTTCTCACAGTGTCTAAAGGTGGGGTAATACGCCATGATCCTAAAGATGATCATGGTTAGTGAGGGCCTGCCATGATCTTGATGACGAATATGATCAAGATCTCATGTGTGTGTCAGGAATACAGCAGCACTGGGAGTAAGAAGGGAGGGTTACCAGCCCATCAGCAGTGGGAAGGTGGGCTCAAGCACTGGGAGGGCAACTTAGGGTGGTGACCCCGCTTCAGCATTGACCCGAGCCCAGACATCACAGAAATGGTTAGTCAGGGGATGACCGGTACAATTAACATTGGACTGTACACATTATTATGTTCCACTTTAAAGAGCCTACGCAACACTTGGTTGCAAGATAGCCTCCTCTTTTCAACATCTGTGCCATGTACCAGATCTTTCTGATGAGGTTTCCCTTTCTGTTTGAAGGCTAACCTACAGAGTCAGAAATAAAAAGTTAACCCGCTTTGACAATTTTACCAGCAGTGGCTCAGAGATGGCAGGCTCTAGGGCAGCACAGACCTTGTGCACCTATGGGTATAGCCCAGGTTCTATTTTGCATTTGTGAACAGAGACAAATACTTCAAATTTCACCCAGAGATCTTTAACCTTCATTCTGCTTGTCTTCTAAATTTTCACAGCTGTGTAATATCATATAACTTCTCAGTAATTACAACTAAAGTACAGCATATTTTTAGTAGTTTGTTTTATTCTCTGTCACTTAACAAGTGCTGAATCAAATAATTTTGTTTCATCTTTAAAATGACAGAACAGAAAATTCAGAAATATTATAGTTATTTTAATAATGGTATAAAGCATATCTTTTAAAAGACAACATTTACCATTTTAGAATAGTGTCTATGGTGCCGTATTTTCCCTACCCTATTGATAAATATTGATTTTTTAGGAACAATTGTAGTGGTTTATTTCCTTGTTTGTTTGTTTGTTTTAATGGAAAAGCAGACTAATTTCTACAGATTTCATCAACAGTCTTATTAATATTCAGTAACCTAAAACCTAGAGAGACACAGGAGTGCTCAGTCCTGAAACCCTCTTTGGACATAGTTTTAAGGAATATATAGCACAACTGAAATTAGGACACCAGAGCTTGAGAGAGAATCAAAGTACCATATCAAACAGTCAACAAAATTAATAGTAAAAGTAAAGCAGACATGGTGAGAATTTTGTGCTGTATTTGGAGAATGACATTGATGTCATTTAGACTTTATAAGGATTTCAAACCTTTAATTATTCCTTCAGCTGTAACAGTACCTTTGCCAATTACTTATTCCCATACAAAAGGGCCTAGGTTTGAATTTCTGGGTTTATTATACAACAAAAGGTTACGGATCATAAAAGTTCAACATGGGAAACTACAATGCCCACCTTGTTTTGTTTGGGTCTTGTTCTAAGTGCACCAGCAATGTTGCAATCACAAGTTGATGGTATTTGTTCCAGCCACGCAAAGTAAATTCAGTACACAGTGTGCTTTCAGCCACTATAAAGTTTAATCTTTGAGTAAGGACACAGTTCCTAACATTTATTAAATGAACTTTGGGTATCAATTCCATTGCTGCTGGGTAAGCTGTTATGATTAACTTTGGGGTAGGCCAGCTGCTGTGCAATTGTTGTTCATTTATGCTTCTTGATTGCTATCTATATTCTTGGCACTCTGTGAAAAGCTTGAAATAGAAAAATATTGAATAAAAACCCAGGGTATTCTACCAATATTGAGGAAAGTGCAATTTTAGCTTATTTTCTTGGTTTTAATGTTAGACTTTTTCCAGTCCCTGCCAGGTAAAAGTTAGGATAAGACAGTTAAATGAGCAATTCATGCTGGCCTGCTTTTCCTGGTATGGATATTCCACAAAAGGCAACAGTTTAGTAGAAGGGGTTAGGTGATGACTGGGAAAATCAAGACAGCTGGTGTCTGCTGAGGGAAATCACTGTAGGGACATAACAGAGATCCTCAGAGTTGGAATGAAGTATGAAAAAATATCAAAATGAACACAAGTAATATTAGTTTGCTGTAATACCCTTTGGAGTTCAGACAATAATAATCAGACATTGGCAGTAATAAAATATCAGGAGTATGTTTTCATTTTATGCCTAAAGGCTGGATGGGAGGCAGGCAAATGTCACCAATGTCAGGGTGACAAATGATGTGATAGCTGTGTACATTAAATTGGAACTAAACAGATTATCAATAGAAATTACTGAATAAATAATGAATAACATCAAATGGTTAGGATCACCTTAAACAGAAGAGAGTTATACTGATTATAAAGCAATGACAGCTAAAAGAGTTACCCAAGGATCATGTCGTGAAAGCCTGAAGTCATGCAAGGCAAGGAGGTTCACCCCTCAAAAGCAGGAGTTGCAGCATGTGCTGAAGACCAAAACCAGAGAGGTTTGAATTCCTGGTGTTTTGCAGAGAAGCTTTCAGGCAGGAACAGGAGAGGAAAGAGCCTCCCATGTACATGACCAGCAGCTGTAATCCTGCTGAGCAATGAGGACATATAGACTGTCAGCAGGCATGTTTGCTGTATGTTTGTATGAATATATAATCACATGCTGATTATGGTAATATGGCACCACCCCACTTCTGGCACCCATAGTACAACCCCTGGGAAATAACGGCATTATGATGTGAAAGTGTTCAGAATGAGATTGTGCAAATAGTCTTTCCAAAGGAGGAGAAGGAACTACCTTTGAGAACTATAATCAAAAGCTCCACTGTTTCCCATATATTTTTATCTAGCACTTATTGAATTGTATAAGGGTTTATGTGTAGCTGAGGTCCACAGTCATCTTCTGCCCTTAAGCAACCCTTGAAATTCCCCTCATTGTCAGCTCTTGGACATTTTAACTTGGCCAGTGTAAACATTTTGGTATGTGCTGGTTCAGTCTGGAGGGCTAGTCCTCCTTTTCTTGTAAGATTAAGACAGGCAGAAAACCAACAATTACAGAAATAGGTGTTTGTGATTTCATCAGTAAAGTAATTCAACTTTTTTTCAAGGCAACAATTATATATGAGAAAGGGCTTTTCTCCCAGTATGTGTGGCTAAGTGTCTCTGTGAAATTAGCCAATCACCAACAGCAAGGACAGTCTAGGCTTTCTCTAAGCTTGCTAACAGTGTACTTCTGGTGAATACATCAGTCATTTCCTCTTGATTGGTGATTCATATCTTCATTTAATGGAATAAATTCTGCTTTTTCTGTAAAAGATTAAAAGCATTATGTTTCTGCTTTTAAATCTTGATTAGGATCACATTCAATGAAGCACCAATCCACAAAGCCAAAGGATTTTGGTGAAAAATAAAAGAACCCCTCCCTAATCTCTCATTATTTTTCTCCTGTAACTTGAAAACAGAGAGGTATTCTTGCTTGATTTTTACTCTGCTTAAGTGGTTCTTTCTTTGTTTCCTTCAATTGACTGTGGTGGGGTTTTTTTAGCCTTGACATTCATTTCAGGAAGAGGTGCTATTGGTTATTTTTTGTTAGGATTTTCTTTTTTTTTTTTTTGGCAGGAGAGAGTGAAGAGAAATCAAAGCAAAGATTAATAAAGTAGGCTTGTCCTAGGTACTACACGTACTATATACACTAAACCCAAGGATTGGGTTTACTTCTGTCGAGGCATGTAACAGAAAGGCCTCCCATCATTACCAATCCTGTCAGCATACGAAACCCAGGTAGTTTTAGGTAGCTGATTTAAGTCTGTACCTCCCTTGTACATCACAGACTTCAGTTTGAGAGAGGAAGGACCTCTTTGTAAGAGAATCTTTTTATGATATGAAACAAAGTGAAAATATCATTTAGAGAAAGAAAGTTTGATTACTAAGGTTAATTTTAAAAAGCTGTTCCTGGTTAAGTGCATATGTGATTACCCACCTCATCAGAATAATGTAGAAACTGCTATTCCATTTTTAATTCAGGCAGCTCTCAGCTATGAAAGAGAGATTTATTCATTAAAACAGATAACAGACAACAGCTATATATATGCTACTAATATTGTTTCACTGTTTCTTTTTCTGCAGATATTTATAAACAATGAGTGGCATGATTCAGTTAGTGGTAAAAAATTTGAAGTCTTTAACCCTGCTAATGAAGAGAAAATCTGTGAGGTTGAAGAAGGAGACAAGGTACGGTTTTCTTTCTTACTCTTAACTCTAGCTTTAAATTCAATTATTCTCCTTAAAAGAAGGCAGGCAAGCATCCATCTGTGCTGATATAACACACCACCTCATAGATGTACCTACTTCATCCTGTATACCTTCTTCTGCAAACAATTCTTAGCTTTTCTACTAAGCCTTAATATTTTTTTTTTTTTGTAAACAGACACTGAAAAACTGCTTTACTCTTAGGATCTTGCTTATAGGAGGAAAGTTCTGAAGAAATATTTTTTTGTTAATTTAATATTGATTCTTTTTGTTATCTTTGATAGGTGGCATCTAATAATTTAGTTGGGGGGGGTTGTTATTTTTTTCTGTCTCTTCCTTACACAGTGATATAATCCATTCACTACACATTTATAAAAGGTTTTTCATTACAGATAACATGAAGTGAACAAATACTGATATTTTCCCATACAGACTCTGCAAAGATGATAATTAGCATCAAATTAGCATTTTTAGCTATGAATATGTCTTCTCACTACTGCCGCTTTCAAATATTTGGTTTTGTGAAAAAGGTATCAGAACATAGTCCTAAAAAAGACTCTTAAGATGAATGTAACCTATCAAATAGATACTAATTCCACCAAAACTGGTTTCCTTACAGCATGTTGAACTAATGAATTTAAGCAGAGGACTAAAAAGATTGTTGGCACCTGTAAACAAACATTCATTTTTTTTCATATTTATCAGGTCTCTTTGTGGAAAAATACAGGTAAATGCCATGAAATCAAAGATATAATGAAAACCTAACCCCTCAAATAAACAGCTCTGTATTTTTGTTATAGTATGTATTTTTCCACTATAAAGAATTTGCCTAGTGCTACTATACAGCTTAAATATAAGTTATCAAGACAAAGATGGCTGAAAAAGTCTGCATGAGTCTGTCTTTTGACAATTTCATATATCTAACAATGAGTTTTTCAAATGCCTTGTTCTTGCTTTTCTTTAGTCCTGGTTACCTGTATGTAGTGCTAAGAGTCACTGAGATTATTTCAGGCTCTTTTTGTCCTCAGCCAAAGAATTTCATAAGCACATTGTTAACTTCTGAATCATATTCTACTAGAACCATACATGCTTTTGATGTAAAATGCTACTTCTTCTACCTCTTCTCTGTTCAATGTTTAAAAACCAAATTATGTTGCAAATCAGGTTGGCCTGATATTTGATCATCCTCAAATTAAATTAGTCATGACCTGCAACTGTTCGCTTACCATTGAGAATTTTTGTATCTTTCATTCCTTACAAATGATCTAACAACTCATTAAATAAAGAGATAACACTGTTCAACACACAGGTTTGCTTTCTTTCCAATAATTTTACAATGAAAACTTCTATTAACTAAATTGCCAAGTGAAATGCACAAATCTAGTGAATTACACAGTCATTGTGAACCTAATATTCTAGAGCCTAGTCTTTAGATAATGAGCCAAGAGATTTTAGGAATTTAATTTGTGTGTACAATAGGGTTGACAAAGGGCTGTACACTGCCTTGCAGTGGTATTTAAAAAAAACAAGTGGAGATTACAAAGCACAGACATATATGTGGGTGGGAACTGTTTTCCTTTCAGCTTGATGGCTCTTTCAAGCTACATTCGCTAATCCTAAAGGCCCCTAGTAATAATAAAGCAGCTCAACAAATGGTCAGTGGGATGTAAAATAAATGCACTTCTGTAAAAAGTCTAAACTATCTCTGAAAGGAGCTATCAGTCTTTATAGTCATGGTGTAGATTTATGTACCCAAATTAAATTTCATACAGTTGAAGAACATCTTTTTTTCCTTACTTTTCATTCACAGCTCTGTATTAGCTTTATAGCATTTTACTTGGTTTTAACTATTTCTGCGCTTTTAGTAAAAAGAACACATGGCACTTTATTTAGTTTTAATTTACATCATTCACACAAGTACAACTTACCATTTCCCCTTGCTCTTTTCCAGTAAAGACCAAGTCATATTGAAAAGCTGTAGAATTTTTATGATATTTGTGATAGAAAGAGATGAGAAAAAATATAATTAATTGAATATTCATTAAATGCAGTTTTTTGGGTCACAGATAAGTGATGAGGTGTTTGATGACATTCTGACAGATTCTGAAGCAATTCTTTTTAATCTGGTAGATTTTAGCTACCTGATATAGGTGACTGACTGGTCAGTATTACCCTATAGTAATTGCTGTGCTACTTGTAGAGATCTTTCCTATCTTTTCCCAAACTTCCTGGAAAGAACTGTAGGAAGTTCTGTAGGCCTTCTGTCTAGCAGGTCTGTGCTTGCTTTCCAAGCCACTTACCCACCTCACTCCTGGCTTTTAAAAATTAGTATTTGGCTACCAACATCAGTTAAAGATTTGAGAACTGGTTCATGTTTAGAACAACTGACTTTGGTGTTCACTTAGTCAATTTTACTGGTTTAGTCAACCTTGGTAGTGGTTTCTTTGGAGGAGACTCTAGCAACGAGCAGTACAGAAAAAAGGTTGGAAGAATCCTTTAAACAATGCATGCAAATTGCTCAGGGAAATGTGCCATGTATGGATTCCTCCTTTTTTTTTCCCTCAAATTTGTTTTTAATTTCTAACAAAATGCTAGGACAAACCTCCTCTTTATGTCATTGTTTTCCTGGGAAAACTTTTACAAAAATTGTGAAATATAAAATTCCAAGCACTAAAAGCCTGGAACACCCTTGCACAGAAAAAAGTTTCATAGATTCATTGTAAATTTTCCTACTATGGTGAAAGCCAAATAACAAATAATACATTATGTCATAAAAAACATTTATGGACTTACAAATTAGCTTGCTTAATGCAAAGACAATGCTTAGACTTTAGAATATTTAGGCTTAGCATTTTAAACCTGGTGAATCAGTCAATTATTAAATTTATTTTAAATACAAATAGTCCTTAAAACTTTCAGAAATATAATACATTGATTTGTCTTCCTCAATAATAAATTTTTGGTCATTTTATGAGACATTCCGAGGAACAGGTCCTTCCAACCTTGTCTTCACACCACCAGATACTTCTAGATACTGTTGAGTACTTAAATATTTAACTTACAGATTTGGACATCTCTTTGTACATAAAAGAGATTGAATTGCATCAGCAGTGTAATTGGTGGGTGTATCTCCAATTAAAAACATGAGAAGGCAGAGGGTTTGAAAACAAATTTTAAAAATAGAGTTCCTTAATATGTTTCTATTTTAGAAGCTTTGAGAACCCATCTTTTCTCAGACAACTTCACATTGCTGAAATTATAGCAGAAGTATTTGAAAGAAAATAACCCATGTATCTAAAATTACTGTACCAATTCTGATTAGATTGGGGTTTGTGTCTGTTATTTATCTTGCAAAACATCTTGCATGTTTAACAACTAGCAGACTGATTACAGAATCAATTCCTGATTCTAAAAGTTTCTCTGTTTTCCCCACAGGCAGATGTAGACAAGGCTGTTAAAGCAGCTAGAAAAGCTTTTGAGCTTGGGTCACCCTGGCGTACAATGGATGCTTCAGAGCGAGGAAGGCTCTTGAATAAACTAGCTGACTTAGTTGAAAGAGATCGGCTGATTTTAGCTGTGAGTATGATACGTGAACAAAAAGACTGGGAAAAAGACTATGTCCTGATTTTTAAAGAATGATATCAGAAAGCATAACACGCTAAATCCTTGGAAAGTCATGTTGTCTCAATTCTTGTTTTTCATCTGTATTGCAAATGAATCTCATTAAACTGGCTTGCACTCTGGTCTATTAACACCCCACATCCACAAAGTACTTGAGTATTTGATTAGTTTTAAGATGATACTTAAGCCACCTACAACTGATGCAATTTCAGTTGTTGTTCTTAAGGACACACTAACATAGACCATGTGCTTAACACTTGTCTAAACCAAGGCCTGAATCAAGGTCTGAGCTCAAAGTCTGCTCAGTGCTTACAGATGACACAAGTCCGAACTGTGAGAAATTTTGAATTTCATGTCTATATATTTTGTTATCACTGGTCCTTCATTAACTGCAGCCTGTAACTGGCAATGAATGAAAAATCTTAACCAGAATCAAAGGCAGCAATTAATTACTTATTTAGTAGAAATAACATGGAGGGTAGAAATTTTGTTCTATCTTTGCCAGATTCTGTGTATTGGCCATTTTACAACTGTTGCCAGCAGACACATAAGTTGTAGCACCAGCACCTACCAATTGTACACTAACACAGGAAAGAACATGTAAAATATAAATGCACCGTTAATTCCCATCTTGTTTTAAACCCCACATATGATGCTACCATTAAGATGATCTCTTTGCTATTTCAAGCACTTTTGCGAATTAACATTTTGGCGGATAATTGCACTCTCCTAAAGACAAGCCCTGGTTTTCTGCCAACAGCGTCAAAAATTTAAGAGAGAAGGAAGGGTATCAAACATTCAGGATGATCACACAGACCACACTATTGATAAGCTTATAAAATGTAAACCTTCAAAATTTGTAAAACCTGCAACAAATCTATTGCCCATTTTATTGTCCTTATGGCTGTTATATAGGACGACACTTACATGTGTCCCAAAGAGGTTTTTAAAAGAAAAATGAAAATTTAAAGGAACTGGGGTTATTTCCTTGCAACTGTCAAATTTACGATTTTCTTCCAAGTTATTTCTCTAAATGAATCTTGTCAGTTGATAAGGACTGATAATCACCTAGTTTCTCAGGAGAAAGCTTGGGTGGCTAGAAATCATGTTCTTGACAATTTTAGATTTATAGAGGTTAAGAAAGACAAAATTTTAAGATAGTTACATTTTGAATAGGAAAAGTATGCCCCCTTGCCGGTTAAGTACTGGATAAACTGGCATTTTCTTCCTTCTTGTACAGCCTAAGGCATTACACATGCAAAAAGGATGGAGAAATAATCTTTTTTCCACAGGAGGGCTGAAACATTAAGAAAGTTTTTGTTCCCATTTGCCATTTTCATAATATGAAAGTATTGCTTTACTCTGAGGCCCTCCCAAGTTACTATTTTACTGACATTGTTTTTATTTCCTACGTGTTGCTCCCATTCTTGACTACTTTTCCTTCTTAGATAAGCTGTGTTTGAACAAAGTGCTTTTCAGACTTCATCAAAATAAAGAGAGATTTTCTCCACTCACAGCTTATCCTAACTGCAGAACAAGCACCATAGAACAGCAAATAGCTTAGTGTACACTAGCAGTCAAATCAGACTCCCAAATCTCATTGCAAAGGCATTTTTATGTGTTCATGAATCTGGCCAGGATCAAAATTATTCCAATTCAGAGTTTCATATGATGATAAGGTGCCTCTCCTTAAGCTCCAGAGGGTCAACAACCCTATAGGTAGGCTACTGGAAGAATAAGTCAAAGCAGGGTACTTGAAAGAGCCACTGAGAATTTTGTTTCTTAGCTTTCAGACTGTTGTGGTGTTTGAAGCTATGGAATTCATAAGTTTGAGGCCAGGGAAGAATTTCCATAGAATCATAGAATCATTTAAGTTGGAAAAGACCTTTAAGATCATCAAGTCCAAACATTTTCTCCCATGTCCAAACAGAACAACAGAGTGCCAGATATATTGCCCAGAATGGCAAGGGCATATCACATTTAATCTGTTGCTTGTTTCTGAAAGCCATCAAGCATTGCTGACTTCTCCATTTTGTTCTGTACTCTTCCCAATTATGATACCTGCAATGTGTGCAGTGCAGACTTCACAAGGGAGTTGTTGGTGAAACAACGTACTTGCAGGACCAGTGTGTAGACTCAGCCTGAAATGCTAATGAACCTTGGACATAAAAAATAACAAATTTAGAAAAGGACATAATGTATCTAAGGTTTGACTAGATCTTGAAATTATAGTTCGGGATTTTCCTAGTAAGTATCCTAATGGGATTGTTCACAAAGCTGAAGTTCCCCAGTGTCTCTGTGATGGAAAACTTGAGAAAAAAATTCTAGCAGTGTCAAGATATTGAGACTATTTAAAAACTGCACATGGTCTTTGACTAGATGTCCCAACAGTTAGGAGTATTGAAATTATATTAATCCAAACCACCCTCCCTAGATTTGGCAGGAAAACAACCCTATTTAGTGCTGTGTCTGTGGGATCATTAAAGCAGTGTGGGTGGAACCAAACTGGTCAGCTGAAAAATTATAGGTGTTGAATGAATATTTGCTGATTATTATTCTAAAGGTTTATATCTGCTTGGCATGGAGATCCATGGTATGGAGAGTCACGCCTGGCTTCAAATAACCAGTTAGTTCGCTCATTTAGTAGTTAGCCAATAAAAGAGAGTCTCTTACTCTCTAAGTATTTATTTTTCATAGTGAATTTTTCCCAGTTAAGAGTTCTTGATTGCTCAGACCTTTCCTTTGCACATGCAACACTCAAGGTATACTTGTGTTATTTTATTCCATGCTTTGAGCCTTCTTGCTCATATAAGTTGCCAATCATGCATTTATTATGCACCTAGAAAGATGTTCCTTAATAATTAAACAGCACTTTTTTTTTAAACCTCAGTTAATATGACAGTTATTTCCAGGGAACTACTGCCTACCTTGGGTGTCAGCACAAACAGGCTAAGGCAGGCCGCTCAGTTTATTTGTATCACTAATTTACACAGAATCCTAGATGATCTTTTCATCTACACTTGTAGAATATTTAATATAACCTAGAAAAGTGTAACTGATTCTAATGGGAGAAATTTTATTGTTTTTTCAGAACATCTCACCGTTACAAATGCACCATGATCATGTTATGTATACAGCTCACTGTGAATAAACCATCATGAAAATTTCTTTTTTGTAAATTGCTACCTTGGGCTTTTCAAATGCTAAGGATCTGTTGGAGGGGAATTAGTCTAAATGTTTGTGCTAAAGCTGAAAACCTCTGAACCGAAAAACCAAAAGCTAAATGACAAAGTACAAGCATGAGAACCATTATCAGTATTTAATATTAACTTTGTAATTGCTGTTGTCTGCAGACAATGGAAGCCATTGATGGTGGGAAACTCTTTTCCACTGCCTACCTAATGGATTTAGGGGCCTGTATCAAAACATTACGCTACTGTGCAGGCTGGGCTGATAAAATCCATGGCCGTACTGTTCCAATGGGTGAGTAGTTTTGAGATAACAAAAGTACAGAACAGAAGCCAATGTGATCTGTAAAAACCTGCCTTTTGCTTAAAGTTGTGCAACACAAAAAATATCTCAAACAGAAAATATCTTAGATAGTTCTTGATATAAGTTATTTAGGATTTATCATAATGCTAATTTTAAACATTTAGTGCAGTTATTCACATTTATTTATTGTTCTATATACCACTAATAAGTACTGGTTATTGATCAAAATATTTTAGTGTATATGCACATCTAAGAAGTCTGGTAGGTTACCTTTGCATAGCAAAGTATAGTTTATGCAATGGTACAGCAATGAAAACAGGTATTTGCTTATTAAACCTAAGATTAGCACAAACAGTAATATTTCTTTCAGTTATTGGCTAATGTATTAGGAAGAGTACTAAGACTTAGGAATGAGGAAACTTTATTTTGCTGAAATTTCATTCCATTCCCTCTTCCATTAAGCAGCTCTATGAAAACACTGTTCCTAGCTGCCTTTTCTCAGGACAAAGAAAAGAATGGTAATAAAGAAGGAATTAAGGAAAACTAGAGTGATAAATACTTCCAACTTTTTTGCATCACATAGATCTCTATACTAGGCTTAATGGAACGCAGGTTTATTTGAATCAAAGAGAATTTTATACTTAATGGATTTGATTTAAGCTAAGATCTAATATTAAAAAATGTCCGATATGTACCTAGGATTGCAAGTAGCTTTTAAAGGAGCACTTTCCAAAAAAAAGGTGATGAAAGAAAAAAAAAATGTGCTGTGCATACCATATTGAGAAGCAGGGTTATCACTGCAAAAAGTCAGTCAGATTGGCAGAATCAAACCTTGGAGCTATGAAGAAAGTAGATATTGAATCCAGATGTACTTTATGGTTGGTTTTTTGCATAGTTAAGATTTTGAAAATATCATTTATAAGTAAAATTATATCCAGCTAAGTTTGGTATTCAACTTTATCTTCTTTTTGATTTAACTGTTTCTCAAAAATGCTTTGTCTGAATGTCTGATTTCTTTATTCTTCCCCTAGATGGAAACTTTTTTACGTTTACAAGACACGAGCCTATTGGGGTGTGTGGCCAAATTATTCCTGTAAGTTGGAGCATTTATGTAAAATACAAATGTTCCTGTTACAAATGGAAATGCTTTTGAAATTTTGTCTACACAAGTGTATTTGTGAAACATTACCAATTAGAAGCTTTCAGATCCAGAAAGATAGAGACTATCCTGAGTACTCATCAAATTCTGCAACATGGAGTTTTTGATGAGTCAGTCCAGTCCACCCTTGTCTCTATCCTCCCTGTATACAGGGGAAAATAAATCTCAAAAGGTTGACTGATGGATTAGTTTGAAAGACAGAACTGTGCTTTGCTGGAACTGAAAGAATTAGAAATAAACAAGTAGGAGAGAGTAATATTTATAGCCTATAAGCAATAAGCTCTTTAGGACCTGGAACATCTGTTCTGCTCTGTACAGCATCCAGACAGCTGGATCTTTATGACTAAGACTCGTTCACCGTGTTGATGGTACAAGTAACAACACAAAGAATGTGTCCAATAAGCACAGTGATACTAAGCCATATGCTCCCAAGCTCCTGTTCAGACTATCTAAATTCCCAGTTTTGAAGTCTCTTACTTTGAGGATTCAAAAGGTCTGCCTTAATCTGAGCATCCAAAACACTGAGGAATACAACTTTTAAACTTATTTGTGAGGTCTCCACAGCTTTAACGGGTTGCTGTGAAAATGGTTATATGTACTAGGCACTCCTAATCCACCCACTTCTTTTCACATGATAGGTGTGAGCAGCCTGACCTGACCTGCTTGACAGTTTACCAGATGCTGAAATAGTCAGCTTGTATATCAGGTCTGCTCAAACATGTGGGTCCCACACATGTTCCTGATGTCTTTCAGTTGAGCTTGCAGATTTGCCCTCTCTTTAGACCACCACATGGATTTAGAGAACATCACTGGAATACATTTGGATCCAGCCTCTAGGAGAGCTTGGGAATTTGTTGGTTTAGATTCCCTTGTAGGTCAGGCACGGATACTTCAAGTAAAGCACTCAGAGTCAAGATACGCTAAAGAACTAGAAACACTAGAAGTGACCACTTTTAAATAAAAGTCCATTCTGGAAGTACAAATGGTTGGTACAAACACTGGCTTCCCTTATAAATTGTTGAAGGACTTCTGAGCATATCTTTATTTTCTCTCCATTGAAATGTGAACCCACCAAGCAGGAGGCTTTCACGTAAACCAAAAACTTTGAGGACTATGTGAATGCTGCAAAACACTTTTGCTAGCTCTTAATTTCAATTTCCTTTCCACTCGCACAATTCCACTTCAATGATGAAGATCCAGAAAACTCTGTAATCCCTTACTTTGTGTTATTTGTGATCCTGTTATTTTTCGGGGTGGGGTGAGACTGAAATGAGATAAGGAGAGAGATAAAGAATGGTTGCATATATAATCCTCCAAGCCTTCCTGACATAATAGGTAACTGTTAACTGCCTTTTCCCCCACTTTCATAAAGGTAAGACACACCATGTCTTTTGTGCTGAGGCTCATGAGCTCAATGCTTCCAAAACTATTAGAAATATTCTCAAAGGGGTAACCCATTTTTCCCCCAGCCACGTTGTCCCTCATATTGCTGAATACGGGGTCCAAAGCTGTCAGCGTCTCTGCAGCCTGGCTGGTCCGACCATGAGCGAGCCGCCAGTGAAACCTCCAGGGAAGAGGACAGGGGCAGCATTACATGTTATTACCTTGTCTCCCTTAGAAAACTGAATTGGTGATGGATGTGATCATTTAAGATAGCAAAACTCCCAATTTTACCACTAATCCAGCAACTTTCTGTAAGGCTTTGTTAGAGGAGTACACTTATTGTCTCTTGAGCTTTTAACCAAAACCTTGGACCCCCTGGACTCACATATACCAAAATCACTGGTCTTTGTATAGCATGGCTTGCCAGTTGCTTTTTCAAAATATCTGCAATCTGAAGAGAGTTCAACAAAGAGTTTAACCACCCAGTTGACAATCTGCGCTATTATCACAGAAAAATCAAAGGTATTTTGGTAATGTATTAGAAATAGGATACACCTTCTCATCTGTCTTTCAGTGGAACTTCCCACTGGTTATGTTCATCTGGAAGATCGCTCCTGCCCTTTGCTGTGGAAATACGGTGGTTGTCAAACCAGCAGAACAAACTCCACTGACTGCCCTTTACATGGGATCCTTAATTAAAGAGGTAAGTCACCAACAACAGAGTTTTTTGCCCTTCTCAGAAATGTGAGAGTATACTGCAGCTGAAAAGCCACAGAGGTAATATAAGCCAGGCTGTCCTCTGCAAGTACTTCTCATTGCATGTCTAGCCTTGTACTATGGAACCTACCTTACTGTAAACCAGTGAAGCAAATCCAAGGCAAAAGCATGCATACCTTTCAGCCTCGTCCACACATACAAAAAAAACCCACAATAGCAATTTAGTAAACTCCATTCTTTGGCAAACATATCTGTAGCACAAAAGCACAGTACCTTTCAAAGTCAAAAACAAACAAGGAGTCAAGAGCGGAGGACTTAGAGGTGGGTGGCAATGACTTTATTAGCATAGTTATCACAGAAAGGGACCTGTTTGTACAGCTAATTGTTATTATTTTTTAATTGAACAAACTCTTCATCCACCTGGGTTTATTATTAACAGGGAGCTGTAAAACTGAACTGGTGACTGCCAAACTTGTGAACTCTCTTCACACAGAAACTGGGAGAATACACTGTGTGCTCTTGAACACAGGGAGTGTGGTAGTTTCTCCAGTGTCTCCAAAGTTATGTTGACTATTGTGCCCAGCCCAGCAAACACCCAAAGAACAGTTAAATAATTTAGCTATCTTGCTTCCCAATACAATCAACAAATGTAATCTGACATGTTTGAAGAGTTGGCACAGATGTCAGTAATGACCAGCGCAGTAACCTTGCAGGGTGTTAATGGAAATGACTTGGCACATTTTATTATTCTGCTTCAAAACAATGATTCAGCAGAGCATACTGACTGGTTATGCGTTAATATTTCACAGAAAATAAACGACTATCAGGAAGGAGCCAAGTCTTGCCATTATTGCATCACATAGTAGATGTTATTAGATAATACCAGGGAGGAGGAATTACTTTAAAAAAAATATCAGAGATACCTTCTCCATTAATTTTTAACAGTATTAGAAAGTATACTTCTCTGAAAAAGCAACTTCACAGGCAAAGTAACTCAGTTCTGCTCCGAGTCTAATAAAATATTTATCCTGATATTCTGATTTCCTGAAAGGAGAGCTCATAAGTGGGAATGTGATCAGTGGTCCATTTTGTACATGCCCTTACAACAGTTACAAATTGGTAATGACTGGTATAATGCTAGAGCATTTTTAGTAAAAGGCAAGATTATTCTAATTTTACCCATTCATTCAGTGTTCATCTGAATGAGAAGTGTAAGTATATAATTGTTAAATGTCTTTGGTGTATTATCTGGTAGATATTATGGAGCTTTAAAAGAGACAAATATTTATCTTATCAAGTCCTTCAAGATTTATTCACCTAAATCTAGCTGAGTTTTAATTTACACCCAGATTACCCAAATAAAGTTGGAACCCAAATCCCTGATAGTGATCAAAACCTCAGTGATCACTTCAGTAGCTGCTTTAGACTTGTTGTGAAACTATCTGAAGACGTAATTTAACTTCGTACTTCTCAAGTGTCCACATTAAAAAAAAGTATAATCATGTTTGGTAATCCTCACTATCCTACTTAACAGTCCTCACAAGGCTCCTTTGCTAATATATAGAGAATAGCTTCTAATACAGACATAGAAATTAAATGCCCAAAGAGAGACTGTGTGAATTAGTCCCATAAAAATTTTCTTCCTACTTTTCTTTATAAATTAAGTATGAAGCACAATATTAAGCAAATGGAAGGAACCTCATTTTCTCCCCCATTCCAGGGTAAATATTAATTTGGAATATTAAATGAGCATAAAAAGCATTGATAGAATTTATCTGAGCATGAACCTGCAAGGACTCAAAGTTGCTTGAACAAAAATAATTGTCCAGTGTCCATAACACAGGATGTGAGGTTTAGGAGCTGTAACTCATCAGCTGAAATTCCCCATTTTCCAAATGAAAATGGAACCTTTGCATATAATTCCAAACTCCTGTTTAATGCTAAAAAGAGACTTATTTAAGTGATAATAAAGGAGATGAATCTTTTTGGTCTTTCAATTCTACGCTTGCTCTGCAAATGCCGTTGAGATCCCATAGTTGCTTCATAAGCCTGCAGGAAATCCAGCTGCACTTCACACAGGGCGTTTGTCTGACAAGCTGTTGGAAGGCAATAACTTACTTTGCCTATGAATGGAACATAACTAATATAGAATTGGTGGGAAACAATAGGTTTGATTTGGCCCTTAGGAAAAGCCTCATTAAATAGAGAATTTGCAAGATACTGGAACTGTGCATATCTCAGGTAGCCAGCTTTTTCATGCTTGGTAGTGGATATGCCTCTTCTGTGCAGTAAACTCTCACATTGTCCACTCTCAACCCATATTGAGAGGAAGAAGCAAAGACATTGAGTTTGAAGTACTATTTGCATCATTTTTCTTAATAGAATTTCATTGTAAGTCAGCAGATCATTAATTAAATTCCATCTAGCATGAGGGATAATAAGCAGAAATCATCATGGACATGGGATGATTCAAATAGCCTTAATGAACCAGACATGAAATTAAACACTTTTTCTTTACACATCTGACTGGGGGAGAAAAGAAAAAATAAAAGTATTCCTTGAAAATGGTACTGAAAACGAACTAAAATAAAATGTTCTTTTTTTCAAAAAAAAGAGCCAGTTCAATAGCCTAAAAGACAGGTGAGAGAAAGAGGGTGTAAATCATGTGAGAATGAACACATTTGGGGCTCTAGGGCTGAGAATAACTATATGACTGAGAAAAGGTGGCTGGAGAACTGAAAAGGGAAGTAAGAGTATATGAGACATGTTCTTCTAGTCATCATCCTTCCCCAGATTTACAGGATTCTCTCTTCCAATTCAGGCAGGTTTTCCACCTGGAGTTGTGAACATTGTGCCAGGCTTTGGACCCACTGCTGGAGCAGCAATTTCTCACCACATGGATGTGGATAAAGTAGCTTTCACAGGCTCTACAGAGGTACTATAATGAATACAAGAAAATATAAGCAGGAAATGTGCCCCTCTGATTCCCAGTAATGATTTAATGTCTAACTTGTTCTATGTAACCATTTTAACTTTTTTCTTTCTTTTGGCTGCTGGTTTGTTAAACAAAGTCTGTTTAATGATTTGTTGGTTATTATTAACTTTAAACATATTTAAACAATGTTTGTATTGCAGAAAAGCCCTTCAAACAAAGGCACTCCATGAGATACAATAGGTTCTAATAAACCAAGGTTATTTTAAGTCTTGTTCTTTGAAAAAGAAACATTTTCATAACTTTTTGTTTGCTGCTTTTTTTAAGAATAATTGTTTTTAAAAATGAAAAAAGTGAAACAGGCTGTGCTCCATTCTCTTTAATTTTTATAACAACAGGATGGTAGGAAGGTACTTCAGAAATCTCATTCCTGGTTCTGCACGCATATAAGTGAGGTGATGGCGTTATAGTATTTGAATGATACTGATGATCATCTGGGTGGTCTTAGAAGTGTATTTGAATATGTATCAGTTTAATAATTGAAAAGAAAGTCACTGCTAATCTTCCCTAACTTTAACTCTGAAGAACTGTGAGTGTTATAATTGAAGCAATTTCTCGGTGCAGGCATTATATAACTATACCCTTAACACAGTACATTATCTGTCTGTATGCACGCTACATGCAGGAGCTGCCAGCTGCTCTCAACTTGTACACTCCAAAGCCCCATGTCATGATCAGTACCCACTGAGTGCAAGAGCTATGTTTACTTTTAGAAACCTTTAGGTCTAAAGTAACAGGAAAAGAAAACAACCCAAAAACCTGACATCTGAGAAGCAGCCTGCAGATGTTCCCAGTGGACAGTAATAACTACAATTCCCAATGCCCCATGTGCCTCCAAAGGCAGGTAGATCAGAGGGTGCATTCATAGACTTTGGTGACAGTCCTCTTCTTCTCACAGTGTAATTTAGCAGCAAGAAAAGAAGGCAGGAAGCTGTCAGGGGCAGGAAGCTGTCTGATGTTTGCTGCACATGAGCAGTTACAGACCAGAGCCACCAGGACTATAAGAGTGTTTTCCCTTCACTGTTTTTCCAGGACAGTTCCTATTAAGTATTTCCTTTAATTGTTCCATTAATGGAAAGAAGCAGGGTAGGGTTTCTGCCTCGCAGTGTCCTTTCCTCCTCTTCTTTTTTCTAAGGGTGGAACTGGAATAAGAAAGAGTTGGCCATGCAGGCAGTGTGGATATCTACTTTTTTTCTCATACACTTTGTGCATCAAAGCACTTTCCAATGTACGGAGGAATTTCAACCTAGTGGGAGTAACTAGCAGAGCACAAAACAGTGCCTACTTTAGATTTCAGATACAAGCAAGTACAGTGTAAACTAAAAAAGCACCAGACACCTTTGTCAATTAACAAGAGCGTGTCCAGGGGGAAATTCTTCTAGAAAGCATTCCTGGTTTGTAGACTGACAAGTCACCCACACCCTGATTCTTGTTTTCTTTTTTCATTTATTTTTAATTCTACAATTACTGGGATAGTAGACAATTGTGAACTGATTTGCACTTTTGATGAACTCAAAGAAGTGTTACTGAGATCATAATAAACTTTTTGAGATGAAGCTGTCCTCTCCTTGCCTTTTAGGTTGGCAAACTGATTAAAGAAGCAGCAGGGAAGAGCAATCTGAAGAGAGTTACATTGGAACTTGGAGGAAAAAGTCCTAACATTATATTTGCAGATGCAGACTGTTAGTAACATTTTTATTATATGAACCTAATACTTTTGCAAGTCCCATGTTCTTTTTATTTTCTTTGTCAGTAAATTATTTATACCTGTTTAATAAAGGACATAAAAAAGTATGTTTTCTGGTCACACCATAGTTCTAAATTGGTGGCTCCTGAATGGATATGAACCTCTGACAACCTGTCTGCCTTTACTGTAATTACTGTAATTAAGGATCATCCTAATGCAACACGAATGCAGGACCAAAAGCACCTTGATGGATCTGATACAGGTTTATTAATTTTCTAGCTGAATACTCCCTTTGGAACTGTTGATAGGGCAAATAACGTTGAATCTACATTTCACATAGAACAGCTGCATGTTCTGTGCTACTCCTGATAAGAGTAGGTTTGGATAAGCAAATGGATGAATTTATGTGTTTTAAAGGGCCATAAAAATAAAAAGTGCTAAAAGGGGAAATGAGATGGAGTGACAAAAGTTTGTAAAGAATTTACGCCATAACCATTCAAGTTTATGACCTGATGAACTCTGCATTCCTTTGCAGTGGATGCCGCTGTGGAATTTGCACATATTGGCCTGTTCTACCACCAGGGACAGTGTTGTATAGCAGGATCTAGGATTTTTGTGGAAGAGCCTATTTATGATGAGTTTGTTCGCCGGAGCATTGAACGAGCAAAGAAGTATACTCTTGGGAATCCTCTGTTGCCTGAGGTACAGCAAGGCCCTCAGGTAAGTAATGTTATGTGTTTCCAAGACAACTGTGACCCAACTTCACACTTGAATGAACTTCTAAACCTCTTGTATTTGTTTCAAGGCTAAGTACAGTTGTCTAATAGTTAGTCTGGAGGACCAGGAGGAAGAAACTTGAGTAATGGTGGTCTGTGCCACTATCAGAGGCCTAAGAGTGATGTTTCTTTCTCTTTTCTAGTTCCTTTTATGGGAACAATAATATAGAACTGAAATGCTTTGAGAAAGCTCCAGTGCAACAGTGGTAAATGTGCAAGTACAATCACCCATGTCAGAGATTGCTAAAATTATATTCAAATAGTGCCACTGTAAGTGAGTATAGAAACATATAATTATGGAATCATTTGGTTGGAAAAGACCTTTAAGATCATTGAGCCCAACAGTAGCTGTCCACTACTAAACCCTGTCTCTAAGCACCTCATCTACCCATCTTCTAAATACCTCTAGGGATGGTGACTCAACCACTTCCATGGTTACCCCCTTCCAGTCCCTGATAACCCTTTCAGTGAAGAATTTTTTCATAATATCTAATCTAAACCTCTCCTGGCGCAACTTGAAGCCATTTCCTCTCGTGTTATCATTTGTTACTTGGGAGAAGAGACAAACACCCACCTCGCTACAGCCTCCTTTCAGGTAGTTGTAGAGAGCAATAAGGTCTCCCCTCTGCCTCCTGTTCTCGAGAATAAACAACCCCAGTTCCCTCAGCCACTCCTCATAAGACTTGTTCTCCAGACCACTCACCACCTTGGTTGCCCTTCTCTGGGTACGCTCCAGCACCTCAATATCCTTCTTGTAATAAGGGGTCCAAAACTGAACACAATATTTGAGGTGTGGCCTCACCAACGCTGAGTACAAAAGAAGAATGACTTCCCCTGTCCTGTTGGTCACACTATTCCTGATACAAGACAGGATTACATTGGTCTTCTTGGCCACCTGGGCACACTGTTGGCTCATATTCAGTTGGCTGTCAACCAGCACCCCCAGGTCCTTTTCTGCCAAGCAGCTTTCCAGCCACTCTTCCCAAGGCTATAGCATTGTATGGGGTTTTTATGACCCCAGTGCAGGACCCGGCACTTGGCCTTGTTGAACCTCATACAACTGGCCACAGCCCATCAATCCAGCCTGTCCAGATCCCTCTGTAGAACCTTCCTGCCCTCCAGCAGATCAACACCTTCACCGAGTTTAGTGTCATTTGCAAACTTGCTGAGGGTGCACTCAATTCCCTCATCCAGGTCGTTGATAAAGATATTAAACAGAACTGACCCCAACACTGAACCCTGGGGAAAACCACTTGTAACAGGCCACCAACTGGATTTAAGTCCATTCACCACCCCACCTTGGGCCTGACCATCCAGCCAGTTTTTTACCCAGCAAAGAGTATGCCTGTCCAGGTCATGGGCAGCCAGTTTCTCAAGGAGAATGCTGCGGGAAATGGTGTCAAAGACTTTACTAAAGTCCAGGTACACTGCATTCACAGCCTTTCCCTCGTCCACTAAGCAGGTCACCTTGTCATAGAAGGAATCCAGGTTAGTCAATCAAGATCTGCCTTTCATAAACCCATGCTGACTGGGCCTGATCTTCCGGTTGCCATGGATGTGCTGTGTGATGGCACTTAGGATGATCTGGTCCATGAACTTCCCCAGCACCAAGGTCAGACTGACAGGCCTATAGTTCCCCAGATCCTCCCTCCAGCCCTTCTTGTAAATGGGCGTCACATTTGCCAACTTCCAGTCACATGGAACTTCCCCAGTCATCCAGAACTGCTGATAGCTGATGGACAGGGGCTTGGTGAGCACCTCTGCCAGCTCCCTCAGTACCCTTGGGTGGAGCCCATTCAGCCCCAAAGACTTGTGTATGTCTAATTAATTGGCTGGCCAGGTCACTATTTCCTCATGGATCATGGGGCTTTGTTCTGCTCCCTGTCCGTCTGCTGGGTCAGGGGGCTGGGTATGTGGAGAACAGCTGACTTTACCATTAAAGACTGAGGCAAAGAAGGCATTAAGTACCTCAGCCTTATCCTCATCCTTTGTCACTATAGTTCACCCTGCATCTGGTAAAGGATGGAGATTCTCCTTGGCTGTCCTTTTTTATTCTCTTTCACAGAACTGGCCAATTTAAGTTCTAGCTGGGCTTTAGCCCTTCTAATGTTCTCTCTGCATGACCTTGCAACATCCTTGTAGTCTTCCTGAGATGCCTGCGCCTTCTTCCAAAGCTCATAGACTTTCCTCTTTTTTTCTGAGATCCAGCAAAAACTCTCTGGTCAGCCAGGCCAATTTTCTTCCCCACTGGCTCATCTTTCAGCATATGGGGATTGCCTGCTCTTGTGCCTCCAGGATTTCCTTCTTGAAGAGTGTCCAGCCTTCTTGAGCTCCCTTGCCCTTTAGGGTGGCCTCCTAAGGGACTTTGTCAACCAGTCTTCTGAACAGTCTGAAGTCTGCCCTCCAGAAGTCCAGGGTGGCTGTTCTGCTGAGCTCCCTCCTTATTTCTCCAAGAATCGAGAATTCTACCATTTCATGGTTGCTGTGCCCAAGATGTCCTCCAACCATCACATCACTCACAAGGCCTTCTCTGTTCACAAAGAACAGGTTCAGTGGGGAGCCTTCCCTAGTTGGTTAACTCACCAGTTGTGTCAAGAAATTGTCTTCCACACACTCCAGGAACCTCCTAGACTGTTTTCGTTCTTCTGTATTGTACGTCCAGAAGATATCTGATAGGTTGAAGTCCCCCACAAGAACAAGAGCTAGCAATCATGAGACTTCTCCCAGTTGCTTGTAGCGTATTTCACCTGTCTCCTTCCTGAATGGGGGTCTATAACAGACTCCCACCATGATATCTGCCTTGTTGGTCTTTCCCCTGATTTTTGCCCATAAACACTCAACCCTATCATCATCATCATTGAGCTGAAGGCAATTGAAACACTCTCTAACACACAGGGCTACGCCTCCACCTCTCCTTCCTTGCCTATCCTGCCTGAAGAATTTATAGCCATCTGTGGCAGCACTCCAGTTACATGAGTTGTCCCACCACATTTCTCTGATGGCAACTATATCATAGTTTTTCCGTTGCATGATGGCTTCTAATTCCTCCTGTTTGTTGCCCATGCTGCAAGCATTGGTATAGAGTAACTTGAGGAAATAAAATTTAATAGTGTTTTCCCCTTTTTCAAGGAGTTAGTGTTTCATTATGCTGCTGTCAGTTTTAGAATATTACACAATTAAAATGCATAATTTTGCACATTTTCCTGTTTAAGTTGAAAGGTTATGCCAACAGCTTCCCCATTAAATGAAGTGCTAAAATGCAACATCAAAAAACGTGACTATCACAATGCTGTGGATTCAATGGGTCAGATTAGAGCATTGTTAAGTTAGTTTTCATCTAGAGTCTTATTCCCACACCAGTTTGTACTACAGGATATATACTTTCTTGGCAGAGCTCTTATGCACATATTTGATTGTCACATAATTAAGGAACTATATTAAAGACAAAGCAAAAGCTGGAGACAAAGCAACTTCCACACATTTGATAATGTAATGTGTTCTTCACTGGTTATCACAGACATTTCATATAATCAAAGACGCCAAGTAAATTGGAAAACTGCATTCTAAGCCACACAAACTTTGGAGAATTTAGAAATAGTAAGGATGTTACTATTTGATATCCTGAAATGTGTCTGGCTAACAAGCTAATATGTTCAGCTGAATAATTTTAAATGCCAGAGAATAGGAAGTTTGAAACAAGTAAACTCCAGGTGTCTGGTGTACAGCTAATACAAAGCTAACAAGAATCTGCTCTTGTTATTGTGGCTTTACTGAGTTTTAAATTTATGCTAACAGTTTAAATGAGACATGACAGTAATTTTCACTAAAAGAAAAAAAAAAAAAAGGAAGGTTGAACATGTGGAAAAAAGCATTACTAAAACATTTGAAAGAACATGAAGACTTTTTATTCTTCCAGTCTCATCATTTGCCTTTCTTGACCTCTTTTTCTTCTCAGCAAGCTTTAGCAGAAATCTTAATTTTTTCACGGGTTAGGAAAGTTTCTCCTTTTAGAAATGGTATGATCCCTTTTAATGCAAAATTGTAACCATGCAGTTTAGGTAAATTTCTTTTGTGGTAATTATATTAAATATCTCTCCTTGTCTTCAGATTCCTTGTTGTGCTTTGACTATTTTTTTCTAGAAACAATGACTGGGCATATTCACTGTGCTCTCTTGTCATACAGCCTCCTTGAAAACCATATTTGTCCTCCAGTTCGCAGGTCGTCTGGGGCAACACTGTCTTCAGGCAGCAAATTTGGGCAACACTTTGCACAGTGGGCACCAAAGAAGAACCAAATGCCCTACTGGAATTCAAAAGATCATATATATGCTAATTAACACTTTATTAAGAAAAATAATTATGATGATAATAATAACAAAAGAATGACTGACAGCAATGTGAGCTGTATCATCTAAACATCTCTTCAAGAAGTTTATGCACAAGAGATATTTGGCCACCAGGGTAGCAGAAATTTTATGTCTTCAGCATGCAGTAAGGCAATTGTTTGAAAGCAGAATTACAAAAGTAGACTAAAAATCACCTCCTTATAAATATCCTTATAAATTCATATACTTATAAGCTTTTGTCACAGGTTTAGTTGAATAGCTGTTTAGTCTAAGACACAGCCAGGACTCCCAAGAACCTTTGAAAATATTATTGTGTTCTATAGTCATAGTAAAACTTGTTGCTTAAACTAAAATGTGACCTTTTTATTGAACAAATAGGAGAATAAGATACACGCCTACCCTGCTGATTCACGAATACGATCACAGAGAAGAAGCTTCTGTGCAGGAGTTCCCCTAGAATTAATCTCAGTATCTTCATGAGCCAGAGTTTAAAGAGTTGAAGTCTGAAAGAGTGAAGGAAATAATCATGAAAATGGAACAAATAAAAAAAAAAAAAAAAAAAAAAAAAAAAAAAAAAAAAAAAAAAAAAGAGGGTGTTAGAGACCTCTACCAAACAATCTTTACCATTGAGTTTTACATGACATAAATGTACATGTTTTCCCTTCATGCCTGAAGTGGTGATTGGTTGATTTGGAGAGGGAAGGAGAGGAAACAATGTGTGATCTGTTTCTAGTCCACATTTACACTATTTCATTTTATCCACTTTGTCACTGAGAACTGGAAGGAGTTAGAGAAATATAAGCCCCTTCTGTATGGCCACCATAAACTCCTCTTCCAGCCAAAGACCATGCATGTTGCTATACTATAGAGCCGAACTGCAAGAGGCTTGGCATATGTTGAATTTGTTGGTAGGCTTGGGCAAGTGGAGGGGCAGTGACTGGCTTAATACCATAAACAATCTGCCATCTGTATTTCTCAAACCACAAACGTACGTGTCTTTATTCCACTAATAAATCAGAATGAACTGAAAACAGCATTGAATTCCAGTTATATTTTTATTGTTGTTTTTTAACTTACTTTAATAATTTAGGAAAACAGTATGACCAATCCACTAGACCGAGTTAAGTAAAAAAGGTCTTGCTGGCTAGCTCAAGCTCTCTGTTATTTTTGCAGAATCAAGCTCAGCAATTTTTATTTTGATGAACCATTTGCAGCTGGCCAGAGTACTGGGAGAAGTATAAAACACATTCATTTTATAGATTTTTTTTTCTTTTTTTTTACTAAAGAAAACCGGGATATCAGTCACTCTACAGCTGATTCTCCTATGTCAGAATTTCTGATTACTGGTCTATTTGAGAAAAGCCTGCAAAGTTTTGAGAAGATAGTGACAAGAATATTTGCAGGGCTCTCCAGCTGTTCCACCTCAACACTTGCAATTGAACAAAGCAGCAACATTGTTAGGTTTTGGTTAATGAGCTAGAAGAACAATTGTTATCAGTGTGTGTTGTTTTCATCCCCGTAATATCTTTTCATTTAGATTGATAAGGAGCAGTTTCAAAAAATCCTGGAGCTAATTGAGAGTGGGAAAAAAGAAGGAGCCAAACTGGAATGTGGAGGAGGTCCATGGGGAGACAAAGGTTACTTCATCCAGCCCACAGTTTTTTCTAATGTTACAGATGATATGCGCATTGCAAAAGAAGAGGTAAATAAATTCTTGGCAGTCTGTGCTTTCCTTAGAGATTGTCTGTTTAAATGTCTTTACAAAATATCCATTTAGAAGGTCAAGTGGCTACATAAAAATGCTCTCAGTAAATCTGTTGTTCCATCCTGGTGGTGTTTTAAGTGCTTTTCTTGGTTTCTGATGCCCATTTCACCAACTCAGTGAAGGTGAGGGAGAGAAGTGCGAGGCTGGCCTGCCAACAAAGGCTCTAGCTTAAGCTGGCGGTAGATAAGAAATGCTGAAGTTCGGATTTTTTACATCACCCCATACTGCCCATGTATCAGAGTCACAGTAACCTGTAACAGAAAAGCAAACCTTGAAGCCACAGCTTGTGAATTCTTTGCACTGTCTAAGGAGCCACGTAAATTGGGCATTGGACACAATATGCACCAAGCAGCTGGTTTGCAATAGGAGAAAATAGATTATGCCTCCCCAGGTATTTTGTTGGTGGCTATTACAGCAAAGCAGAGTTTTGCCTGTGCAGGGTTATTTAACCTGGATCAGATCTGTCTACACAGCATTGAAGGAGCTTTTACTGATCCAACTAAGTTGGCAGTGCCAGGGCAGCAGTGTTCATCTGCAAGGAACAGGAGAGAGTTAGGACTGCAGAGCTGCTATGCCATAGAGAAAAATTGTTCTGTAAACACAGCCTCAAAGTCCAGTCATGACCTCTCCTCTGTGTTATTTTACATTCACCTTGACTAATAACTGCTGCAATTGTGCTGCAGTTGGTGTCCATTATACTTCTTTATACTAGAAAGCTCCTTCACGATGGTTACAAATCTAGGTGTTGTTTTATATAGACAGTGATGTTGCTGATGCAGTCTGCTGAACATACCTAGTACATTCAGCAAGAGTCAACAGGCTTAGTTAAAATGAACACCAGAGCATCTAGAGTTAATTGTGACAGGGTATATATACATATATATATATATATATATATATACACATATACAGCTGTATAACAGGAGAGAGCTGTATGAGAAATAATTTTGATTGTTTCTGCCGGTCTGGGATGCAGGTAGGAAGCTGCACAGATGTTTTTCCACAGACTACTTTCTTTTCTGTCAGCAGTACAAGAACTGCTTCTCTCATACTATTTTCAGTGTATTGAATAATGAAACCCCAGAGAGCCAAGGCAATTTAAAGAATATCCAGGTTGTGAAACTCACAGCTTGAACAGTGGGGGAAATTCAGTGGTTTTCTGTTCTATGTAAACCAATCCCTGCAACTCTAGTTGTAGAAGTGCTAGAAACTAGCACTAAACACTTTCTAGGAAAATCAAGTGGAAAGCTCAATCTATGGGAACCAAAGTCATCAAATGTAGTAATGCCCCCCTGCCCTACCGAGCCTTGGAACTGTGCAGTGGGCATGGGCACATCTGGAAGAGAACACAGAGTGGCAATAGTGAGAAAGCTGAGCCTGAGTGACTATTATCTTGCATAATACCCATATGGAAAGCAGAATTAAGTTGCTTCACTTGGTGTACATGCCCAATTGTGCAGCTACCTGCAGAGATAGAAACCTAATAGAAAGTTTAGGGGAAGGAAAAGTTGAATGTCTTTCTCAGCTCTAAAACTTGGAGCTTACCAAGAAAATACTAGTTTATTGGTAACCAGTTTAGATATATGACTGTGATTCCATGCTAACTACCTTTATGGTGGGTGTCTTTTCATCTTTAATTATTTGCCTTCATAATTTACCATTTATTTATTTATTTATTTATTGTTTTATTAAGCATTATACAGTAGGCTACCTTGATTCTCTCTATACTACAAAAATCTTACCTTTATGTGAATTTAGAACTCTTTTTAGAACTCAGTTCTGAGATGTAAACTCTTGAATGAATGAATTCAGGAATAAGGCCATCTGACAGAATTAATTTTTGAAATATAAAATATTTACAATAGTAAGCTATACTATTCCACTTCATATGTTTACACGTGTCTGAAACAGATATTTGGACCTGTTCAACAAATCATGAAGTTTAAAACTGTAGATGAAGTTATCAAGAGGGCAAATAATACTACCTATGGCTTAGCAGCAGCAGTTTTTACCAAAGATATTGATAAAGCACTGACGTTTGCAGCTGCTCTTCAGGCTGGAACAGTGTGGTAAGTAATGGCTTTTTTAATTCTTCCTTAGAACTGCAGGCGCCAGTGGCAGTAATTTTGGGATATTTTAACACTTCTTTGGGTGGTATACCCAAAGAATGTATCTATTGAAATATATACCTTGAAATATATATATATATATATATATACACACACATTTCAATTCCTTGTCATCTTTGGAGAGGCAGATTAAAGCCATCCTCCCGTGTCTCTCTTCCCCTCACCTTTCCATGCTTAACATGCTATTAAATAAATATTTCTTGTAAGTCTTCATACAATTGTCCTGTAAACTTAGTCTGAAAAAGGAAATTAACTTGCTAAAAAGGAAAACATATGAAAGTAAATACAGTGAGAGTGTTAGTTTCCTTTCTATTCAGGATCTGGGGATAGCCCAACACATAATTTACAGAGATTGTTTTCTGTACGGGGTAAAGGAACTAATTATCTGAATTTCTGTGGCCATTAACTTGGTCAGAAATCCACCTGTGATGGAAAAGATTGCTAAAATGTGGTTGAGAAAATTAAGGAAACACAAGTGGGGGAGAACTGCTACCAGTACAAGGACAACTATTTCCATTGATGGAAAAGAAAGAGGCAACTTGCCTGGAAAGGCAAAGGCTGAGAGATGCAAGAGTGAAAGCTTGGAGGAATAGCACACTGAGTCTAATGACTATCACTGATAGAGATGTGCATTTCTCTACCGTTATCTCAATGCATCAGAAAGAGAACAACTAATTTTACTTGAACGCAAAACCTGTATCCAATTCACATTTTATCTAAAAGAACTTACAACCAGCACAAATTCCTGCCCAAGTCCTGTAACCTAAAAACATACACTTTCTAAAAATATGTCAACAGTTTTGACTTAGGAGTTGACATTCTTTAAATGGATCAAAGTTTAAAATAATTGTGGAATCTTTGGTTTTTACTCTTACATGATTGCTGCTCTGTCTAGGAGACGAATCTGTCTTTTGTTGAAAACAGTAGACTGGCAGCAGGAGAAATTATAAGATATGAAAATAGAGAATATCTGATTTGGCAATGTTGCAAGGCAAAAAGAGCTTCCCAGCTAGGCAACAGAATGCACATTCTGCCAAAACTCTTCATGCTACAAATTTCCCTGTGAAATTCCTTTCTTACTCATGATTGTATTTTTATTCTCAACCACAATACAGAATATGGTGTAACATTCAGTAGAACCAAAACAGAACTTCCTAAACATATCCTGAAGCGATCCTGAATTCATCTATTGGAAGTGCACCTGCAGAAGACTTAACTGTGACTAGTCTTTGGTTTGAGAGCTTATGCACTAGTTAGGAAAGAATTTTATCATAACTATCAGAGAAAGCTATGACTGTTACTCTGCTTGAAGACCCATGAGGAGTGTTAGAACCCTGATCATAAGTGTAGGTTCTAGTAATGCTTTGTTTCTCTGAACCTCAAAGTACACAGATTTTTGCAAATATATTACTTAGATATAGTTTGTGAATATCACCATAGTTTTTTTAGTCAACAAAACACACTGATTTTTAGAAGTGAAAAAAAGTTGTTTCATGCTGTCAAAAGTAATTTTCTTGTTCTTCCAGGGTTAATTGTTATAGTGCAATGTCTGCTCAGTGTCCTTTTGGAGGTTTTAAGATGTCAGGAAATGGACGAGAAATGTAAGTAAATACATTTTAAAATGTAGATTCACAGGAACTTCAAAATGAAATTCTAAAACCCAACTTTAAACATTCATAATTAGGATGTCTAGTTTGAGATTTTGTCAAATTAGTCTATATAGTGTTTAGGAGGCTTCATTGTCAGAGACAATGTCAAGCAAAGAATTCCTCTACAAAACAAATAAGAAAATTGCTTAGATACACATGTTTTCAAAATGACCATTTTTATTAGCTTACAGTCTACTGAAACTCAAAACTGATCATTGTGTTTATGGTTTACAGTTCTTGCATATATATAGAAAGTGTCATTTGCATAAAGATTTATATGTGTGTAGTTTGTGGAATCCCCTTTAAATGCTAGGTTTTTGAAAACACAAGACATTTCAAAATCCGTGATTTAAACAAGAGGTTTCAGTTTAGAAGTCTTGTGACAACAATGTTTTTACAGTGCATTCCAATTTGGTCAAAAGTTATGATAAAAATGGTCATCTGTAGTCTTCAGACCTTTGGTCTTTTCCCAAACTAGAAGTGGAAGGGTGTGCAGAAATGATAAGCTAATCAAATTCTTTCAAACTTCTATGGTTTAATTTCAATTTGAAACATGTCCTGTCTTGCCTGTATTTATCCTGATCTTCGTATTAGCAAGAAAATCATGCAATGTGTTACATCATGAAGCAATTGATATCATGCAAGTTTATTACATTACTTAGAATTAATTCTTCTGGGTTTTTTTCAAACAGAAATCACAAGAAGTCCTGTGTTAAAAATGCCATATAACTGGAAACAACAAATTATTTTTAGAGCAACAAATGAAAAACAAAACATGGATGTTTTCCCTTTTATTAAGCCAAATGCATAGTACTTTTAATGGAAAATATTAGTAATTAATGAATGCATGTGCAGGTGAAGTGCTTCAGATCTTCCTTTACTCTTTTTTCTTATTTTTCTTAAGAGATAAAGGCTAGGGTTTTTATGCTTGCTTATCACTGGACTCAATCTGCTCCTGATGGCAAAGGTCCCACTGACTTCAAAGGAAACAGAGTTATGCCAAAGCTGAGAGTATTCGAAAATGTCAGAATGAAAAAAACACAATAATTTAGGCCATTACTATCAAGGACCACTTTGCATTTGCTGCATGCCAAAAATTGGGAGATCATCAATTATGAATTACAGCCTTTTGCAGAAATATTTTAGGTATTTATTTGCTGGAAATAACAGGAAAACAATAATAGGCCACAAATAAAATAAAACAATAAAATTAATATTCTCTAAAACAGTACACTTTGAAGGAGTTAAGCTTTTTTTACAAATTAAGTTTTCCGTAATGCTTGATTCAAAATCACAGTTCATGGGACAATAAAAATACTCCTGCTAAAGGGCAAGGAAGGAATTAACACCAAATAGATGTCTGCCATGAAAAAAAGTTTTATAAACATGTGGCAATCAATTTTAGGAGAGCTGGAAACATGTGAAACAGCTGCACGGAAATAATCAGGAAGTCAGTCTATAAAGCCATTGACTTCCTTGAATCCAAGAATAAAATTCCTGTATAATTCTTGGAACGATAATGCCATTGTGAATTAAACTACTGAATGTCATACACTAACAGAAAGCCTCTTCAAAAATGAAGGGAATCAGTACATGTTTTCCTACAGCATGAGAGTCCTGAACACAAATTTGTTTTGCCTACATATGTACCTAGTAAGATGACAGTGAGAAGTGGATAACATTATACAGTAGCAAACTGTTGTTCTATAGAACAATCAATTATGTCTAAACAGTTTGCGTCAGATGTCCAACATCTAGGCACACAAGCAAGCTTCATCTCATCATGTAAAATATAAAGGTGGAATCATGCTAATAACATGTCAGTGAGATTTAAGTGGTTTTCACTGTCTGGCAGATTTCACAGTGGGTTAATTATGTCCCCCATTTACTTGAGAAGAAGCGTCTATTCTTTGACTCTGGAGAAAACTCTTAACATCAGAGGAAGGCCTTTGCAAAAGACTTGTTGAGCATGCTTGTGAAGACCTAACATGAGCCTGACTGGCTGCACAGAAACACAGTTTAGACATGCACTAAATTGATTAAATGCCATTCTTTCGCACAGAAATGAAATTGCTCTCTCTCCCATTTTTCTCAGGAGGCTCAAGCTTTTTGAAAGGCTTCTAGCAGCAGTCTAGATGCACAGATGTCTTCTGAATATGTCCTGTATACTTGTTATACATCTGGCCAATTGCACAGCACTACCGAAAATCCCATCCAGGACATAACTCATATAAAAAGCATTAGCATAATATTACTCTTGCTTCTCTTTTATCTAGGGGAGAATATGGCCTTCATGAATACACAGAAGTTAAGACTGTCACAATCAAAATCCCACAGAAGAACTCATAATGCTGCTTGAGGTGTTGAGGTGCAGAATTTAACATCTTCAAATGAACCTAAAAAGGCTATGTGAATTCTGAAAAGTTTTATATCCCAAATTATTCATTAACCTTTTTGCTTTCTGATTGTATAAGAGGTACTTGCTTACATTAACAATATAACAAATAATGTAGAAAATTTTAATGTGATTAACTGAGAAAAGGAAACTTTAATGTCCACTACATAGCTAACTAATTTTGAAATTCTTGTTCATAAAGAACTATTTTTTATTCTCAGTGGAACGTCTCTGTAGTGCTATGAAAATGTTCCTTTTTCAATATATTCTACAGGTACAGTTTGAATTTATGTGCTTTTCTAAATGTTAGATGGAAAGCTCTCTTTGCTTTTTCTTTTCTTTGTGGCCTTAACAAAAGCACTTATGAGTAATTAGATAGATACTTTCCTGTGTCTTTCAAAAATAATAGACTTCTTCTAGATATATTTCTTAGACTACTGTTGTTGATCATTTTGCTACACAAATGTAACCTGGATAATATTAAACTATATTAAAGTCCACCTTCAAAACGTAATATTGCTCCTTTCATTGGTCTTTTATATTATATGGGTTTACCAGTGGGCACTATGAAGCATGTTTTATAACCATAAAGAGGCACTACTGTATCGATGGTGTGTTTAGGTTATCAGAAATATACTATACTGGCTATATGGAGACTAAAGTTCCTAATTCTTTGACAGTATTATAAATGGAAAAATCTGAACACACTGAACACTGGACAATTTGCAAAGAACCAGCACTTGCCTTTGTATTGATAAGTATATGAAGAAGTCTTAACAGGTTGCAAGCAAGAAATGTTGAAGGGAAAGAATAGAAGGGGAGATGAGGAAAAGCAATCTCCTTTGTGATTGATACCTGCTCCATTTTTCCTGTACTCATATGCCTGCACATAACTTGCATGTTTTCCTCCCTCCTCTCTCTTCATCTCGTCCATTGTTTCCCTTCATCCTTTCTCCTCATGCTGTTTTTCATACATCTGCTTATTCTCATAAAAGCCCTCTGTATGTGTCCCAAGCTGATCATAACCTCTAAGGTCTCTCAGTATGTGAAGCTTCAGTGTTTCACAACTGTCAGCCAGAGCAGCTATCAGCACCCTCTAATGGCCGCTCACCATCAGCAGCCACCAGATAATCTCTGGGTCAGTTGTCTACAGACACCAAGTACAGCATTTACATAGCCTGCTGCTGACAGGGTCATATTTTCTCTGGACTGAATCCAGAGCCACAATTCAGCTCTTGTTAGAGAGGTTCAGCCTTACGTACAACCTTACGTACAAGCTCTGCCTATTAGTAAGAACATAGCACACCACAAATTTTTAAGCAGCAAGTATGGAGAATTTGCACAGTATTGAAAGGAAAGAGGTTTTGTTCATTTTGATATGCTTGTCAATTTTTATTTTTTTTTATAAGACAGTTAAAACAAGGCCCAGAACAGGCTTTCACCCTATGAGTCTTCTCTGGATGCCTTTTTTCATGAAGTTAAGAACTGGACATAAGACTTGTGGTACACGTATATCTCTCCACAGGCCTCTACATTACCTGTTCTTGAAAGGTGTTAGCTCCAAATCCCATACATATGACTCTGAAATAATTTCATTAGCCATAGTTGTCAGACAAACCCAAAATGAGGAAACATATGATGAAATGAGTAACAAAATTATAGAAGAAGGGAAAGAAGAAAAAGTGAATCAAAAGTAAATTTGTACTGTGCCAATAATTAGCAGAGACTGCTCAACAGAGGAAAGTGTACAGAAGAAAGCACAGAAATCAAAATAAATGCCAAATAAAGGGAAAAGGAAAAAAAATCCTGAAGAAATAAGCTGCACAGAAGAAAAGAATGGCAAAACACTCAAACAGACTTTAAAAGTGGTAACAAATACAGTATTAGAGAAAATCTGGATACAATGGAAGATTAAATACTTATAGACAGATGAAAAACAGTATATAGAGCAGGTATGGATCTTCATAAATCTCTACTGTCCAAATTCCACTTTTGCTGAAGTCAATTGTAGAAGTCTCAAAGGAGGACAAATAAGCAAACTGACAGTAAGTCTACACTTGCATTTTGGTTTGGATAAGGAGTGCAGCTCTGAAATTATATTCCTGATCATCCCTACTTACCTTCTTTGGTTCACATGGAAGAGTGATACAGGGGAGCAAAACTGGGTGCCTTTTCAATGACATTAAGCCAGAAGATGCACACTTTGCCGATGTCTGGTATGATCCAACCGCTAATAACCATTCAGCTCTTGGAAGCAGACTAGGCTAGCCTGAAGCAACCCCCCTCTGAATGTGTACTATGTGGGCAGTTGGTTCTCATCTCCTCACAGTGTCCTTTGGCAGCCTAGGACTAAAAATCCAGTCCCATCAGGCTATGCTGCTTGCAACTGCAAGCACAAGCAAAGAATGACATTGAAATACAACCCAAGGAAAGAGAAAACCCAACATAAATAGAGGGTTATAGGATAAAGATCAACTTGAACCTTGCATGCATATATGTATTCTTCTTTACAATGCCTAAAATATTTTAATACTGTTCTCAGCAATATTGTAGATCTATTTTAGTTCATTTGACAGAATATTTCTCTTATTTATAGGTGAAAGAAAGCTGGCAATGGTCTTGTTTTGTCAATTTAAATGTTTCAATGTTATCAAAATGTAGCATCTGGTAGTAACTTTAAGTTCTCATTTTTTCCAAAGCCTTATGTCAGAGAAGTGTTTCCATGTGCATATTACACGTGAGAGAAAGTGTGAGAGAGAGAGGCAAAAGAAGGCAAAGACTGTCGTTCATCCAAAGTGAAACAACCAACTTTTTCATCAGAGCCAACTATAGCTTTGGGTTAACCTGATGACACGCTGAAGTTGTTCCCCAGAGATGCCAATGTAAAGAGATACACCTTTTGGCATCTGGTAGGTTTAAGGAATTCAACATGTGTATGTTTGCCTAAAGCACTTGAGATGTGTTTGAAGGAAGCAAACAAGGGCTCAATAAATTGCATAGTCCAGTTTACCTTACAAGAGTACATTAATTCACAGTGCATGGCAAAGTGTCTAGCCAAGAAGAATTTCAGAATATGGTCCCATTTGTTCCTGAACCATCCAGTTACTAACTCAGAGTCAAGGTTGGGAGTGGATTTCTCTCCACAATGCATACACTATTACTACTAGTACAATATCTCTGTGAGTACAAGAATGTCCTTTCACAATTAAGAGTGTTTGTAACTGTGTTCATAGCACTAAAGACGCCATCTTATGGTGAAATATCTTTGCTATGTCTTTGCATTATACCTGCACATGGGTACTGTGGCTTGTGATCATGCAGTCTGGGCAGGACTCCACAAATATTACACAGGTAATTAAGGACACCCTTTCTTTCTGGGCTTGAATCACTATCGTGTTACTCCTGTTACATGCCAAAGCACCACCATTGAAATTTACTGGGATTAAACACAAGAGCAATAGTTGATCTCTATGTAAATATTGCTTATGTTAGTGAAGTTGTAGTCAGCATTTCACAGAGAATAAAAATTAACAAGAGAAGTGAGCTTGATACACTTCCTTTCAAAGCCCCTGAAAACTGACTGATATAATCAGCAGCAATTACTAAATTTATATTTCACATTTGGATTGAAGTGATATTTTTCATATAGTTCTTCAAGGCAGCGGGTACCTGAGTAAATAATGTACAGCAAAATTCCAGCCCATCTGAATGGGACTATTTCTTTTTCCAGTGAACTACCTTTCTATCCCCTTAACACTATTGAATGTATACCTTTAATTTTGATGGAAGTGTGACCAAGGAGATGTTTTTGCAGTTTTCGTGGAAAGTTATGTTTCAGGCAGTTTTATAGCATATAGAAAAGCAAGTCCTAGAAACTTGGTGTCCTTAAAGCCATTGTCTTGCCATCACTGAGGCCATCCCTGCCCCCTACCCTGCCCCTGACACACTATTTTTTTAAGTGGAAAGCTGTTGAATGTCAACATCGGGATAGAGTGACCCTCAGGCTATTTCAGTCAAAATAGTGAAGCTGTAAGGAATTCTCATTCTGTCTCAAGAAAGAAAATTATTTATAATCCTTGACTGCCAGATATCCAGGTCTTAAGACAGACAAGAGAAGATATGGAAAAAATATTCAGAGCAAGAAAGGCATCTGGCTTGGATAAGAAGTGAAAATTCCCTGATGAAGTAGGTTTTAGGGAGGAATTTGAAAGATGTGAGAGCTTGGCAGGCAAAAGGGCTTGGGGGGAGGAGAGTGGCATATTCCATCTGGGACACAAAAAATAAGTGCAAAAGGACAAGTGCAAGAAAAAGAGGGAGAAATGAAGGGAGCAATAGCAGAAATATAAGGAGTCTGACGAGGAATGAAAGCAAAGCTAAGAATCACCCTGAGATTCTGAAAGATCTCACAGTACGATCTCATTGTAATTCTGTAAGAGTTAACACGAAGGGCTTTAATAGATGAAGTGTCCTTCCCCAGCCCCTCCATCATCATGTTTGCTGTCAGATTGTATTCGACCTGCCTGATCCTCCTGCTCTCCCTCTTCTCATTCAAGTCATGCTCCAGTTCTCTTGATGTTGATGCTGTTTTCCACCTATTCCTCTACTGAAAAGTGAGATTTAAATAACTCCCTATTAGGAAAAGTCCACTTCAAAATAAAGTAGCAAAAAAAAAGTCTCTGAAAATTTGGGAATAAGAGTTCCCTGTGAACTAAGTGGGAGGCCCTAAGGACTGAATTATAACCTTTGCTATGCTGAGAGAAAAACAGTGGCTTGATGAATATACAGCTCTGGAAACAAAAGTTAAAGATCTGGAAGCACAACATAAACTGTCTCAGTCAAATAAAATGCTGTATAGTCTCGTAGGAAGGACATAAATCACTTGTTGCATGAAAAATTAGACAAGCATAAAGATCCAATAAACAGAACAGAGTATTGTGTGGTTTGACTGTTGAAAATCCAACTTGTGAAACAATCCCCAATAGGCAGCAACAAAGATGATTCATACACAGTATAATAAACTGGCCATACAAGAGGAAGAGACCACAGCTGCTTTTACACATTACTAGTAGGTGTTGCAGAGAGATTTGGGAGAAGTATTAACCAAAATACAATAAGGTTGTCCTCAATGGGAGCAGAATAGAAGTAGCTAACTCTTCCAAGAAAAATTATTAGTACTGAGGTTTCTTTAGAAGAAGATCCAAGAAAGCTAGAAGAGATAGCAGCGAGGAAAGGGTTTGTTTTATTATTTTAGTTTATATCCTCATATTGCTTATAGTTCTATGTGGGGTATAGGATTATGACTAAATAATAGCCTGACAATTCCAAATGCTCAGTACAACCCCATTCCAAGATGGCTCTGGACAGAAAGCAATCTGACGAACTCTGAAAAGCATTTCAAGTTATTAAATGAATGACTGGAACTGGGCACCATCTTCTCACTGTCACTGCAGAAAAATCCCTTAGCCATCAGTACCTCTTTCATGGACTACTAAGAAGCTTTGATAAACATCTCTGATAAAGAATCTTCGACCTTGCTTACCCATTGTGTTGATGGCAATTTTTAAAAGACATAGGATTCTGTGGCCTTCTCCATCTCCAGAAATCCTCAAGGAAAAGAATTCATGCAAGCTATCTCCTATAAACCCTCATCACCAATCAGCAGAGCACTTATTTTTAGCACAGTGCATGAGCCCTTATACAGCACATCGGTCAAGTTCAAACTACAGGTAAAAATGCCAATACATACATTTGGATGATGAATGAACACAAGAAAATCAGAATGTATCTACCAATATTTATCCAGCAGAGGAGTATGAGGAATATATACAGTAAACACTCATTGCAAATTTCTCATTCAATATTAATAAACTAATTATTATTCAGTATTCTTAACCTATTGTTTTCTCCTAGTGGGGAACTTCCAGGGAAAATCAGTCTTCTATGTCTTCTTTGTGTACTAAGTCAAAATTCTCAAAAATAAAATAAAATGGAAGTATATATTTTGTAATTTCCTGAGCAATAAAAGGGTTCTGCTTATTGAATATGGGACGCCTTGGGCATAGATTAAATAAAGCTAGAAGAAGGAATCTGAAGTCACAGCTCCACATATCCACATGTCATGAGGGAGATTCAGTCTGAAGGAGGAAGGAGATACAAGCACTCACCATTAATGCTGTTGTGTCTGTAGAGGTCTAAAGGCAAAACAATATGATTAGAAAGAGGTGAAATCTTTTATGAGACCAAGTTAAATAGCAAAACAACAAAGAAGCCCTTGGGTACAAAGTGCCCTCTCCATGCCACCTGCTGGCTGCCTGTTCTCAGGCTTGATCACAAATCGGGGAACAATCACAGTCAGTGCAACAGTAAGAAGGCAGAGGAGAGGACCACTCCCAGCTCACACACCCGTTCTTTGTTAGTCTCCCTTATGGCATCTAATGTCCAATGGGAAAAGCAGTAAGGCTCCTAGCCCTTCAGCCTCCTTCTCTTGATGCACCTCTCTGTTAACACCTATATAAAGGAGGTGTCTAATATGAAATTAGCTTTCCATGTTGAATGCCATAATAAATAATTTCAATATGATTGAGAAGTACAATTGTGGTGTTATTTACATGGATAATTAGCCATTGTATTATAGAAATGGGTAAAAAAAAACCAGTCCTCTCTACAGAGCTCAAGAAACTTCACAGTCTAGCAAACATGTTTAATATCTTGCATGTTGCTGATTTGTTGATGGAAAGTTTAGGTTTCATTATATTTCTCTCTAGACTTCAGCAAACAAACAGAAACAAACAATTGGTGCCATTAACACCAAGGAGAGGTCAATCTCCATGAGGAAGTATCCTAGGAACATAAACCTTACACTCAGCAAAGCAAGGTGTGTGTTCCATTCACAGCATGTTTCCTTAGCCTGCACTGTGTCACTGAACTCATGTTCAGAGAGGTCTACTAAGACTACTATATTTAATAAAAGGAAAAATGTCCATGCATTATACTATTCACCAATGCAAGACAGATCACGTCTGATGATATGTTGCTATCTCAGGAATCACCTACTATTGTTTTCTTTTCTTTTCTGTGTGTGATGTACTAGCTACCACTAAACAAGGGAGCCTTTGCAAAACCTTTGACATTTTATCTGCCGCTTTTCTCTGCCTCCTTGAATGTGTGGGTTGAATAGTTGGCTTCCACTGACTTATTCACTGCTAGAAATTAGGCTACTTAAGTACATGGTTTTATGAACACTGGAATATACTTTTAAAACTTTATTTAGCCAAATGAATAACTTTTTATAAGATGCATTTATTGCACATGTTTACTGCCTATTTGCTTAATTCTTTTTTTTCTGTAAATACTTTGCTTACAAAGAACTAGATTTAAGTACTTATCCTGTGCAATTGATACACAAATATGATCTTATATATAAGTCATTGTATTATGGAGCATATTTACAAGAACAGAACATGGCAGAATTTTATTTCATAAAGGGAGATTATGAAAATTAAAAAAATTTACATACTGGACATATAGGAAGAAAAATATGTATACCTTCTCCTTCATACCAAACATATCAGTCCTGATCAAGGTCATAGCAGTTTCACTGCCTCCTTCTGTGCCTAATTCCCTAGTGCACAAGCACCTGCCTGGGAGGAGAGTGGGGTGAGTCAGTTTGACTCCGATTTTTGTGTGGTTTTATGTCACTGTTACAGCTGGAAAGAACAGATTCACAGCTCATTAGGAGTTCCTTCATGTCATATGAAGCGCTGTATAGGAGAAGCTCACTGTGTATGAAAGTGATCGACTCCTAACAGACTAAAACTTTCCATAACCACCAAAACTAGCAGAGTCTGACATAATTTTTGACTGTTCAATCAAGCACTCAGCACTGTCCATGCTGGCACTGACTTGTCAATGACAGAGACCAGCCTGAACACTCTTATAGCCTATACAAAAATTTCAGTTTCAACCACGAAGAGACTTTAAACTGAAGATTTCTAGGGGTGTCAGCTGTCAGTAGCATTAATTTTGACAGCTCCAGATATCCATGTGATTCAGGTAAGCATCTCCTGTGAGCATTGCTATGCTCTGAACAGAAGAACCAGTTATCCATCGTGGTCTGGTGCTTTACTGCCTCAAAGCTGCTTGCATGACATTACTGCTTTAACTTCCAAAAACCTGTTTCATCTGAAAGACACATTTTAGCTCTTTAATTTTTAAACAAGCCAAATGGACATCTTTAAAACTAATCTTTTTCTTGAATGCTGCATAGAATAAATTGTTTTGGAGGTAAGACTTTTAATAATGGTATTCAACCAGGGAAATGTATAACAAATGTGAGGATAGAAAAAAGAGCACACCAGTTGAGAGAATCCAGAAACAAGTTAAATATTTAAAACTAAAATTCTCATTGTATAAATAAGTCATTACATGATTAAACAGAAATTATCTGTTTACTTTTTAGTCATTGTGATCTTTGTGAGAAAACTTGCTGCTCTACAGTACTGATGCACAAAATCTGTGAGTGTGAGTGGCAGTGGACTACAACCACCTAGCAAAATGTATAATGCCACGGTTAAATCTTCCTCTTAATAATCAGATAAAGGCAGAGAGGCTCCAGTGAATAAGGTGGACAAGATTTTATCTCCCCAAACCTTTATGGGCTTAAAAAGTAAAGCTCAAAAAACCAATTGGGAGCAAGGTAAAAAGTAAATTAAGAATCCTTACTGAAAAGGGAGAAAATATATATGCCCACAGAAAATATATACTAGCAAAAAAGTCAATAGGGATTTGATGCAGAAAAACACACTGAACCTTTTGCAGAGATAGAAAGAAAATGTCTCATATTACGCAGTAGGCTGGAAAATTAAGGGAATTATGATATTTTAGCATGTGTAAAAATGCAACATTTGAAAGTGACAATAAATTAAACATTCCACCCCATGACATTTTTTGTTCATCTTCTAAAAAGTCCAGTTCCTAGGCTTTATAGCTCTTCCTTATACATTTCCTCAGGGAATACATATCCCGGAAGGCTAGATATCAGCATATGTACAAAGGACTTAGAATTGAGAAAAAAAATTACATACAACAAACTCAGCATAATGGGCAGATTAAGAGATTTCATAGTTATGATTAGATCTAAAAGAAATACAAGTACATAAGGCAGAAAAGCCACAATGTGGCCCTCAGATATCAGTAATATTTGCAGCAGTACTCTGTAGTTAGAAAAGGAGAAGAAGCCATCTGAGAACCTACGTACACAGGCTAGAGGAACTAATTTATTTAATTTAATTTATGTTTTCTCTCTTCTTATCAATACCTAAGAAATAACTGCGTAAAAGAGCAGTTATCCACAGATAACCTACTGATGGGTAGGATGCCATTCAGCTCAATCTTTGACGTAGTTATTAATGTGGATCTTAAGAAGGCTTTGAACAATGGTTTATCTGTGAAATTTTATTCTACTGCTATGACATTTGTGACAGATGGGTCTTGTTTTCTCTTCACAGTAAATACATTTTTCCTTCGCCATAATACAATACAAACACTTATTCAACAAAAAATACACATCTATATATGAAGAAAAATCATCTGTCAAAAGAATACCTGCAGAAGGATTTATGTAAAGGAAATGTTTCTAGCCTCAAGGAGGTGATGGCACAATGTTGCTTTAACTCACCTTCTCTGTCAGTGAAATAAGAAACACATGAATGAACAATGATGTAGTTATTGCAGAACCAGGAAGGACCCTATTTTAACCTAGGATTGAAATACACTTTATTTTGTTATCTGCCTGGGAGAAAATCATACGTTTTATGCCATAGTCCCATATCAATTATGTGTAGAGCTACTCTGCAACTGAGTTAAAACATTTTAATTTATTTTTTTTTAAATTTAGTCTTCATTGAAATCCCTCCTAGACACACCTGTGAACTCCTAGGAGATTGACAAAATAGCATAAAAGTTACCCTGCTCAGAGCTGCAACCTAACTGGAAGGCACTCTGCTGTTGATGAACATTCCAGGAGGTGCCCTGAGCTCTCAGTATCCAGGTGGGTGTATTAAGAACTTTGAAATGAAATCTGCAAAATCTTGTACTCTAAGCACTGACCTAACAATTGCAAAACAGTCAAGACTAACGGGGCCACTAAACATAGCACAGACTAGGGGCCAGCTTCCTGCATTTGTGGGGAATAGTCCTTATAACCACTAGACTCCAGACTCATTCTGGCTCAGTTTTGCTCTGCAAGCGGAACAGAAGGAAAGAGGAAAGTGTCATCTACAGAGCAGGCTGACATATCAGCGTTTCCTCATGAGAGAAAAGACACCGGGAAAAGTCTTCTACCAGAGATTTGAAACTGGAGTCCTGCACAACAAAATCCATTCACCACCAGCACCCCAGGATAGAAAAAGGGGAGCGCTGGCCTGACTGTTCACACGGTGTTAGTCATGGTCTGCAGCAGTTACATGCTTAAAGCTGGTAAGGTTTAAGCCAGAAGCTGAGTTTGTTACTCTGAGTATAACTTAGGTATATACTGGGTGACCTGGCTGTTTGCACTTGTAACAAACAAGTTTTAAGCAGGTGTATACATGCCCAAGCAGGCATTTGGGTACCAGGGTAACATTGCTAGTGAAATTTTTTATTCTGTAATTCTGAATACACATAATGAAATTGGAAGTTAAATGCTTATCTCTGTTTGTGGATCCAGCTACTGCTCCTTACTTTGTATCTCTGAGCTAGGTGCAGCCAACACAGGAAGAGTATCCACTAATGCCTTGACCATCCAGCAGGGAGGTCTCAGCGGAGTTACTTTGGATGGCCATGTATTTGTCTGAGGACTAAGCCTAGAAAGAGAAGCCAAACTAAAAGAGCAGTTTCAAGCAGCAGAATCTCGTGCAGCCTTGCCAGAATGTAAACAAAGTTCACCACATGTGGAGAGGTGGTACCGTCACTTGAAATGTAGCCCAAACGATTCTGCTACGTATTGAACAACATGCACTTTGGCACACCATAAAACACCACAGAAAAATGATCCTACATAAGTTATAAAATATTGCCACCTATGAATACACTGAAGAAAATTATCTTGATGATGGTGTGGTTTGTATTCGTACTTCCCTGGAGTTAGTTTTCCTTGCTTTTTGCTGCGAGTTTCCCATGCTATTTTAGTTTGCATGTGACTTTGAGGAGACAGAAAGAACTTCCTCCAAACTGCACCATGGTAGCTGCAGGTAAGGTGACATTTGTCTTTTCTAGTGCAATGTTAGAGGTTGTCTAGGGGGAGAATTTTTTCTGCTGTACGTTTATTTTAGTTAACTGAAATACAAAGTGGGAATTGGATATACCACTTCTGTGCACAGAACCTGGCTGCCCCTCTGCCCTACACTCTGTTGGAAATAAGATCCTTCCTGCCTCTTCACACTTGCTTTGTGTTAAGAAACAAAAAGATGTAATCTGAGGTATTCTTGATCCTGTTCATCCACGATGTGGAAAAGAAGGGGGATACCTGCTTTCTCTTTAATCATATCTCTGCATGTGGTCTAATGTGGAAAAGAAGGGGGATACCTGTAACCTCCCGTGAGGGATGTCTCAGCTTTTGAAGCTGTTTTGTACGTACCTACATGGGCAGTTTGTGCAAGGCAGGACCACCTCTCCCTCCACCTCATTCTGTCACAGCTTACAAAGGCTGTGGCTTTCTCTTTAATCATATCTCTGCATGTGGTCTCTCATTATTGTGGTGTTTGGGCCATTACAGGTGCTCCATGACATAGAGTACTGCTGGATTCTTTGCAGAGCTGTTTGCTACCTGTACTGAGGGGATAACAATTTACAGTTTGCCCAAACATCTATGCTTTGCAAAAACGTTTCCCAACTTGTTCTGGATAAGTTTGTTTCTAGCTGAATATCATCACATACCTATGCATTTATCCAGCAAAATGAAAATCATTACTCAGTTACTTTAAACAAGACACATAAGACACAAGGTATTCTTTTTCCTTCCCAAATAGAGGCTCCTGAAATGAAAACTCACTTTGATGACTTTGCAGTTTGCCTTTTCTATGTTCTTATAAATAATATTTAAAGGTGGATTTTTGAGCAAACATTACATATTGTCGTGTTTGAAATGAGAGAATAGATGGATAATTTGACCTGGAAAATACCTATGGGTCAGACTATAAGATTCAGCAATGCTGCTTTTAAAAACAGAAATCGACAGACTTATTCCCAGTTGGACTACCAGTTACTATATCTGAAAAACACACAAATATTGGAAAGATTTTTTTTTTTTCACTGAATTTTCACATGCATTATTTTACATGGCCTATTACATTTTTTGTTCCATTTCAATTGCTACAGCACAGCAAAGCTTATAGTATTGGCATTAGTCCAAGCATCTCATCAGCAAACTCCTGGCATTCCCACAAAGTCCCAGCTGATCTGAAACTCTACTAGCAGACTTAGTTCTGTCAACTGTTATGGGATTACATAGTAAAGATTTGCCCTTTCTTAAGGCAGTTGCTCCCATGGATGCAGGGAAATATCTTAGGTTGTTGTGACCTCTGCTGGACAAAAGACCAAGGCACATGTAATTTTTTTTTTTTTTATTTTTTTTTTGAGGAAATTGGAAAGGAAATTAAAATGGAATTTTTTACTTCACTGTAAGCTTTAAAACCATTTCTTATTATGCATTCAGGTAATAGATTAATTCATATCTAATAGCACATCCCAGAAATCTGTATAGGAACAGCCACCAAAAAAGGCCCAGGATCAAAGGGAACTAGTATCCTCCCTACATCAGGATGAAGGAAGGGCATTAATGTAAAGCAGTGAGTGGAAAGAGGTCCACAGTCAGGGCAGGAGGAGAACCCTTTCCTTGCCCACCACATCTCCCCAGGTTCCTCTGCATAATAGGTATGAGGCTCTAGATGTGGAAGACCAGTCAGTGGATGGTGTTGATCCATCTACATCAGAGGAGTCATGAAGATCAGAAAGACCTTCCCCTCATACTGCTACCACCACCACAAGGAGGAAAAGATGTGTAATAGTTGTAGAAGACTCCTATCTGAGGGGCACAGAGGGTCCAAAACGCTGGGTAGACTCTCCTCATAGGCAAGTCTGCTGCCTCCCAGGAGCCTGGGTTAGAGACATCGTTAGGAAACTTCCTAGCCTGGTCTGACCCTCAGACTACTATCCTTTACTGCTCTTCCACATGGGTGCTGATGAAATTGCAGTAAGTAGCCCAAGGGTGATTAAAAGAGAATTCAAGGCCTTGGGACAGTTAGTGAAGGAATGTGAAGCGCAGGTTATTTTTTCCTCACTCCTTCCAGTGGTGGGCAGAGACACTGGGCAAAACAGGAGGACTCATTCCATTAATACATGACTCTGTGGCTGGTGTCACTGCCACAACTTTGGGTTCTTTGATCATGGGATGGCCTACATGGTACCAGGCTTCCTGGTGTCAAAGGGGAGCCACTTTTTTCAAAGGGGAAAGAGGGCTTTTCCTCAGGAGCTTGCAGGGCTCATTTACAGGGCTTTAAACTAGATGCAAAGGGGGAGGGGGAATGCATCAGGCTTGCCTGTGGCAAGCTGTGGGACAACATGCAATGGTTAGAGGGTTGGGGCCCTCAATCTGTTGCACAGTGGTGTGCCAGAGACACTGCAGCAAAGCTGAAGTCTTGCAGAGATGAGCTGGAGGCTCCTGAGATAGTAGGAGCCAACAAGTAAATGCCCTTGAAATATCTCAAGGGAAACAAGGGGTGTTCCACTAAGAAGGTAACGTGGCCAACAGCTCAGATGAAATGCCTCTACACGAACGCACACAGCATGGGAAACAAACAGGAGGAGTTAGAAGCTATCGTGCTGCTAGAAAGCTACAACCTGATTGCCATTACTGAAACTTGGTGGGATGAATCCCATGACTGGAATGTAGCTATTGATGGCTACAGGCTGTTCAGAAGGGACAGGCGAGGAAGGAGGGGCAGAGGCATTGCCCTTTACATCAAGAAATCATTACAGTGTGAAGAGCTGTCCCTGAAGAATAGCCACAGGCAGGTTGAAAGCTTATGAGTAAGAATCAGAGCCAGAGGCAACAAAGGGAACCTCGTGGTTGGTGTCTACTACAGACCTCTGGACCAGGGGGAGCCTACTGATGAAGGCTTCTTCCTCCAGCTCCAGGAGGCTTTGTGTTCACAGGGTCTTGTACTACTGGGGGACTTTGCTGCTTTGCTGCTATCCTGTCTTATGAGATGCATCCCAGAGTCCTGAGGGAATTGGCTGATGTAGTTGCCAAGCCACTCTCCATGATATTTGAAAAGTCATGGCAGCCAGGTGACATGATCGGTGACTGGAAAAAGGGAAACTTTGTACCCCTTTTCAAAAAGGGTAGAAAGGAAGACCCAGGGAACTACCAACCTGTCAGCCTCACCTCTGTGACTGGGAAGATCATGGAAGCTAGAATCTTAGAAGCTATGCTAAGGCACATGGAGGCTAGGGAGGTGATTTGAGATAGCCAGCATGGCTTCACCAGTCCTGCCTGATGAACCTAGAGGCTTTCTATGATGGTAGGACAACAATAGTGTACAAGGGAAAACCAAAGGACGTCATCTACCTGGACTTCTGCAAAGCCTTTGACACGGTCCCCCACAACATCTTTCTCTCTAAATTGGAGAGCTATGGATTTGATGGGTGGACTGTTCGGTGGATAAGGAATTGGTTGGATGGTCGCCTCCAGAGGGTAGTGATCAATGGCTTGATGTCCGGATGGAGACCAGTGACAAATGATGTCCCTCAGGGGTCCATAATGGGACCAGTGCTGTTTAATATATTCATCAATGACATGGACAATGAGATCAAGTGTACCCTCAGCAAGTTTGCAGATGACAACAAGCTGAGTTCTGTGGTTGATATACCAGAAGGACAGGATGTCATCCAAAGAGACCTGGACAAGCCAGAGAGGTGGGCCTGTGTGAACCTCATGAGGTTCAACAAGGCCAAGTGCACCTGGGTTAGGATAACCCCCAGTATCAATACAGGCTGGGGGAAGAAAGGATCGAGAACAGCCCTGCTGAGAGGGACTTGGGGGTGCTGGTGGATGAAAAGCTGGACATGAGTTGGAAATGTGTGCTGGCAGCCCAGAAAGCCAACCGTACCCTGGGCTGCATCAGAAGTGTCGCCAGCAGGTCGAGGGAGGGGATTCTGCCCCTCTACTCTGCTCTGGTGAGACCTTATCTGGAGTACTGCATCCAGCTCTGGAGTCCCCAGCACAAGAAGGATATGGAACTGTTGGAGAGGGTCCAGAGGAGGGCTACAAAAATGGTCAAAGGGCTAGAGCACCTCTCCTATGAGGACAGGCTGAGAGAGTTGGGGTTGTTCAACCTGGAGAAAAGAAGGCTGCAGGGAAACCTGATTGTGGCCTTTCCTTACTTAAAGAGAGCCTATAGGAAAAACAGGGAAAATCTTTTTAGTAGTGACAGGACAAGGGGTAATGGTTTTAAACTGAAGCAGGGTAGGTTTAGACTGGATATAAGGAAGATTTAGACTGGATATAAGGAAGAAATTCTTTACAATTATAGTAGTGAAACACTGGAGTGGGTTTCCCAGAGGGATAGGGGAGGGCCCATCCCTGGAAACATTCAAGACTAGGTTGGATGGGGCTCTGAGCAACCTAATCTAGTTAGCAGCGTCCCTGCTCACTGCAGAGGGGTTGGACTAGATGACCTCTAGGGGTTCCTTCCAACCCAAAGCAGTCTACGATTCTGTGATTTTCTAAGCTGTCACAGAACCTAGGACACAGGCTGCTTATAGTCAAATAGATAGATAAATAGATAGATAGATTTATTCCTAGTCTTGCCTGGTGAAGAAAGTAGCCTCATATTATACAAGCAGATGGTGGGCACTCAGTTTCTCTGAAAACTGCTATTTATAGTATTTATTACCACGACCCAAAGTATTGCACTTCCAGTGCATGTTAGGTCACTTTTCTGTGTGTGGAAATGACAGAATATTTGCTTTCGACTGTGCAGCAAAGTGCATTTAAGGAGAGGAAATGCCATGTGCCAAGGAGCTTATCTTAGCAGACAAAATTAGGGAGAGCACAGTTTACGATCCGAGAATATCCATCCACATGATGCTAATCCAGCACATAAGAGCAGCAGTGGCACAGACAAAGCTGTCAGTCTGCTTTTGCGTGCTAGATAAGACTGAAGCTGATCTTGACAAAAAGAAACTGCTTATTAAAAAGAAGTCCATATTTTTAATCTAGTTGCATCTGGAACATAAGCTGATTTATGGTCCATCAGCTTCATTTGTATGTGTGGTCATTAGAGTTACTGAAGATGCCAGACTGGTGCTATACATTGATGACAAGAATATAATTTTAGAATAGCATAAGAGATTTTAGAGGCTTTCAGCCTTAGTTGTTTACAAGCAATAACAAGGCTTACAAGGTGTTTGGAAAAATGTCCTCAATGTTTTAAATATGATTCCTTTAAGCAAATGAATGTAGCTTGCAGATGTTCTAAAAACACCCTTTATGCAAGGGATCTGGAGCTGTGGCTCTGTCTGCAGAACAGTCATTGAGTTATTTAAAAAAAAAAAAAAAGGAAAAGAAAAGTACATCACTGAGAATACATTTGCTCCATCCTTCTGGCAAAAAGGAAGAGAGAAAGAAACGTAAAAGTTTTGAAATATCGCTTTAGCTAGCAAGAAATTAATCCCATGTTGATTACAATGAAATTGTGCTTCATACTATCACAGTGTAAGGATCAAATTATTACTTTACATAAGACATGTATTAGACCAATACCATCTTAAGGGTGGATATTGGCGTTTTGCTGAAGATCTGGCCTTAATATTTTGAGAACCTCGGAAAGTATTTTAGAAGATATTTTTCCTACAATTATTATATAACACTTTCTTCTCTTTCTTCTATGCATTTTCCAAGTCTTAAAAAAGGTTTTATCTAGTGGAAAAACCAAGACTCAACCCTTATCAGAAATGCATACCAATGGTTTTAATGGTCTGATAGCCATTTGACCCTCTTTTGGTCATTGCATAAACATAACTTTTAGTTTGTAGAGTCAATCACTTGGGATAAATGCAGGTACAGTTTTGTAGTCAAGAAAGTTCAAAATTTTAAATTAATAGTTTTTATTAGTAGAATGTATATTGATTGAAAACTATTTGCTCTAAGAATTATGTAACTTGAATATCTCCAAAATAATTGTTTTGTTTGCTGCTCCAGTATTTTGAGATAATAGATTATAACTGTTATTGATTGCAGATTACATACTGGATTTTTTTTCTGATTTATTTCCAAGAAAGAGAAGGAACAAATTTTCTGGTTGTATTTTTTAGGAAGTTCTTCACAATGAACTAAAAGTTTGAAATATTAAAACTCTCCATACAGCCATGGAGAGCTGGCAAGGACACAGACAAGAGAGCCAAACAGTAAGTGAAAAACATAATTTACTGCAAACCTCAGTAGTTATTGTATGATAGCGATGTGCACATGATAAGAATGGATTTAAGCAGAAAATCAGCCACAAGTTTTGGAAATTCTCCATTCTTGTGCAATTTCAAATTTAAATAACCAATATTTTTCAGAATGTACATAACTGTGACGTTAACTGCACAGAACAGTATGCACAAATACACAAAATATCTTCCAACAAAAAGTCAAGGACAGAAAAAAAAGCCTCAGATAAAGTGCGCAATACTCTTTTTTTATTACTTTGCTAACACTTCAGCAGGTGTGGTTCACAGCTTTTTATGACTATGCACTGCAGCTGAGATGTTATGCCTCAAAGGAAAGAAAAAAAAATGTGATGTGGTACACAAGCTCCTTTCTTTAGATCTTCATGCTAAGCAGGATAAAAGAATCAAACCCCTGAAGTGCATGTCAGTATATTTAGGTGTTCCCCAGACACATAGGGAGCTGATATTTATTCCTACCTTGCATTATTATTAATGCCAAACATCTTGCAGTTCTCTACACTAACCTAAAATCTTCTAATAGTGTAAATACAGTCAAATATTCCACTGAGAATGTTTATACTCAAATATGAAACTGGTAGTATATTTGGGTCCTAACCTTAGCAACTATTTGCAAGCTGTCGATAGGATCTGCAATTTATGACAGTCTCCATTTAGGCAAGAAGACAAAAGCTTACTGCAATAAAAATAACTTGGTAGCTGTTTAGGGAAATAGCCACCTGTCATGTACAGTATGTACATAGGAGCTATACACAGGACTTGGTGGCTGCATTTGATGGCATATGGCCATGGAGAGACAGCTTCTTGCTTGTGGTACTGAGTGAAAGAAACTAAACTAAAAGGGGACTGGGAAGAGGGGGAGAAGGCTGTGGCTTGTTTCCTTTGCCGAGGCCAAGGGACAACAGCTGGCTGGGACCAAGATGTGACAGCCCTCATTCAGAGCCCCTGTGCCCTTCCAAAGCAGTTACTGCAACAGCCAAAGCCTCTAGTTTTGCACAGTCCAGTTTCACCCAGGGAAATATTTCAGTGAGTATCTGACAAGAAACCATGCTGGCATTTGAGTTTCACAAACCATTACCATGGCATCCTAGTGACTCTGACCTGGTCTCCTTTCCCTCATGCACAGCCTTAGTGCCACTGCGTGATTCCGCCATGCAAGGCAGAGCTCCTCTGCACAGAGCCATGGCCCCAGGAGCTGAGCCTCCCACCCCAGCACTGCAGCGCAGCATCACTGAGCTGTCAGAGGAAGCTCACTGAGTCTCCTGCTGTGGCTTGCAAAGCCCTTTGCTCTATGCCCCTCTTGAAAAAGTCTGCTGCCGAAATCACCCCCATGTTCTCTTGAGCCAGCAGGCTGAGCCACAGACAGGCTACCAGGGATTTGCAGCCTTCATCCTTGCTGTTTCCTCTGACACAATGCCCTGGAAACACATTTATTTCCACCACCAGGCAGAGCAATAAAAAATGAAAAAGTTTCTCTCGGTGGTAGCTGATGCACCAAAGGGGTGTAGCAGTGTCTCTCCACAGACTACCACAGCCTCCCTGTCCCTGGGGAATGAGGACTGCATCCTTTCCCTCACACTTACAAGATAGGCAGTGGGCGCTTATGTGTTTTGTCTCTCCAAACTGTGCTGTAGTTAGGTCCCATATCCATAATGTAACCACAGAACTCAGTGGTGAATGTTGCTTGCTGATTACCAGGTGATAACTAGGCTCATTAATGCATTAGAGACACTATCTGATCTGAAATAGATGGAAAGAACAGCACACTCACAGAAAGGCATACATTCCATTATTGACCTGACTTTAATAACTTGAAGCACAGCTATCACTGAGCATGCTTATAACCTAGTAGGTAACATCAGTTATACAGTGCAATCACACACAGACATTTTTATAGTCCCCGTCTTTACCGACTGTAACATCAGGTAAAGCAGAGGCTGCCACATCCATACAGAATCTTCTGTCACAACTCCCAGGTCATTCTTTAGTTTAGGGAAATATTGTCTTCCACAGAATCACAGAATCACAGAATGGCAAGGGTTGGAAGGGACCTCAGGAGATCATCTAGTCCAACCCTCCTGCTAAAGCAGGGTCACCTAGAACAGGGTGCACAGGACATCGTCCAGGCGGGCTTTGAATATCTCCAGAGAAGGATACTCCACAACCCCCTGAGCAGCCTGTTCCAGTGCTCTGTCACCCTCAAGGTAAAGAAGTTCTTCCTTGTATTCAGCTGAAACCTCTTAAGCTTCAGTTTGTGCCCATTGCCCCTTGTCCTGTTGCTGGGCACCACTGAGAAGAGTCTGGCTCCATCCTCATGACATCCACCCTTAAGATATTTGTAAGCATTTATGAGATCCCCTCTGTCTTTTCTTCAGGCTAAACAAGCCCATCTCCCTCGGCCTTTCCTCGTAGGAGAGATGCTTTATAGCTTTTTTATAACCACTGGACATGGGTATGCCTCAGATGATCATGACCTTTTCTACAGGAGGTAGGGGAATAGTGTTTGTGTCACCGTATAATTTTATTTTTTTTTTCCATTCAGTGACTTCAAGGAATTAATACAGACTGGTAATGTGGCAGGGAAAGCATAAAGCTTGTAGTGGACTCATACAGTCTCATTTTTCAACAGAGGACAAACAAAGCAGATGTTATCTGCTTTTGAAGTTAATCTCTAGCCATAATGAGTTTAAGAGCATGGATTTTCACAGAGCATTGCAAAGTGAAGCAAAGCATTCAGCGCAGATAAAAACTGCACCTAATTTTCCAGTCAGCATTTTGTGGGGTTTTTTAAACAATCTGCAGTAAAAAAAATGATTCCTTGGATTTAAATCTCTACCAGCTTTACAACAGCTCTAAATTTCTCAATGGATGTTATTACCGCTTGTATTATACTTGTTATTTTCAGGTCCTAGCTACCACAAATCTAGTGTTGAAACGGTTGTGTTATAAAAAGTCTTGTCTCTCACTTGCTGTGAATTCAGTCAAGTCTGGACTTTTTTTTTGTCCTTTTGCTTCCTGTGCTGCCTGTGCATCTGAAAAAATTGCACAGTCCCAGGATTTTACCATTGAGTAAAAATATTTAATTGAACATAAAAAAAGACAAATAAGAGAAGGGAGATGTATTCAATAATCATAATTTCAAAGTAATAATTTTCACAGTTCAGTGAGAAATTAAATCTTTGGCAGAGACTTCAAAATATTTTGAAGGTCCCTCTGTACCAGTACACTAATATGGTGAAGTGCATTTTTATTATGAAGAAAAATATACAAAATACTCAGTCAAATGCTATGAAGATGGTGGGTAAATTGTGCAGAAGAAGATGTGGGGCATGGTGAGATGCACTAAGTCCTGATTTCACTGGAAGTAATTGATTAATAGAGCTCTGAGGTGTCCCTAGCAGAGTTTGCAGGTCTAGCAACACAGAAGAAAGAAGAGTACATGTGTCACCAATGAAATCAAAATATATTCTGTTTCTATAAGCAAGATGATTTACCATTATTTGGATCACAGCAGTATTATTCCTGCAGTCAAAGGTATTTGTCACATGTTCAGCACAGTACAAGGCTCGAACAAAGCAGCAGCTATGTGGGTAAGTGGATGAAGGTTGCTTGAGGTGCTTTTTCAAGAAAAGCAGAGAGAAAAAAATTTAACTGAAAGTCTCAAAATATAGGAGAGAGAGAAAAACATTGTACAGAAGGGAAATGTGACTTGAAATCTGATCATATAAAATTATTGTAAGAACCTCAAAATTACTTTGGCCAAGTAAACAGCATGGTTTTTTAAAGGTGGACTTGGTATAGAATATTGAAATGAATAAGATCATATTCTGTCTGCTAAGTTGATGTTATGTTATCAGTAAGATGGCAGGCAATTAAACAGAACTAAGCTAGGAAGCATTGAAAGCACAGATTCATGAAATAAAGTAATGGAAGACCTTTACTTAGGAGTACCAAAGAATAAAGTTTTCATTTTCAATCACAGCAACCTGATGCTGATCACAGGGCATGAGCAACATTGTCTTGTTATTGTTATTCATGTTGGCTACTAGATGCTCATCACTGTATATACAGTTGCATTCTGAGAACATATTTATTGTTGAAAATCAATACAGCATACAGATCTAACAGAAAGTTCCTCAGAATAATTTCAGCTGGCAGAGTCCTTGCTGTGTCTCTCTCCCATTCATGATGTAAAGAAATCCCACTGAATGAAATACTAAGCCTGCTAATAATGAGAAAACCTTTAATACCAGCAGAAAATTTTCACTCCTAACATAACAAGGAATCCTTATTAAGATCTGTGTACATAGCATAAACATTTCTCTACATTTCAGCATCAAAACAAGTTCACAACTCCATTCCAACACACCTTGAAAAACCCAGATGGATCACCAAGCCATAAAGCACCTTTAAAATCAGTTTCTACACTTGTTCTATAAAAAAAATCTTCCTTATTCTAAGGAACATCCAGTGTTTTCTTAGCATAAAATGTTAACAACGGTAAGATAAAACCTCTATGCAAATCAGTGTCTCATGACAGATTTATCCCACCTTGTAGGAAAAAGTTTATCCTAAAAGCATGGAAGCATTAGAGTGCTGGGGTCCATGCTTAACTTCAATGAGACTACTGAAAATCTTATATATTTCTGGCCTAAAAATGCATTCAGTTTAAAAATTATTCATGTTAGAAGATTTCAAATTAATAGATAGTTTGAATTATTGTACTTTTTCCACATGTCTGAAGTCCATAGATTAGTAATCTTATCTGAGAAAGATGAAACCATTTACACTGCACTTAGCTGTATTTTCTCTGGTTTAAAATACCAGACTCACTGTATCTCAGATGCAGACATGTCTTGGGATCCAGTCAAGCAGATGCTTATAGGCTCAGTACAAGAGTCAAGTAAAGTATGAAGTAAACTTTCCCTTGGTTTATCCTCCCAGGTTCTGCCAGTTGACTTCATGACTGCTTGAGCTGGAAATTGCATCTGGATCATTGTGTTTTATGGAGATACATAGTCCGTACTGGGGTTTTTTGTAAGCCCTTTTCAGTAAGTTCCACAATTTAATTACATGGAGGCTGTTTTTGTGATGTCACAGACTTGTTTTGTCCTAAGATATGGTCAAAGTCTTTCTACTGTACAAAATGAACAGAAGGCCCTCAGTGGAAATATATTTGGTTTTTAGAACACAGTCAGTTGACTAATTTTGTTGTTATTAATACTGTGAGTCTTAAAATAATCAAGGCCCAAACTCTGGACAAGGAAATAAAATCTGAACATAAAAATAAAGCTGTCTCATTGGAATAAGTAACATCAGCTCACATATGGGCTTGTATCTATCTTGTGTTTCCACAAGACCTATCAGACTAAGGACTTCTTCCACCCTGGGCCCTGCAGACATAATACAAGCATGCAATGATAAATCCACAGAGCAGATTATACAGCACATATTTTTATGCAATAATAATCATAGAATCATAGAATGTTTGGGGTTGGAAGGGACCCCTAGAGGTCATCTAGTCCAATCCCCCTGCAGTGAGCGGGGACACCGTTAACTAGATCAGGTTGCTCAGAGCCCCATCCAACCTGGTCTTGAAATAGTAAGTGTCTCTGTGCCATAACACAATGCTGGTGAGTATTTGGGGGAAATTATTGCATAACTATCTTACCTCTGTTCCTCAGATATGTTCTTCTGCACGGGAAATATTCTTCACCACTTTGTTTTTTTAAATTTATTTTTAGTCTTTCAGAATGTGATAAAACTATCGTTAGCTAAAAGTGGTACTGTAATAGGAGTTAAATTTTCTTCATAGCAACAGGCAGAATATTGCTTTTCTTTTACCTTTTTAATACATTCCCAAAGACTTTAGAGTCCAGCTGTTGAAAGGATCCTGATTTTCCCATGCACAGTGTGAAATCTTTGGGGAAGTATATCTGACCTGCAGAAGACAAGCTATATGCAGTGTTTAACATAACTGACTCTCATACACTTTGTACAAAGCTATGTTTTCAGTGAACTGTGCTTCTAAGAAAAAGGAAAAGTTGCTAGGGACACACTTTCAGGCTTTTAAGAAAATAATCAACTGAATAAAAAATGTTTTTCATTGTTCCAATAAATATCCCTAAGTTTAGTAACCTATTGACACAGGTAACGCATTTTTGCTATGCCTTCAAATGCAGGAAGACGTATGCAACGTTTTCTTCTGAAACCTCCCATCCTGCAAAAACTGAAGTGCATGGGTAACTTCTATACACATGAAAATTTACAATGAACACAGAGGGATGCTGCACTTGCAGGAGTGTATTTGGGTTTAGGACCACTCTTCTGTCCCTCAGCATCCTTCATCACATCAGAATGTGCTTGAGGCTCCTTATCTGTAGCTGGGAAGACCC
>NW_009259307.1:1718248-1748239 GCF_000687185.1 Egretta garzetta
TGGCTGTGCCCCTGGGAAGCGTGGATTTCCAGGTGGATAGCCCGGCACTCCATACCCTCTAGGCCCCGGTGGCCTTGTGACAGCTATAGATGGGGGAGGAAGGTTTCCTCCTCTGCTCTGAGGGGGATAGTGGTCATTCGGGGCAGGGCCTGGATTCTGGAGTGACTGAGAGGAGCTGGCTTCCTGTGGCTGGCCTGTCTTCTTCGCTTCGTTGCCACCCTGTCCTTTCTTGTTGTCTGAAATGTGTTTGGAGAACAAAATTAGAAAATGAACGTGCAAACCAGAAATTCCCTGGGGCCTCCTCTGCCAACAGCCTGAAACCTGGAGTAATATATCTTCATGATTTTGGCACCATATTTTCCCTCCAGTCATTTCTGCAAGGCCCAAATGAAGGAAAGAGGAGGCTTTTCCAAAGTACACTTAGGTATCGTCTATGAATGACAACAAAGGTAGTAATTTCAAAGTTAAGCGGGCAGGTTTTGAGGCTGCAGACATGCTTTCTATGTCATTCTTCCAAAGCCAGCCATCTGTGATCTGGGTTTCTCTGCTTGGCTTGAGCCTTTACTGGCTGCATGACATGCATGCAGGATAGGGAAAACCTAGAGGTGTCCAGGGGAAAGGAAACAGCCTACAAAATCCTTCAGGACAGACTGAAACCTGCCTGACCAGGCTAGGCTTTCCGATAAGGACTGCTACCGTACTGTGTTCTCACTATACCTTCTCCCAGAGGTATAGAGGACAAATGCTGTCCTGAGCAGTCCTGGATCAATGAAATACAGTAAGATTGTGCAAGATTTGTACCCAACTGGTTTGTGATAAGTAAGAGGGATCACTGACATTCACACTGGGCTTTAAGTGTTTGGGATTTTTTTTGCAGGGCTCGGACCCTGCAATTCATTATTACAGGGGGTTTTTGCTTTGGTGTTGCCTGGTGTGGCCTAATGTTACAGTATTTATTCAACAAGCCAAAGAAAGAAAAACTGAGTGGAGATAAGGTTAATAATTGTGATTCGGTATCGTGAATATCTTTCAGGAGATTATGGCAAAGGAAGCAGTCAAGGCAGTGAAGAAGACTATGGTCTGGCATACATGAATTCCTGATTCTGAATTGTTCAAAACAGTCCTTACCTTGGTTTGGAGTGGATTCATCTTGCTTGCCTCCTTTTTGCTTTGGCTGTGATGGTTCTGTCTCAAATGGATTTTCCTCTTGTTCATTTGATTTTTGTGCCTTTTGTTTATTTCTTCTTTTATTTTCTTCTGCTTGCTAATGGTGGGGAGAGAGAGAGGGGATCTTTCAGTGACCTGAATGGCTTCTCTAATATTTGGTAAAACCAAAAATCAATGGTTCTCTATTCCTTACACTTTGTAGCTTCTTTTTAAGTTCCAAGTTAGCTTCCTTGTAGGATTTGGATGTAGCGTTGAGATAGTAAATACTCAGGCTAAATTTAAAGAAAAATAATTTCTTGTTAGGTAATGATTTAAATGTAAAGACTTTTACAACTTTCCTATAGCAACAACTACAGTTGTGCTAATATAAAGTCTGTGTCTTTTCCTCATTTATCATGCCTAATCAGTAGTAGTATTTTGACAACAAACAACATGCTTCCTTACAGTATGAGGAAGGCACTGTTCTTTCAGGGGAAAAAAAAAGGTGAGAGAAATCATTCTGTTTATTAATACTCCACATTCATTTCTATTGTAGTTTAGGAAGATGTTCCATAAATCTATGCCTCGCTATGAAGTGTGTTCTAAAGAATAATGTATAAAAGTTAATTAACTTGTATGACATACCTTAAAAATTATTAAATCATATCTATAAAAGCTTTTGAACTAATACAATAGGCAAACTCAAGTACTGGCAAGAAAACAGCCAAAAGCATAGATTTTCATTTTTATTTTAAAATGTGACCTCTTTTATCTACTAAACAAAAACATAACTGCATAATACAATTTTCATTTTTCAGTGTTTTGTATTACTTTTGTGATAACTCTACGAAATTATTTTTTTCACCAACCTGATTTGAAGAAATTCTGATATGAAGGCTTTTATTGATGTAAGCAATCAATAATTAATCTGCATATTCTATTTTCTCTGCTTTGCCTGATTTTGCCTTGTATTTTCCTTCATTTTTAAATTTTCTTTATTTGTTTTTAGTATCTTTGCCTTGGACCATTCCAGGAAAGGAATATCACTCAAAAAAACCAGTAGGGGTTGGCCAGGTATTTCAGAGGACAGTCTGGATTCTTTGGTTTTCTAACCAAGGGTTAAAATAGAATATGATGTTATATACTTTGGAAAAATTTAATCTCAGAATTTCATTTTGCTCATGTAAAATCCTTCTGCAATTTCTATTGTATTCTATAATCTTGTCTATTTTTATTGGCAGTTCTACAATGTAGGGTTAAATCCCAGCTCATCTCTACATAGAATTAATGTTTAGTTCAGCAGTATGCTAAATAATCCAATATATGTATACAGCAATTTAAAATGCAGAACTCAATGCAGACTCTAAGAAAGACTGTTCTGGGGTCATTATTTACCAGGTACTGATTCACAAAAAAAATTTTATTAGCCCTATTTCATAAAGTCTCCAACACCCTGTCTCACACTCCTGTCACAACAGCATAGAGTGCATTGTTTATCAAGGAAAGGCCAAGGCACTGAACATCAGGCTCACTGAAAGTTACTGAGAAATAATTGTTTCACGGTGGTCATGTTTCTAATGAACTTGCTAAGAATTTATGATGTGCTGTTATGCTTACTGGACAAGCTGATCAAAGTCACAGCAGTTCAAATCCCCTATAGCCTTTTGCATTTTAATAGCTTTTCAATTATTGTGTCAACAACAACTCTTTTAAAAGCAATAACAAAAGCAAAAAGAAAGCCATTTAACAAAAAACATTTGCTGCCCTTTGAGCAATGGTGCATTAATTATGATCAAATAAAAGGCTCATGAATTCTCCAAGTCCATCACCACAGGGCAATCAGCACTGTATTTAATTAAGTATTCAGGCGGTGAAGATTCAGAGTGAAAGAAACTTAACTGTAGATTAAGCCAGCTTTGAGTTAATACTCTATACGTACACCATCAGCAATATAAAAGGTAGGATGAGTCCAGGGTTAGAGGCATAACCAAATACCTTCCCAAACCAGGAAGGGAAGTCATGCTCCAGAGTTTCTGATATGACTTCAAACATTCTCGTCTTCCCACTATTAAACAGAAAAGTTGACAATCTATCACATAAAATACCATGGCAATGTCAATGCTCTGGTATGAGCATATAGGTTAATCACATCACATCAAACCTGGGAAAAGGACAATATCAGTTAACATTATTTAAAACTTGACACTCTGAAAGGAATATTATTTAAAATAGTACTTATGTATTTTAATGGGGAAAATAGACACCAATATTTTTATTATATGCTAATAGATTTTGCCTGCTGTTACCACCAAGACTACTCCTCAAAAAATCAGTGTACCGAGTTGTGAACTCCATGCCACCAAGCAGAGAAAGAAGTGGAATTTGGCCTCTGTGAAGTCATGGTGAAAACTTCAAATCCCATCTTTATATGACTGACAAGCAAAAAACTTTCCCCTTCCCATTGTTTTCTGTTCAGCACTGTTCAGTCTAATTCTCCTCTCTCTTTGCTGTGTACCAATGCTATAGAAGTCAGTGGGTGTGGTTTAGGAGAATTTTTTATTGTTACAGCAATCTAATAACCTTCATGTGTAATTGTTCCATGGCCAGCTTATGGAGAAAGTGTTTTATCCGTAGGCTATTAACATTATTTTTTTCTTGCAGAAGCATTTTAGTAAATGTTCCAAAAGTCCCTTCTTGTTTATTTCGGTTTTGGCTGTGCCTCACAATATAGAATTTGAAAGTTTTTACCTGAACAAGGCCAGCAAAATGAGTCTTTATGTGTATTGAGACTAATTGGTAGTTGGTTAAAGGGATTGTCACCAAATTGCCACCTGATATTCCAGTCATTGAGGTCTCCTGTCACCTCTTTTCAGCTCTTGTAAAACATTTCTGACTACCAGGTCTTTTTCTTAATCCATTGTTCTCAACGTTTACCCTATTCCAGGTCATGTAAAAAGGTTGCAAGTAGAATTCTTCTTTGAACCAGTTCTTTCTCTCCGCTTCTCCCACCCACCCATGACACATGAGAAGTTTCACTCTGTGTTCTCCTTATCTTTTCCCCAGCATGCACAAAGCTGCTTCTGTTACAACTTTGCTAATTCTGTCCTGGCTTCCCTACTCCTGGCAGGTCTCTCTTGAGTTCTATATGTTGCCTTTAATGATAGATTTAAAAAGCAAAACAAACCAGAAAAAAATCAAAGTTTCATAATAGATGAGTCACCGAGTTACCAACAGAAAAATATTTTTTTTTTTTTAATATAGAGTCATGTGCTACCAGCATTTATCCACTGGCTGCTCAACAGAAGGATTACCTACACCCAGGTTGAATGAACCTTCATTAGTTTCAAGTCCTCCCCCATTATATGTTACATTGAAGATTTCACATTTTTTATGAAGAACAACATATGTCTGTATGTGACAGAAAAAAAAAATTGCAGGTACGATTATCTTTCTCATTTTGAACAGTAAACCTACCATTTCAGTAATATGTAATTCAATAACTGCAACTACTCAGATCTGATTCCAGATCTCTCCCTCTGTACTTTCTTCTCCGTGACTCAAATAAAAAATCTTACTTTGCGTCACTTGCTTTGTTATTATTGCTTCCATAAATTGAAGCAATTTTTTGTCTCATCAGAATTTTTGGTGCATTATACAATTTTCCCTTTTAGGTAACTGTGACTATTGCAGGTGGTTAGAAAATGTGGCAAGCCTTCTGCTCCCTTATAAAGTGCACTGGGGATTATACAGCTATCATTTTACTGACAATAGTAATGTATTATTCAACCTTTTAATTGGAATCAAGATGTCTCTTTTACTGTTCTCCTACTCTTGCTTTGCTAATACTTTGTTCAAATCCAAAGACAAAAGTCTCTTAAAAATTTTAATTTCATATACTGACTATTATTGTGTACTCATTATAGTTGTATGCCATGCTACCTGGCAAGTAAAGATAGTGAAAATGGTCCTGGACTTTCCAGTTAGTGTGAACAGGAGAAAGTGTGACAACATCTAAGCTAGCTTGAATACAAGGCACATGTTTGCACATACAAGGCAGGAGGGACTAATAGATGTGGAGTTCTTGAAGACTTCAGAAAGAGGATTAGCTTCACAGAGATAATACAGGTGCATGAAATACTGTGTCAGCCGGAGAGAATCACAGCAGGCAAAGACTGCACCACCATACGTTTAGCATACCACCACACATTCTCATATGCCCCTCCTACAGGGCATATGCAGACTTTTCCTGAAAGACATCGGTCCTAAGGCGGGAGAGCAGAGATGCATAATAGGTCACTGCTCTACTCCTTAAGAATGGTTTCTGTCTTAATTACAGCAGTAATGACCATCTTTTACATTACAACTAACTAAAAGAAAATATTTTCAGTTCTACACTTCAGATAAAACTTTTTAAAGAATTACTCAGTTCTCTAGGATTCCAGCTTCAGGAATTATCCACAGGGGGAAATGTGACACAATTAAACACTCAGCTTATTGGGTGCTGACACTTATTATAGAAGCTCATTTTCCATTACTGCATCATTCACTGTGATGTGATGAGTGGTTCATTACATCAATAACAAAAAATGCACGTAAAATGCAAAAAACCTGAAAGGACCACAGTCAAAAGATGGTGGGATGGAGACAATGGTGTACACAGCAGGCAGCGTGGAGAGAAAGAGGATGAAAAGCAGCATGGCCATGTAGAAGTTATTGGATCTGGAAGCCTTGAAGACCCTCTCCTGGGGGACGTTGCAGCACATCACTGCCCAGCACTGCAGGTACATCGAAGTGTGGAGGCGGAACACGTTGATTGCTGGGAGACATGGAGCATAAAAAGATCCCATCCTAGAAAAGAAGCAAAGGAAAAAATAGCCACTTTATTGTAGGACTTCAGTCTTCCTACTTATGCCACCAATTCCCTATGTCTGCGGCAATACACACTGTGCACTTAGAAATCAAGTTCATAAAACCACCTTTAAGTTTTTTTACTGTTTTTGTCTCTTCAGTCTTGCTTTAAGAAGAATTGAAGGCATATGGAGAGGATTCCCCATATGAACTTTTTGTTTCAAAGTTACAAAGCCTTCTTTCTCTGCAAATTAAATGATCATCTGATGAAATGTTACCCACTCTTACTTTGTCCCTTTAGTTCAGGTAGCATCTCACTTGTGTTGTATGAAAAAGACAACCCTAAAGCTAGGTATTACTACAATAATCTAGGTTATTCTTTATTATTTTTCTTAATATACAGCACCATTTTAAGAAGGATATTTTTGCTTAGTTGACATTTATTTTCCTTCTGTTAGCATGGTTATTAAGTGCTTCATTCCAACAAACTGCTTATTGCTAAATATATTTTTTTTGTTATTAAGTATGTTTGCATGGTTATGACACTGAAATAGTTGGGGCCGTTTTATTTTTGTCACACCTTATTTCTTGTGCCATACTGACTGAAGAGCAATTGCTTTCATTCACCTGGCCAAATAATATAGAATGTATCATCAGACCAGGAATCTACTTTTTCCTTAATCATTGTCCAGGTGACCAGGGCTGAGCTGCTTTGCCTCTGAGTGCTTCACTTTTTCTATTTCAAAAATAGGAAATTGATCTACATGGTTGGAAAGACCTTTTGAGTACCAAAATATGATGACAGACTCTATTATATTAATCTCTCTCCTTCTTCTTTTCATGTATCTTCAATGAAAAAAGTAAAGGATTTGCTAGTCTATGCTTGAAGGGAGAGACACGTCATGGCCCTGTTCCTTACCCTCATCGAAATCAGTTGCAAAATACTCCTCAATTTCAACAGGTTCAGAATCTGGGTAACTTATGGCCATTATCATAATATTTCAGTGTAACATTTATTATATGGCAGACAAATTCTTGCCAAAGCTTATTAATAGGAGCAGACTTGCAAATTATTTGCATCCCACATGGTTTGTGAAAACACAGAGAAAAAGAAGAGAGCACTTTTCCATGATCTCTGTGCCAGAATGTGTATATTGGATCGTGACAGCTTAGACATGCGCAGAGTCTGTACATATAATGAAGTATACGAATTATAGATATGTATAGACATTTTGTTAGAGAATAATCAGGAATCGACTCCCTTGCTGAGTCCTCAATGTCTCTCAGGTAGAGAAAGATTTCCAACTTGTCTTCCAAAGTGTTTATTACAGCAGTAGAAAGTATTAGTGCCATCGATTGTGTATAAAATTGCAAGCAGAGTTTATGCTGCAGCCTCATCATTTTGATGAACAGCAGCCTAAGAAATGTTTCCTATCAGAAATTAGAATTCCAGTTCTAAGGCAAATAGCAAGATGCCAACTGCAACACTAAGCTGCTTTTCTAAGGTGCTAGACACAACATAGGTGCCTCATATGCCAGCAGCAGGGCTGGACTCCTTCCAGCCACATTCTTGTGGCATGCCATCTCTACGAGGCCATAGGTGGTGCCATGCTGATGCCCAGCAGTATACCCTCCTTCTGAGCAAGCCCCCAGTGCTGCTGTTGGGACCCTCATTGCATCCCCTCAACAGACCTTGGTTGGTGGGAGCTGCAAGATATTTATAGCTTCTTTCTTTGCCGTATTTCTGTGGCATTTCTTTGACATGCATACAACACAAAACCTTTGGGCTTTACAGAAGTGAGGGCTTTCACCAAGCAAAAATTCTTATCAGCAAAGTCATATTAAAAGTGAAAAATTAGTCCTTAGCAAGAACTAACTTTGAGAAGTCAGCAGTGCTTGAGGAGGACAGTTCCTGAGGAAGACCAAGCATCTTGCATGAGGACTCTACATGCTGGTATTCTTTACCACTCATGTAAGGTCCAAAAACTGGGATGAAACTTAAACCTCTTCCCCTCCAGAGCTAAGGACTAATACTGCAGCAGTAACATTTTATGCACATACACATGCCTGCACACATAAGTATACATACATTTGTTTTAAGACCTTTTTGCACAGGACACATGGAAAAAGAGTTGTAAGGTATTTTGAAAAGCTGAAATTCAAAGCAAACCAGTACAGACCAGGTGCTTGCTCCAGCAAGCAGTCAGCCAACAAAAAAGATTAATCTATGCAGCTTTTTACCCGTTGGTCTTACCAGCTCATTGCAAAATCCTGATGCATCTGGTCACATAATCTTAGCCCAGAACTAGTTTTGAAGTGGTTCCACCGATTGCAGTGTACCAGCGTTTGATATATATTGCATTACACTTCCATCAAACTAAAGGAATGGGATAGGATCAGCATTTCAGAAGAATCTTTCATAGATACAGCTAAACCCTGTAGTCCTGTGGATGCAACATGCTTTGCCACACCTACCAGATCATGCCTTGGTTAAAGATCAGTCCCAGGACATTTCCACTTATATCAAACTCAGAATATGAAGGCTGAAAGAAATAACACAGATGCTTTCATTAGGCTTGCACAAAGGGTTTTAACATAACTTACAGTGGATTAAAGCTGTCACTTCCAACAGTAGCAGCACACTGGCATTGTGTTGTAAGGCCTCTTGCTGCACCATATTGGTGAATCATGAAACAACTCAACATGACTCAAGGCCAACAGGCAGACTTTAATATAGCTTTTGGCATCTTACTGAAAATCTTTTTAGGATTTGTTCAGCTGAAGGTGCTCATGGAGAATTAAAAAAAGTCTGGTTACTGGGTAAACTTTAAACCAACAATTCATAAATTTTCCATTTGAGTGGCTAGTGGCAGTCATCTAATGTGTCCTCCAATACAGTACCAGCCATGAGACTTCAGTGATTTAATTCCTGTTTGAACTGTACACTGTCCTTCATATTTTAAGTTTAACAGTTACACTGTTGATGAATTCTTTTTAAGCATTGATAGATGTTGCCAATCATTGTCTTCCCTGCTTAATATGAATAACTTATTTCTAATTTGAGTGTGTTTGATTCTAATTTTTACTTCAAGATTCAGCCATGGGGTCTTATTATCAATTTTTCTGCTGAAGAAAGCACTGTATCATAAATTTTTATTTCTGATAAGACACATAAGTATCATAAGCAAGTAATTCTTTAGTCTTATATTTCTGAACTAATCATCCGACCCTATCATTCTGTTTTTCCAAATATTCAGTCATTTCCACGTCTCTTCTTTTACCTTATTTATTAGTTTTTATTTCATTAACACTTCCATCTGCAAACATTGAGTACACTGCATTTGAGTGATGATTGAAATACACACATACATATTAGTCTGTGTGCATATGCACCAGAACAAAACTTTCTGGTAATAAATTGTAGCTTCTGGTTTACACCTACATGTCTCATTCAAGCATTTTATTCATATGGTTTTGCATTGTCACAGGATTTTTCATATAAGAAAGTTTTGCTACACCATAGCTGGTGACTTGCATGATTGACCATAGTGGGTGGACAAAAAGATCATGAATAAGTGTATCTTCCAGGTATTAATGACATAGATGACTGATAGAGGGAGGAAGGGTCATGAGATAGAAAAATAACTATTGCTTTATGGTTGAATGAAGACAAAGTTATTTTGTTAAAATGATCAATTAAAATCACAATTTTGAATTGTACTACATTATATTATTGGAATATTTTGAGAAAAATGCATTTTTTTACAGATGTATATGTATAAGTTTACAGCAAACTGCTATATTTATGTTGCATGTATTTGCGAATCTGCTTCCATACAAGGAAAGATTAAATAATTAGCCGTATTCAGCTTGGAAAGCCGTTCACTTAAGGAAAGCTGTATAGAGAGATAGAATGTCATAAGTGACATAAAGAGATTAATAGGATCATACAGAATCAAACAATGTGTGACTGTTCTTCATAACACAGGGGCTAGCATTAACAAATAAAATAATTGGAAATTTAATTTTTAAACAAACAAAAGGAAGTGTTTTTCCACAAAATATGAAAGTTAATCTCTAGAATTCTTTGCCAAAAGACATTTTCGTTGTCAAAATTATTTAGGGTATAGAAAAAGTCTAAAAACAAAATGGTTGGTAGGTACATCATGACTACTAACTACAGAGACACAGGTATAGCTACTTCCTAAGGAAGATTTTTAACTTGGGTATTTCCAGAAATGCAATGATTTCCAGTTTGGAAATCTGGCTGTTGTTTCAGGCAGCTTACTGGACCTGAGGACCATGATGGACCAGATCGTTATAGCCATTCCTATATACTGCCAAATAAAGATGTCAATAATAAGTTGGTTTCAGCATCCCCTACCAGCAGATGTGTTTTTGACACTTCGAGAACAGTAATGTAACGTGGAAATAATTGTCCTCTCATTGCTGCATAAACATGCCACAGCTGCCATCAACAGTGTTGAAGCCCTTGTGTTTGAGCTGTGAGGTTCACTCTCACTGCTTATTGTCCCTATGTTCTTTACTTTGCATATGGATAAATAGCTGGAAAGAAGGATGGTATCTGTGCAGCTCTTTAGTCCAGACCCTTAATTAAAGCTCTTTCCTTTATAGGCTCTGTTCTATTGGTTGAATTACTGTATAATATTCCATTTAACATCCCTAATGGTAACAAAAAACAGAGAGAAAAAATCATCTGAATTGTTAATGGATGGATGTATTCATTATCACTTGGCAACTGGCACTCCCAGTTCAGACCAAGCTATCCTACATTTCACTGTGTGGCTCCCAACACCAGCACACTTCAGGCATCTCACAAAAAATGCATCCAGTAGCCCCCTCCAGCTGTTCTTGATACCCAGGGTCATCTCAAATAATACTAGGCACCTGTGTTTGAGCTGGTCATGCAACAAAAAGTTCCTGCATAAAAGGCAGCTGATTCAGAGTAAATAACAAGACAGAAAAGGCTTCAGGAAGCCCAAATGGAAGCCAAATCACCTGATGTATAGTATCTGTCCTACAGTCTTCAGAATAGCTTTCAGGCTTGCATTCATTCAGGCTCTTTCATTGATTGTGGATATCCTGAGAGGGAAAAGATCTAGGCTATCACTTCACATCTTTGGAAAATACAGTTTTTGAGCTATTTTGCATCAGATGTAGCACTGGCTATGATGATTCATGTGTTCCCTAGATCCAGCCTTAGCTATTGTGATGACTGTGGAACATCTGAAAATGTGAGGAAGCTCCAGATGCAATTTAAGTATATGAAAATACATGGTTCCACAAGCTATGCTGGCTCTCTGACCATGCTATATTCAAATTCCTGCATTTGATATTGCAAGGGTTTGTCCACAGCCTGGCCAACTGGTAGTCTTTGTCTCCAGCCCTACACCAGTCCTGTTTGAGACATAGCATAGAACTAATAGGGGGAAACCTGAACCTTTCTATAAAGGCCAAAATTTCATAGGAGCCAGGCAATAGCAATGAGATTGCTATACCAGAAAACTGTTTTTTCTATAGAAAACACCTGAATTTTCTCTCCCTCTGAAAAATTAGAATTTCCTGAGATACTGCGTTTAGTAAACCAAGAAATTTGTACATGTATGAAGGTAAAATTTTGAGGAAACGAGGACAAAAGGATGGCAGAACAGCTGCTCATGCAGAGTTACAGTTGGGCTCAGTGATCTTAAAGGTCTTTTCCAACCAAATGGTTCTATAATTCTGTGATTCTATGTACCCAAGATAGCTTTAAATGACTTAGCTCTTTTCCATACATCTCAGTACGTACAAACGAGACTTCAAGAGCTTCACAAGCTTTGCCAGTACCCTGACTACTACTTAACAGGTAAAAAAGCAACGTCAGACCTTAGTGTAGTTATCTTAGCTGACTAAGTTAACCAAGTACAGATCTGTGTAAAGTGTTAGTCTCACCTCCCAGATGAAGAGCTCTACACCCACTTATGTTATGGGACTTACTGACTTTATTTCAGCTAAACTAATTCTAGCAGAAATATATAAGATTTCTTGAATAAGTTCTTTCATATTTTTCTCCACAAACACTGTGTGCTAGAAGACCCTGTCCAAAATCCCATAGAAGTCAATGAGATTTTATTCTGTGGAACAACGAATGAATTTTCAAATTGGAAATGTGTGAAAAATGTGTACCCAGTTTTCTTACATAACTGAATGAAAAAAAAAAAAACCCAACATTTGCTAAAGTTACCAAAGTCTAAAGGATAAGACAATATTAAGGCGTAAGAAAATTCTGAGAAAAACTAATACAATGTTGTTCAGGGATTTTGAAGGCGATGTGATTAGCCAACTGTTAAATCTGTAGGATTGAAAGAAAAATGTAATTTACTACAAAAATGTGAAGTAATAATCTGACAAAGACATTTAAAATAGCAAATCAGATACTTACAAATCCATACTCCAAGTCCCAGCACCAGCAGTAATTGAAAAACCTAACGAAGACAGCTCTCAAGAAATCACCAATTAAAATTGTGATGTATGTTGTCATCGTGTCAGAGACAGTCAGCCGCACAAATTCCTGTTAGAGCAACATTTTCTTTTAAGAACATTTTTAAGCAATTAATAATTACAATAATAATGAAATACTGGACTAGATCCCTAACTGTGCTTACCCTGCTTCAACATGGAAAAGACTCTGCTCCTCCTCTACATTCACCAATTCTGAAAAATGCCAGGAGAAAAACTGCCCCTTGTTTACTAGAGGTATCCTTTGCTCTAATTTGTGATCATATTATCAGGTAGGACTTCCAGGGTATGATTAGGCTGGGAAACTCTTCCAGAAAAGATTGCTGCTATAACACAAATTTGAGCTGATATCTTAAACTGCTTTTGACCCCTTTGACTTTGTGAAGGTTGGGAAAAAAAAGGTGAATGACTTGTTTTCTCAAGGAGCACCAACTCCCAGTGAATATGGAGAGGAAAGAAGAAAATCCTAATGGAAATCCTCATTCCTCTACTTTTATTTTAGTAAGTCTCACCAAACCCTACTGTAAGAGGCCTTACCCCAATAACCCAAAAGGCTATTACTCTCCCTGATCTGAAATTAAGGAGAAAATTAGTGCAGAGATGAGTTCTTGTTGTTCTTAGCTTATTGCTCAGCATCAGTGAAAAGAATAGAGGGGCTGTTTTTCCTGCCTGTCTGCTCCCTGCTGGTGATTTATTCATTCAGGAGGTGAGATTGTCAGAGTGATGGAGCAATGGCAAAAATTGTGATTCAGTGGTGAATTCATTCTCATGCACAAAACAACAATAGGGTACAATCAAATAGAGGAAAGGGGTATGCTAGAAAATTCTGTGGAATTGACAGTTTATAATAATAGTTCAATAAGAACAAATGTTCAACTGATTCAAATAAAATGACTGAGTAGATTTACCATTAAATCACTGTTGTTCTTTTGTATTATATTACTTGGCTAAAGACAGAGATGCCTTCTCAAAAGCACACTGCTGTAAGAGCTATCTTACACATATTTCCTTGTTGAGCTACTCCTTTTTTCTTATCTTTTCTATAGGTCTGTTGTGGTCAGAAACTGATATTGCTTAATCAAAATTCTGATCAGAATTATGACATTTATTAGGGATTGTGACAAATCCAACTTTTCAAAACTGCTAAACAGATTTTGCAAGACAAAGATGGGACAAGGAAGAGGAAGGTAAATGAAGAGAACAGTGACAAGGAGGGGGAAAAAGAAATGCTTTCAATGCTGTCAACTACCAGGAGAAAGAATTCCCTACTAGACAAGGTTGAAAGAAACTCAGATAATTTTTTCTCAACTTTTTAGCTCAGGGAAAAATCCCACATCTGCTTTTTCTCACCTTTCCCCACCTTAATGCCACTTATTAGCAGAAATAAAGAGAATTTAGGTATCATATCTTGTAATAGATTGTGATCTGTTTTCAAATATGAGCTCAAAAGAGTTACATTACCTGTCCTACCATTGTTTCCCAGCACGGCCCTCTAGGCACATCTGCAGGGTCCACCTGTATTGGAGGAGCAGTCGAATTTTCTGGAATAGTACCATTGTATAGACTGGCTTCCCATATTGACATGTTATACTTTACTATCTTTTCTTCTTCCAACTAAGTAGAGAAATAAATCGGGAAAAAAAAAAAACAAAAACGCAACACGAGTTTGTTAACAACTCTCAATCTTTTCTACTCCAAGACTCCCACTACCAGTGAAATAATAATTCTGGATGTGATTTACAGTACAGAAAAAAAAAAGAATGTCTTTCACTGACATGTCTGTGACTGGTTCGAAATCCTCATCCTTGCCCAGCTACCTGTTAAAAATAGTGAAGGGAAGTAAATATCTTGCCTTGAGATTGATTTCATCCATTAGGGCAATAATGAAAGTGTAGAGATTGCCAAGAAAAAGAGCAAAGATTCGTCCCAGCTGCCATCTTAGGGCTATTCGAGGGTGGTAGTTTTCCAGAGAACTTATTACATCAAATAAAGTTGGACAGAACATTCCTAAAAGTGACATAACCATGTTCACCTGAGAGTGGAAAAAAGAAAAAAAAAAAGAAGTTTACAATGAAATGTTAGAGGCAAGTTCTTTTATTATTATTGATTTGGGTGAAGGGTGTATTTTCATTACTACTTTTTATTTGGTTTTTGATTTAATGAAAAACAAAATCCACTCTGGGACTCACAAGATGTTTTCACAAAGGAAGGACGGGATGAAAAGTCAGTTGTAATCTATTGCAGATGGATATATGAGATCTTTTTTTCATTTTACATTTCACTTAAACCTCCAAAATAATCAAATGTTTGTTATTCTGACTAGAACCTACATTTTAGCCAAAATTCTATTAGAGAACTTAGCAAAGCCTGTTTCCTGTTTTATGCTCCATCTCTACCACATCTTCCCAATAGACACATAGATGTTCTATAAAAAGAATTCCTACAAAAATACTGCACTAAATTATCTGAGATCTCATCCAAAGCGAATTCTAGATGTCACCGAATCATAGAATGATATACTCATAGAATCACAGAATATCTCAAGTTGGAAGAGACCCATAAGGGTCATCAAGGATCTAGCAACTCCCTGCTCTTTGCAGGACTAAAACTGAACCATATCACTAAGAGCGTCATCCAGATGGTCCTTGAACTCTGACAACCTTAGTGCCATGACCAATTCCCTGGGCAGCCTGTTCCAGGGACTGACCACCCTCTCAGCAAAGAATATTTTCCTAAAGTCCAATCTGAACTACCTGATGCAGATTCATTCTGTTTCCTTGTGTCCTATCGCTGGTAACGAGAGAGGAGATCAGCATCCCCACCTCTACTGCCCCCTGTGAGGAAGTTGTAGACTGCAATGAGGTCACCCCTCAGCGTTCTCTTCTCCAAACTGAACAAACCAAGTGACCTCAGCTGCTCGTTGTAAGTCTTGCCCTCAAGGCCTTTTACCATTTTTGTCAGCCTCTTCTGCACACACTCTAATAGTCTGATGTTGTTCTGATATTGAGGGACCCAAAACTGCATACTGTACTTGAGGTGGGGCCATGTTTATGCAGTGTAGAGTGGCACAGTCACCTCTGTTGACCAGCTAGCAATGCTGTGCTTGATGCACTCCAGGACATGGTTGGCCTTTTTGGCTGCCAAGGCACAATGGTGACTCATATTCAACTTGCCATCAACCCAGACTCCGAGATCTCTTTCTGTGGGGCTGCATCTGGTCTCCAGCCTCTCGTCCCCCAGTTTGTACAAATAACCAGGATTGCCCCATCCCAGGTGGAGAATCTGGCACTTGCTCTTATTAAATTCCATGCGGTTGGTGATTACCCAGCTGTCTAGTCTATCACAGCTCTCATGTCCTCACTGCATAAAGCAAATTCATATCAACACTGCTTCTTTCTGCCTGATTTTATCAGAAATGTGTAATAAGATTAACTCATCATCTTTGCAGTATGGAAATGGAACAATGTTACTGAAAGCAAACTGAAAAAAAGCCAGATAACTAGCTTTTATAGGCAGTTTAAAATACAACATAGCTTATAAATTCTACAGATAATTCAGGCATTCTAGTAATGTAACACTCCTAAGTGACCGGTGAAAATTATTTCAAGACTACTTGAACCTTTTGGTTCTAACTGATTGTGTCAGCCAAAAATGAAAATAATTGAAAAAGTTTAAGAGTGCAGTGATTCAATTTCAATTTAAAATAAAATTGTATTACAGAAACTTTGTCTTTAAGGGACTAAAAACAACAAAAGAAACAGAAAACATTGTCTCAATCTAAGTCACAAATGTTGTTGGAAAACTCTAAGGTATTTATCTGAGATAAATCATATTATAACAATTAAGTAAAAGTAATTATTTTAGTCACAAAAAAAAAGGTAATTTTTGACAGGTCCCTGAATTGCACTCTGAAAGCCAGAAAATTACCACTTACACAAGCTTTTCCAGCTGCTATGCATCTGGTAAGAAATCCTGTGACTGCAATCACATCTAAACACCAGCCCCTAGCATATTAAACTGTGCCAACACAACATTAACAACTGAACACTGGCTGATTGTTGGTTAAATGGTAAGTTCATTAACAGTAAATAGTCTAGCTAAATAAATCATATCTTCCACTAACATTTAGATTTGTCTAGCTTCCGCTGAAGAAACCATTAAAAAAGATCTATTCTTCTAGTAAATACAGGGTTTTTTTTAAATAAATTAGAATTAGAAATTATATTTTGTATTAATAAAAGCTGCCTGATGATTTCTAGAATTAAACAGAACATTCACAACATGGTTTAATAACTTCAGTATAAATGTACTCTATTCCCACTACTAGGAACATTAAAGTAAGGAGCAGGATTTTTTTGGCAAAAGATCCATGGGGTTATTTCATCTTGAAAGACCTGAAATGTTAAAGTTATACTTTTTTGTTGCTGGGAAAAAAAAAAAAAAAAAAAAGATGTGTAAAACTTGTCTCATCTTTGCCCAAATGTTGTTAATGATTCTGATTCAGAGCAATCAAAATTTCTCTTCTTTTAAGTAGCTTTATTTTTAAACAGTACAGAAGTGTATTTGAGAAAACAAGGTAGCTCAATATGAGATGCTCATAGTACCTTCTAGCTCTGCAAACTATCTTCTATCAAGTGACAAAAGTCAATTTTGTTCAGCAATTTTCATCCTATGTCAGAACACTTTACTAAGGGAATCAGTGGCATTATACTCCATTTTACCAAAATTTCCACAGTCATGGGGAAATTGTCACATGATGCTGAATCACCATTCACCCGTGGCCAACTACCAGGCCACAGCCATATATGAGGAGTGATGCAAAGGCTGATGAAATCCCCTTACAGTCCCAGTCTGCCTGTTTCCACTAATCTCCTGCTCTCCGTGACACACTGGACAATTTTATCTGAACTGCAATCCGACAGAACTAGGTGCTGCCAACATGGAGAGGGATTTTAAAAATTTACAACATTATGACAGAGAAAGATAGTCAGAGAGAAAAAGGTCTTGTCCACAAAGTCACCAGTGGCACTTCATTAAGCTATGAGCTTCAGGAACAGATGACATAAAAAGTATTTACCCTGGATTGCTCCAAAGACACCATAATTATGTGTAAATACTTTTTAATTCCTTAATAAATCCAGTGTGATGGAAAGAAATTTCTTACAGAAGCAGCTTATTTTTTATGAAGAAAGTAAATTTTTAGATATTGTTGATTAAATTGTATGTAAGAGGTGCAGTTTCATTTGCTGTAAGTACTACATTAAGTGTTTATGGGTCTTTTTTTTGATCAAAATCTCAATTCATTTATTAATGATACAAACATACAAGAGCTTGATCTAGAAAATAAGGAAAATGTTTAAATGGTTGTTACATAGAAGCCAAATATATTTATGTAATTAAATACTAATATCTAATCAAAGGTAATATTTTGTACCTCATAAATACGTTCATTACCTGTCAATGGGAAAAATTCATTAGCCAAATAACGACAATGTTGCCTTATCTGCTCTCCTTTAGAGATAAACCTGCACCAGTTTTTAGGTCTGTGATAAAGAGTCTCCTTAGCATTATTTTTTTTGTAAAGCAAATAAAAGAAAAACAATGAAGGTAAACATGCATATGTTTAACTACATTCCAGATTGCAGCATAAGCTAATGTAGCAGCTTTCGGTAGCACTTGTTAGAACAAATTTCTACCACACCTTTCAGCTGAGAGAAAGCTGAATTCCTCCTGAACTGTCTTCATCTGCTAGGCTGTTGTCACACTTAGAGCTCCTGTTACTTTAAGCCAAGCAGTTTTGTACACAACTTTTCTTCCCCATCAAATCAAAATGTAGTAACATTTGTCAAGTAACTTAACCCAATCTCAACAGCCCCATTTCTCTGGATTCCAGAGGTAGATTGCTGGAGTTTTCTACATTACTTTCTCACTCAGGTTTTGGTGTTGAAAATTAAGGATTGACTTTCCTCATTCCATCCTCACCCATCCCAGCAGCTTTTTGAGGCTAACATCTTTTTTGCCTTACTTTAAACCAGGTATCTACTTTATACTCCAGCTCAGAAGATGAGCTTTAAGTAACCAACACCTACTCCAGCTCAGAAGATGAACTTTAAGTAACCAACATCTAGTTTTGCAACATACACAGCAGTGTCTTTGCTACATAAAACCTGCTCAGGTTTTCATACAGCAACACTGACTTCAGGTGTTGGCTGCACACAGTTATAGCAAACACAGTCACTGTCAGTATACATCTCTATCAATCAGCCAGGTCTGCATCTGCTCTAGAAGAAAGCAAATTAAGCACAAAAAAATGGTACTGGACTCTTGGACTGTGCAGCTGGAACTGGAAGGCATGAGTTTCACCCTGTTGCTACACTGCAGAGTTGTAACCATGAGGGCCCAAATAACTTTGGATATGCCCACACACCAGTCACTTTACTCGGGGCAGGAGAGCAGGCTCCTTGAAGAGATCTTGTGAGTCCAGAGTGTGGCTGGAAAACAATTTTAAGAGCACAGAGGAGGAAAGGTAAAGGCTTCAAATGAAAACTAAATACAAAGGTACATTTGACAGAACCAACCAAAGAACGATCATTTTAATGAAGCAGGAAGCAGAGAAACAAGAACAATTCTTTTGTTAGACATTTACCACCCACACTCAGAGTATTTAAGTTCTCAGGAAAAAAAGGCAACATGCAGAGTAGAGGAACACAGTTTCAAACCACATCTATTTTAGAAATGTGCTAGCACGAACTTCATTTCTCTCCCACCACCCGTAGTTCTCCAGACCTTCCAGGGCAAATTTCTGGGATCTTCTGACAACAAAAAAGATGAGGTAGCCACTCCCAGCAAGCGTGCATAGGGCTAAGAAATTAGCAAGAACCCTCAGGAATCTAGTCAAGTGAATATTTTCCTCTTTTCGGCTCTCCTGCTCCTCCACAATAGCTTCCTGCACTTGTTAGAAAGAAAAGAATATTATGAGTAATTTAATAATCAGACCCCACATAGCTTCCCCAGTTGTTAAAAGTCAGTTAAATAAATTACGAAGATGTGAATGTACACCTGGGCATCATGCTTTGAGATGAGCTTGTATTGTCTCATAAAATCTGATTTGGACCCTGGTGGACCCTGCGGTTTTGTTCTCCCCAGAGTTCACTTTGCTTCTGTTGAGTGTGTCCCCACTGAGTCTCATTACACCTGCACTCACATGCCGAAAAGAAACCATCCTTGTTCTGTCAGCTTGCAAGGTGCTATGAGGCTGAATGGCTCAGCAGGATAAATGTGTGATTAGCTGCCAGAAATGGGACCATCACACTTTAAAAACATGCATTTGTGAGAAAAGAGCAAAAAGTTTTATTCTGAAAGTCAGCAATTCAGAATGAATGACATGACAGTTTAGATGTAGGAATCCCAAAAAAGGCAAAGGGTGCACAGCTTCAGACTGCAAAATAAAACATTTGCCCCACATTTATCCTTGGCCAGGATGGATGAATATTAAGTCTCTGGTGTAACTATAATCTCCAGCTCGTACTTTTGCCAGCAGAAAGAGCTTTTCCTCTGAAGTGTCCTCATGAAAAAGGAGTTTGGTTACAGCTTTTCACTTTGGTATAAAAACCAGTTGCCCAGAGGGGAAGCTGAACTCCTGCATTTTAATAACTACTCTGCATGGCTCTGCTTCTCTTACAATTTGTTACATAAACGAAAGAAGATTGCAGCAGGTCTTGAGCAAACCTCCCATGATCTCACCCAAGCCAAGACTTCGCCCTTTCTCTCTGAGGTTCCTTGCTCATTTGCAAAGATCACAGTAAAGCTTCATGAGTTTATTTCTCAAAATTAATCTCTGTCCCAACTGATTTGTATTCTTCTCCAAATAGCTTTCCACAAATGACCTTAGGAGGCAGGCAGGGAAAGTTCAGACAGTTTCAGTGCTTTCAGTCAGTGTTTCTTCAATATCTGTTTTCTTGGGACCTTTTGTTTCTACTGACTTTGAGTGTAGCTATATTTATGCCTGCAGCTGGGAAGGTGGGCAGGGCAAGGTGGTATATTGGCTATATAACCACTGCAGAAAGGAAGGATGTTGTAATTGGATAGTGCAGCTGGTGCTTGGTCCTCCAGCTCCCATGCTGCATGTTGTCAGTGTGGCTGCAAGTCTAGCATCTTGTTCATTACCCGGCAACACCTTGCCAGTGTATTCCCTGTACATTATCACATTGAAATTTAATTTTTCCTTTACATGCTGCACTGCTGTGTCTCAGTGACCCCAGTGTAGAAACACATTCTTTTAACATTCAATGGATAGAATATATCCCCTTCACCATTTTCACAGCAGTGCATCTCTCATCCTGACCCAGATTCCTCCCACAATGACTCTTGAAATCAATATACCCTATAAACTGAAAAGAGGCCTGAGAACACCTTGTATTGCCTTGCAAACTGGGTTATATTTCATAATTAATTTGCAAATAAAAACTTTATATAATGCAAGGAAAGTAACCTTTTCTTTTTTACTGAAAAGCAAGTATACACTCAAAATTCTGAGGACAATTCTTCCGACATCATGAATACCCCTTTATAGATGATCCTATTGCTTTATCTTATGGTATCTCTTCAGAGTAGCAAGAGAAGATGATAATGTGAGGTTGGCAATATGTCACCAGAATTTTAAAAAAAACTTTTTCAGACAAGCACCATAGAAACTGGAAGCCATCAGAGGCAAGAAAAGGAAAAGATTATTTTTACAGTAGAATCATTTTTCTAAAACTAGTATTGCAGTCACAGAGGACACAAAGATGCCATTAATGTTTTTTTCTTCCACAATCAAAAGGAAAAAATTAAGTTGGCAAGGCACAAAGGTCCAGACTCAGAAGGGTATAGAGCTGACAATTCTAGTTTCAGATTCCAGGCTCCAGGCACAGCTAATACTTGACCTTAGTTCCATCTGATTCACACCAGTGTGAAAGACAAATGACGTTACCTCTCCTTAGTGAGCTCTGTTTTACCTTAAAACTTGTTGTGATGGAGGCAAACTTATTATCTGCAGTTTCAGGATTGCCAATCAGGTAGTCCCAGCTTGTGAACATTTTCCAGCTGAAATTAAAACTAGTATCATCCCCACCACCATCTTCATTTGCATTCCTTGCCATTCTACAAAAGCCAGAAAGACACATGAAGACCTTGTTAGAACTAGTTCTGCTATGTGAGCATGATTTGTAAATTGTCCCTAAATTCTAACATTGTTCTGAAAAAAACCTATACTATTATTGCAGCAAGACATGTTATAGTAAATCTGGAAAGTTCAGTCTGAAACAAGACAGAAGGATAGAGATTTTAATATTTAGACAATTTATGGGCTTGTGTCACGCATTTTGATGAGAAAAAAATGAAATTATTTCATTAACACCTCAGAGAAACTCTGCTGGATAAGAAACTCAAAAGGAAAACTGTATCAAGAAGACAGCTCAAACAGAAATCTGCAGAGCATCCTGAACTGCAGTAGGTTTTATTAGAGACTTCACGAAGATAAAAAAAGAATTCTAAAATAACAAGCCAGGACAAATCTTGTTATACCATACAAAAGTATAACACAGTTTTCTGTCATCCCTTTCATCTCCTATGCACTTATAAACAAGATTTATAACAATATCTAGAAACATAAGTTATTTCTTCAGTGATTTGAATTAATCATGACTACTAATGTCTCTATTTCAAAGTGTTGTCATTCACATAATAATAGTGGTCTTGCTTCTATATAGTTTATCTCTTAATTCAAACCATTAAGCACTAGGATTGGTAGTGTACAAACCATTTAACCTTCAGTGTTGTATTGATTTCTTGGTCAGGAAAAGAGAACACCTATTTTAAAGCTCAGTAATGCAGCGGAGTTATGTTATTAATATCCACACATTCTACATACCACATTCTTAACAATCCAGTCAATACATACTCTCAAATCTAGGAAGAGAATAGTAAGTAAATAACACAGAAATCCTTCTGAGCTGTTATAAACCAATACCAGAGTTGGGGTTTTTTTTGTTTTACTGCTCGTATGCAGAAGGGACAGAGATGATGAAAGGTCCTTGGTAGGATCTGCCCTGCTGCTGGTTTCAAGTCTAAGATAATTCCTTCTCAAGAGTTGTGGTTGGCATAACATTTCTTTGAGACCAGAAATGTTTCCATTTTATGTAAGAGTTGACAGCAGAAAAATAGTAACACCTCCTGTTACGCTGCTTTTAGTTTCTGTCCCCACTGTATTACTTTCTGGAGAAACAGCAAAGAGCATATTCATGCAAGTGAAAAATACTGACTTCAGCACAAAACAGTGGAAATAGATTAACTGCACTTTTCTCTATATTCACAAATGCCCTTCAATTTTGACCTGCAACACTCTGATTTTTTTCACTGTATGCATCTTTTAAAGCCACCGCTCTAGCTAACTGTGTTATTGTGGTAAGTGGTCACTTGGCTTAGATCAAGAGTATTAAAGATTGTATTAATTGTCAGCCTATCTCCTTAGAAGCTATCACAGTTTATTCCAATAGTGAATTTGGTTATAAAAATAATAAATTTTCTTCATTTAAATTCTGATCCTAAGACAAAATTCAAGTCCAGAATTTCAGAGCCAAAAAGTCTAATAAATAACCAGTTGTACCAGTGAGGCCCTGTGTCACTTAACCTTATGCTTCCTACTGTTTTAACATTATGTTCTTAACATTATATTAAGCATAGTTTTCGCACTGCTGGAGATTCTTTTGCGTTCCACAGAACATTAAAACCTTACTATGGCCAGTAGCATTAATTCCGCTACACCACTATGCCCTATAGTCTTGCTGATAATAATTCACTGCTGTCAGTTACACAGGGAATTATTTGCCATATGTTTCTTTCTTCCTTGTCTTCTCAATTCATAAAAGAATTTAACTCACATAAGGTATTATTAAAGATAGAACAATTGAATTTCCTGGATGTTAGCTGACATTCTGGTAGAAGCAGAGCATTATGAAAAGAAGGGCTGGCAGCTCTGTTCCTTACTTTATGTATTCATTTTTTATTTCGAAGTTGCAGGAGGCATGTGTTATTTCAGTAAAGATTTTTTTCCCACTTCTGCAACACTGCAACACAGCTGCTGGTACAGAACAATAGATAAATAGATACAAGCTAAAGGAATCTTACATGACTTTGACATTGCACTTGATCTTGCATTTCCTTGCCCTTAAAATTACCATATTTTTAAAAAGATAATGTCAGTGGTCAACAGCGGAATTATCTGCCTTTTTGAATGTACTTTATTCCAGAACCAAGAAGAACTTACGTTCTAATGACAATCATAAAGCTGTAGCCAATTGTTCCAACTCCAACAAGGAAATACGAAAGAGGCATCCTGAACTTGAGCCATCCAATTGTCCTCTGGTTATTGTAATAACCATAAAAGAGTACAGAATACTGTGCAAAGCCCTGAAAAGTCAGCAAAAATTATAATGTCACACCTGTTAAATATGCACATAATCAGAAATGGTACCAATAGAAATGTATTGAAACATTCATTTCAATGCGTTCAGAACAGTTGTATCTATAATAAATCTCAGAGGATGGAAAATCTGTCCTTTCATTTAGAGAGACTTAGAATATTTCATGTCAACTTTCAAATCTTTCATCTTTAAAATTCGTCATAGGCACTCCATCTAGAATTGGGCTTGTTTAGCCTGAAGAAGAGAAGACTGAGAGGGGATCTCATGAACACGTACAAATATCTTAAGGGTGGATGCCACAAGGACACAGCCAGACTCTTCTCAGTGGTGTCCAGTGACAGGACAAGGGGCAATGGGCACAAACTGAAGCGTGAGTGGTTTCAGCTGAATATGAGGAAGAACTTCTTTACCTTGAGGGTGACAGAGCACTGGAACAGGCTGCCCAGGGGGGTTGTGGAGTCTCCTTCTCTGGAGATATTCAAAGCCCGCCTGGACGAAGTCCTGTGCAACCTGCTCTAGGAGAACCTGCTTTAGCAGGGGAGTTGGACTAGATGATCTCCTGAGGTCCCTTCCAACCCTTGCCATTCTGTGATTCTGTATAATTTAATGAGTTAGTCACATTTGATGGATAATCATAGAATACGCAGGGCTTTTAACACTTAGACTCCAACGCTGTAAAAAATGCAATGTAAGTGTACCTTCCTTCTCAGCAATGCAGTGTTATCTCCTTTTCTAAAAATCTCAGTGAGAATTACCCTCATTTCTATGGGTCAGATTACAGATTTTTCAAAATAATTTACTAGAACATTATTAACGTTAAGGAATTGCCGGCATCTAAAATCATCCAAATAGCTAAAGCTTCCTGGCAATCATCAGGTTAGAGCAAGAACTCGCCCCCAAGATGAAGACTGTATCAAGAGCCTCTACAAGGACAGCTCAGCATACGCACAGTAGTGGCAAAGCTCCAGCTGGATGATAATGATTTCAAGTCAAACACCCAGTACTTGACCATGTAATTGGTGGACAGACCATGCATTATTTTGACATTAAAACAGCCAAGGGGTTTGTGAATGAAAAAAATCCACTTGCTTCCCTTCTAATTTTCAGTTGCTCGTTTTACTTAAAATAAATAGCATCTTTCTCTTACATATTATTGCAAAACCTGCACTTAATTTATTGTATCTCTTGCTATATGTGAAATGAGTCGCAATGTTATCTGGAAAATCTAATTCGCAGTTCTAAGCTGAAAATGAAATAGTTGTATACACTAAACAGAAATATTATTCAAATGTCTTGATTTGGTAATCAAAATATCTTATTTTTCTTCATATGAGACTAGCTTTGAGAGGTATGTCTACACATAACAGATAATAGTATGTTCTTCTCTGGTAAGGGAAATATTGTTATACAATACATTTATTACTAACTACTAGTAGAACATCCATGCTAGTCAGGACACATTCAAATTCAATAGTATGTCTTTTGCATCTTTTTGCTCACTAAAGCATCCTATAATTCCATCTTAGCCCAGGTTCCCATATATCCTAACGAGGCTCTGCAGAGTCTTTTGGATCCCTCAGATTATTAAAACAGTTTTTAAGTTGCTGTGTTCTGCAAAGTCAGAGATAATTCCTCCACTGCATGTAATTTAGAATGTTGTTTCCTGCGCTTTGCCTACTGCATTTCACCATGAGACTTGAAACATCTTTAGCTGTGTAAAGGTAGGCATGCATGGAAGATGCCTTTCACTCCGAACATAAAAGAGGGGTGAGATAAGGATGTTGGTCAAATGCCTTTTTGCAATGAGCCTTGAGAGTCTGATTTTTTTAGGTTTAGATTATTATCTGAATTGTAAAATATACAATATTAAAACTGAATTCCAAGTAAAATACAGCAAAATCCGAAACTTTTTGTCTTTGACATGCCAGTAAAATGAGTACAATATCAAGTGCAAAAAAAAGCAAAGGAGATGTTGAGGCCATCTTTTCTTTACTGGCTTAAAGATTGGTAGAGTTTGGGGGTTTTTTAAGATGAAATAATGTTTGCTGATGTTGGTTCATGTATTTGCAACTTACTTGGTAGCATACAAGAACTGCTAGAAAGGTACTAAATCCTGTGCGGTTGAATTAAAGATGCTATTGTCTTCAGGGAGTATTTGTCAATCTGAAATGCCTCAAGAAAATTCTCTTTTCCCCTCAACATCTCATGGGATCCACCTCTCTCACTGCCCTATTCTGTGCTTATTACCTTTGCATTTGCTCCTTGTGTTTACCAGTACTTTGTTATTTCCTATACTTTTTCTTCGTCAGAGCTGTCAGATCCTGTTTCTGACAGTTACTATAAACTTCTCCTCTCTGTCCACCATCTGACTTCATTCATCTATTCTCAGATATGTTTCTTTTAAAAACTTTGGGCCCATTTGCTGTATAAAGCTCTCCTAGTCTCTATTTTCTTTACAAAATCTTCAAGTTACTATGATTCCTTTTTCTCCGATATCTCCCTGATGTTTTAATTTTTTATTTTATAATGTCATCATTATCTAGCTTCCCAGATATATGTCCAGTTTTATTCTTCTTATCACTCAAATATACAACTCCTGATCAACCAGACACAATGTCATTTTATGCAGCAGTCATTGCAAAATGTTACATATGTGGCTTTTGGAAAGATCTATCATTTATCCAAAGAGGGTCCATCACTTTGTGGCAAAATAAAGCAGAAGTAATCTGTTCACTTCACATACCCTTATAGTCACAAGACAGACAAACTTTGTAATTTCTACCTACTATTATATTATTACATTATTTTTTTAAAATTCAGTTGTCTACAGTTAATAAGCCTGAAAGATTTGCTTGTAAAAGAGAAAATGGGTATATCCAGTCAAGTCTTTTCCGATGATCTGTCATCTTACAACCTGATTGTTCCTCCACTGGTAGCTGAAGATTGAAAATAGAGCCAGGAAGCTAAATAAAGAACAAAAATCTGACATCATCTGAATTTCCACATGAAAGCATTGAGCCACAAAACAAGGGATCCTATTTGAGACCTGCATGTCATAAGATTAGGGTTCTCTCCACACCTTAACCATACAAAAAATGGCAATATTAATGAGAAGCATAGACACTGTACCCTTTTTACGTTTTTTCAGGAGAGATCAGAGCTGGCCTCCTGTTGGAAAGGGGACAGGTATGAAAATCTGCCTGTGCTGTCCTGTGTAGGGCTCCACAGCCTGCACAGTTCTTCCCACTGGCACAGGTGGAATGGGACCTCACGTGGGCCAAACCTACACTCAGACACCACTTTTAGATGGGTCATTCTGCAGGCCGCTGGAGAGGCTGAACTGTAAACTGGAAGAACCTGTGCCTGAGTTTATTTTTCCAAGAAATGGGTCTGCTTCCAACATCATACTCATGCTTGCTGTTGCTAAAACAACCCAAGTGTTAAAAGACATGTATATGCATAACTCCGTAAAAGATCATGCTTAATTCAATGGATGCTGCTTCCATCAAACCAAAGGAAAACTTTAGCTACATTGTTGCACCTTTTCACAGGTGAAGAGTACCTTTCGATGACATTGACTGCACACCGTGAAGAAACATAACAACCTTCTAAGCAGCGTATTGTAATGCCAAATTTATCATCAGATGACTTTATGCAAAGTTGTATCATCTTTATACAAAGAGGCCAACAACAGAGTCAGATCATGTGCAAAACTAGATAAAACTGTTGTTTTCAGGAAGAAAAAGCAGTATGACATATTTAGGAATATACTATTAGCTTGTCAGTACAGGACGTATAGCTCCACAGGCTAGACTGGGCATCATACCAATGGTAAAGAATTAAGATATGCTTCTCAATTCAGCTAAAATACCTGCATGTTCTGTACGACTGAGAAAAACTTTTTAGCATTCTTTGTTTTAGAAAAAGCATACAGGGCACATTATTGGAATTTCTTTTCTTTTTTCCAATTCACACTGCATCCTCAAATTTGGAATCTTAATCATATAAAAACAGAGGAACAAGTTCATGCATAAGAAATGGAAAGTCAGTACCCAGGGATGTGAATCCAGCTTTGAAACTTTTTCCCATGTGTCATTGGATTGCTACATATACTGAAATGTGCATGTAGACATTGAACTTCATTATATGTTTTGTCTGAAGGAAACAACTATACTCAGAATTTGGGGGGGGAAAAAAAGGTTAAGTCTTTTGCTTTTTTCTCCTCAAATATTTTGTATTAAATCTCTGAATTATAAATAATGAAGTAAAAGCCCATAATAATCAGTCATGTGAAAATGCAGTGTTGCGGTTTATGCACTTACACTAAAATCCCAGAGAGTAGCAAAGTTCATAGCACTTGCTTCTTCAGCTCTTGGGACAGTTTTTCTAGGTAAAGATCCATATGGCTTTCCCATCAAAGCCTGGAACCAAAAAATTAGAGCGATTTACATTTTAAAGCAGTGTATCAACAACAGGAAGGGACAGTGATCTGTCATTTCTCAGGAAGACTTGTTTTATGCTCCTAAACCCCTTAGTGAGGATGACGTATTTCTCCAATACTTTTCATAGCTCTTCACATTAATGACTGAAACTATGCTTAAAGTACTCATTAATAGTGTTTTCTAAATTTAAAGTGATGTTCCACTAGTATCAGTGGATTGCCATACTCTACCTCTTACATTCAAATGCAACACAGAAGTCCAAATTCCTCCAATGAGTGTTATTTATCTTACAGAGAAGACCAGAAGATTCTTTTTTCTTGCATTATGGATTTTATTGGTGCTACATATCTGAAATGTGCATGTAGACATTGAACTTCATTATATGTTTTGTCTGAAGGAAACAACTATACTCAGAATTTGGGGGGGGGAAAAAAAGGTTAAGTCTTTTGCTTTTTTCTCCTCAAATATTTTGTATTAAATCTCTGAATTATAAATAATGAAGTAAAAGCCCATAATAATCAGTCATGTGAAAATGCAGTGTTGCGGTTTATGCACTTACACTAAAATCCCAGAGAGTAGCAAAGTTCATAGCACTTGCTTCTTCAGCTCTTGGGACAGTTTTTCTAGGTAAAGATCCATATGGCTTTCCCATCAAAGCCTGGAACCAAAAAATTAGAGCGATTTACATTTTAAAGCAGTGTATCAACAACAGGAAGGGACAGTGATCTGTCATTTCTCAGGAAGACTTGTTTTATGCTCCTAAACCCCTTAGTGAGGATGACGTATTTCTCCAATACTTTTCATAGCTCTTCACATTAATGACTGAAACTATGCTTAAAGTACTCATTAATAGTGTTTTCTAAATTTAAAGTGATGTTCCACTAGTATCAGTGGATTGCCATACTCTACCTCTTACATTCAAATGCAACACAGAAGTCCAAATTCATCCAATGAGTGTTATTTGTCTTACAGAGAAGACCAGAAGATTCATTTTTCTTGCATTATGGATTTTATTGGGTTTTTAATGGAAATGTATGGGAAGACTGTAGGGATTTATTTTTTGGATTCTGAGAGTCCCACTGCTGCTGGCGAGATGCTTGCTCAGTCACGGTATATGTCCAGACAGTGGTCTTCCCAGGCTTTACCCTGAAAGCTGTTGAGCACTTTCTATGTTTTGGCTTCAATAGAAGACGGATCATGTTTTTGAAATGTTGCACAAGGAAGATGCTGGAAATTCCTACCTGACTCTTTTCCATCTGCTTACTAGAATATAAGTAAAAGGATGTGAAATAGTGAAATGATCTCATTGCGATTACAGAGACATGGTGGGACAACACGCATGACTGGAACGCTGCCATCGATGGCTATGTGCTCTTCAGGAAAGACAGGCCTATGAGACGAGGTGGTGGAGTTGCTCTTTATGTAAAAGAGCAACTGGAATGTATAGAACTCTACCTGGGAGCGGATGAAGAACAAGTTGAAAGCTTATGGGTGAAAATTAAGGGGCAGGCCAACATGGGTGACACTGTGGTGGGTGTTTACTATAGGCCACCCAATCAGGATGAGGAAGTAGA
>NW_009259307.1:1749874-1757172 GCF_000687185.1 Egretta garzetta
GACCTGGACAGGCTGGAGAGCTGGGCAAAGAGGAACTTGATGAAGTTCAACAAGAGCAAGTGTCGAGTGCTGCACCTGGGGAGGTCGAACCCCATGCACCATTACAGGCTGGGGGGTGACCTGCTAGATAGCAGCTCTGCTGAGAGGGACCTGGGAGTCCTGGTGGACAATAAGCTGACCATGAGCCAGCAATGTGCCCTTGTTGCCAAGAAGGCCAATGGTATCCTGGGGTGTATTAAGAGGAGTGTGGCCAGCAGGTCGAGGGAGGTTCTCCTCCCCCTCTACTCTGCCCTGGTGAGACCCCACCTGGAGTACTGTGTCCAGTTCTGGGCTCCCCAGTTCAAGAAAGACGAGGAACTCCTAGAAAGAGTCCAGAGGAGAGCTACTAGGATGATAAAGGGACTGGAGCATCTCCCCTACGAGGAAAGGCTGAGAGAGTTGGGCTTGTTCAGCCTGGAGAAGACTGAGAGGGGATCTCATCAACACATACAAATATCTTAAGGGCGGAAGTCAAGAGGACGGAAGCAGTCTGTTTGCAGTGGTGTCCAGCGACAGGACTAGGGGCAATGGATGCAAACTGAAACATAAGAGGTTTCAGTTGAATATGAGGAAGAACTTCTTCACTCTGAGGGTGGCAGAGCACTGGAACAGGCTGCCCAGGGAGGTTGTGGAGTCTCCTTCTCTGGAGATATTCAAAGCCCGCCTGGATGAAGTCTTGTGTAGCATGCTCTAGGTGAGCCTGCTTTAGCAGGGGGGTTGGACTAGATGATCTCCTGAGGTCCCTTCCAACCCTTACGATTCTGTGATTCTGTGATTCTGTGAAATCAGGGAGATGGCACAATACTCTTAATTGCATATCACCCCTCTTTTTAGAAAGACAGTATGGTGGCTCAAAGGAACTAGAAAAATACTACATTTCACAGAAGTGATTTCTGTCTGAATTGCAGGAAGAGGATATAACCAGGGTCACTAGAGAGGAGCCTCAGGTTGGCATGCCAATGTTGGGGGTGAAACCAATAGCCCAGCTCAAGTGCATCTACACCAATGCACACAGCACAGGCAACAAACAGGAGGAGCTGGAAGGCATTGTGCAGCAGGATAGCTATGACAGTCACCATCACAGAAACGTGGTAGGATGCCTTTCATGACTGGAGTGCTGCAATGGATGTCTATAAGCTTTTCAGAAGGGATAGGCAAGGAAGGAGAGGCGGTGGGGTGGCTCTGTGTGTTAGAGAGCATTTTGATTGTACAGAGCTCAACGATTGTGATGACAAGGTTGAGTGCTTATGGGTAAGGATGAGGGGGAAGGCCAACAAGACAGATATTCTGCTGGGAGTCTGTTATAGACCACCCAACCAGGATGAAGAGGTAGATGAAGCATTCTGCAAGCGGCAGACAGAAGTCTCGCAATTGCAAGCCTTTGTTCTCATGGGGAACTTCAGCTTACGAGATGTCAGCTGGAAATACAACACAGAAGAGAGGAAATAGTCTAGGTTTCCTGCAGAGTGTGTAAGGTAACTTCCTGACAGAGCTGGTAAGCAGCCTACTAGTGGAGGTGCCTCGCTTGACCTGCTGTTTACAAACAGAGAAGGACTGGTGGGAGATGTTGTGGATGGAGCCTCTCTTGGGCCTTAGCAACCATGAAATGATAGAGTTTTCGATTCTTGGTGAAGCCACCACCATGGACTTCCAGAGGGAAGACTTTGGCCTGCTCAGGACACTGGTTGACAGAGTCCCTTGGGAGACAGTCCTGAAGAGAAAAGGGGTGCAGGAAGGCTCTGGGCATTCTTCAAGAAGGAAGTCTTAAAGGTGCAGGAGGAGGCTGTCCCCATGTGTCATAAGACAAATGAGCAGGGAAGACATCTGGCCTGGCTGAACAGGGAGTTTTTTCTGGGACTCAGGAAGAAGAGTTTACCACTTCTGGAAGAAGGGGCAGGCAATTCAAGAAGAGTACAGGAATCTTGTTAGGTCATACAGAGAGAAAATTAGAAAGGCAAAAGCCCAGCTTGAACTCAAGTAAGAGATAATAAAAAATGTTTTTACAAATACAATAACAGCAAAATGAGAGACAAGGAGAATCTCCATCCTCTGTTGGATGTGAGGGGGAACATTGTCACCAAGGATAAGGAAAAAGCGGAGGTACTTAATGCCTTCTTTGCCGTTTTTAACAGTGCAAACAGTTATCCCCAGGGTACTTAGTCCCCTTAGCCGGAAGACAGGGATGGAGAGCAGAATAAACTGCCCATAATCCAGGAGGAAACAGTTTATGACTTGTTACACCACCTGGACATCCACAAGTCTATGGAGCCGGATGGGATCCACCCGAGAGTACTGAGGGAGCTGGCAGAGGAGTTTGCCAAGCCACTCTCCATTATTTATCAGCAGTTGTGGTTAAAAGGGGAAGTCCCAGATGATTGGAGACTCGCTAATGTGATGCCCATCTACAAGAAGGGCTGGAAGGAGGATCCGGGGAACTATAGGCCTGTCAGCCTGACCTCAGTACCAGAGAAGGTTATGGAGCAGTTCATCCCAAGTGCTCACCAGGCATATGCAGGACAATCAGGAGATCAGGCCCAGCCAGCATGGGTTCATGAAAGGCAGGTCCTGCCTGACCAACCTGATCTCCTTCTATGATCAGGTGACCCACCTAGTGGATGGGGGAAAGGCCACGGATGTTCTCTACCTGGACTTTAGCAAAGCCTTTGACACTGTCTCCCACAGCATTCTCCTAGAGAAACTGGCAGCTCAAGGCTTAAACAGGCATACTCTTTGCTGGGTAAAAAACTGGCTGGATGGCCGGTTCCAAAGAGTTGTGGTGAATGGAGTTAAATCCAGTTGGTAGCCTGTCACAAGTGGTGTTCCCCAGGTATCAGTTCTGGGCCACTTCTGTTTAACATCTTTATCAATGATCTGGGAAGGATTGATTGCACCCTCAGTAAGTTTGCAGACAACACCAAATTGGGTGGGACTGTCAGTCTGCTTGAGGGTAGGAGGACTCTACAGAGGGATCTGGACAGGCTGGATCAATGGTTTGAGGTCAACTGTATGAGATTCAAGCAGGTCAAGTGCCAGGTCCTGCACTTGGATCACAACAACCCCATGCAACATCACAGCCTTGGGGAAGAGTGGCTGGAAAGATGCTCAGTGGAAAAGGACCTGGGGGGTGTTGGTCAAGAGCCAGCTGAATATGAGCCAGCAGTGTGGCCAGGCAGCCAAGAAGGCTAAAAGCATCCTGATTTGTATCCGGAATAGTGTGAGCAGCAGGAGTAGGGGAGTGCTTGTCCCTGTGTACTCAGCATTGGTGAGGCCACATCCTGAACACTGTGTTCAGTTTTGGGCCTCTCGCTACAAGAAAGATGTTGAGGCACTGGAGTATGTCCAAAGAAGAACAACAAAGCTGGTGAGGGGTCTCGAGAACAAGACTTGTAAGGAGAAGCTGAGGCAACTGGAATTGTCCAGCCTGGAGAAAAGAAAGCTCAGGGGAGACCTTCTCACTCTGCACAACTACCTGAAAGGAGGTTGTAGTGAGGTGGATGTCGGTCTCTTCTCCCAGGTAACAAGTGATAGGACAAGAGGAAATGGCCTGGAAGTTGTGCATGAGAGGTTCACATTAGACATTAGGAAAAATTTTTTCACCAAAAGGGTCATCAAGCATTGGAAGAGGCTGCCCAGGGAAGTGGTTGAGTCCCCATCCTGGAGATATTTAGAAGACAGGTAGATGTAGTGCTTAGGGACACGATTTAGTGGTGGGATGGCAGTGTTAGGTTAGCAGTTGGGCTTGATGATCTTAAAAGTCTTTTCAAACCTGAATGATTCTATGATTCTATGATTCTACATCTGCTCTGAGCAGCATTATTAACAGTGATGCTGCACACAGCACAAAACATGAGGGGTCTCTCTCATGACTTCACAGCCCTATTGGGCCTGTCAGCATGTGAGTATTAAGGCAACTGAAAAGGATCTATGGTGCCTCAGATGTCTGGTATGTGCAATCTTTTCTATTGCAATGCACATTTTAGTCAAGATACTCCACTTGGCTGCTTCTTAGTTTCAGTTCCTCTCCTTAGTTCTCCATAGAAAAAAAGAAAAGTTTAGCACCATCCCAGACCATGTGAAAACAGTTTCAGGATGCAACTCTATATACATTTTTGTGTCATGTCTACTCCAAGACATCTCTCTGTAGAGACAACTGTCCACAAAGAAAGTACATCTTTATACTCTCTGTATACCTTAATATTTTTTAATGGAGCATAAAAAGATTACAAATTTATTTAAAGGTCCAGATCTATGAAATCTCACTGCAAAGACAGAAATTCACATAAAAACTCTCAATAATATTTTAAAAGATTCCCACCTCAGGCACCATTACAAGTCCAAAGGTCAGTCCAAAGAGAATCATGTTTATTCCATACATCCAGCGTAAGAATATGAAATAAGATGCTACTGATGAGCCAAAGTGACCTATGAAAACATGAGATGTGAAAAAGGGCAGATAATTTAGTCCTTTTATGTTATTTTACCTTAAGATGAAGATGCTCAATGATTATTTAAAATAAATAAAATCAGGGGAGGCTTTTCATTTTATTTATTACCATAATTCTAACCTTTTTCCAGATTGCATACTAGCATTCACTGACCTGACAGAAAAAACAGAAACAAAATATATAGAAGTATTATTTATACAGAGTGTTTAGGGTCATTTAAAAGCTGTGATATTTACTAATATTAAATCCTCTGGTGGCAGGATTCGAAGAAAATCACACTTCTTAGCATTTCTGTTCTCATATAGTGCGTTTATTTCAATGTTGCTTTTCCCATCATGTTTACTGCATCAGTTGGCAGTGGTAGGGTGCCACAACTGCCTGTCCTTTTCAGTTTGTGTGAGAAGAAACTTTCTATTTCGTCTAACATTGTTTTGCCAGTATAGTTTTTTTTTTAAGTCAAAGAAATCTTCCCCAGTAGTACCTTTGGCCACTACACAGGACCTTAATTCTCTTTTCATCTACAACCCTGGCTACTTTTGAGAATGGACAACAACACTACAGTATAAACATCAGGTTTTCTAAAAAAGAGCCTCTATTACATGTTAAATCCTGAAGAAGACAGCCATTCTATTAATATATGGATTGATCTACTTTGCTTTGTTGATCCCCTAGAATTCAAAGTAGGTATCTTGATAGTCCTGCACTAATGCTGATCTATAGGGCAAAGACTGTTAGTACCCTGAAACTGTTTTCTTTTGGACAAATCATGCTTGGTTGTTCAGATGCAGTTCTTTAGAAGGACTGAAGAATAAACGTTAGTGTTTCTCAGTAAATTACATTTACTTCCTCTATTTTCTGCTGTAAAGAGTTACTGCCTTGTTTCCTTGGGATTTTTTTATAAAGAGCTCACTGTGAGATCAGAAAATGGAAATCATCTTCAGGTAAGAACACAAAGAAGACTTATGCTGAGAAGTTAACTTGTTGAAAGCTAACAACTGTAAAGGTTTGCTGAGCATAAACTATTCCCTCACACAAAAGTGTTTAGCCAAATGAAGATGTTTTCTATACAGAGTAGTCTGCACAGAAGTGCCAGGCTTTTCTTCCATTCATGCTCCTACTGCTTACACTTTCTTTTAGGTGGGATCATGCAAGATTCAAACAGAACATGAAATTTCATAAATTCTTCCCTCTCTTTTAGGTGCTATTGACATGACCTTTTCTTATACCCTGTTAATACTTACACTTCTGCGTTTAGTGCCTTCTTTTGGAAAGAAAACAGCTTATAGCATAGTATTAGCAGTGATCATGGAGGATTATATAAAAGTTTTACCTCTAGTTTCTTTGGGCTAAATGTCTGCTTATCTAATTATAATCTAGCTTTCTTCCATTTCCATTTCCCTCACTTCTTCTTTTTCAATATCTAACAACACCACCCCCCTTTTTGTTTCTGGGACTTCGCAGCTTTATCAGCATCATCATTAAGATGACTTTGATCTTAATACTACAAATTCACCAATATGAGGTACACACTGAGGACTATTGCTTGGATTAACCAGAATAAATAAATTATGACTTAAAATTCTTTTCCTCAGCAACATTTCAGAGCTGTTCCCTTGAAATCAAGCCTTACTCTAGTATTGGACCAAACTGTGGTTTAACTGTACTTCTTAAATTTCTAATATTCAGACATAAGATTTTTTCCACAAGTAAAATCAATTGCAGCTTGCCTTAGCAATAAGCTGAACAGAACAAAAATTAGTAGAAAAAGTGTAAACTTCACAATCTTACCCCTTGGGCTTATGAAAAGATACTATCCTACTGTGATTTTGGAACCTTCCAGGTGACAGCAAAAATGTTACTGATTTCAAATGAAAAAATAATTAGATATAAAAGCAGGACTGGAGGAATGACCCTGTTCTATTTTTGCATTCTGATTTTACAAAGAAATCTGTCTGTTGGAAGTTATTACTGACAGAACCACTTGTGCCAGGAGTACTCCTTTACAGAAACTTGCAGAAAAGTTGCTCTCACAAATCCTCAAGATGTCTATTATGTGTTCAGACCAGTAAGAGACCACATGCATCTTGCTGTTGAATTTGATTTTAACTGCACATGTGCAGCAGCTTCTTTCTAAACTCGACCGCAAGTGAGTAGATAATCTGTTCAGCAGTCTGTAGACCATATGTTTAAGGACAGTACATAAGTTGTCCTCAACGGCTATTTTGTGGTCCAGAACTCCACAAAATTCAGAATTTATCATTTTCCTGTTCTTCTACTGTTTTGGTTATTGCCTTTTGATGCAACCCACAGCTTCTCCCAAAGGCAACTTCCCTAAAAACAGTTCCCATAGCATTTTCATCTGCATTTCATCAGTGGCAGAGCCTCACCCAATTAACCCATGCAGTTAAGCTAAGTTTCCTTCACAGAGAGGACTGCAGTTTAAATTCATCACTGGAACTGAAATACAAACCTGACTTAGCTGAAAACCTACTTTCAAACATACCTATAGCACCAATTACACTTTTGTTTATATTTATGCCTAATATATGGGGACATCCAAGACCACGACTGCTTTCTCTGTGTTGTATTATGTGGTTGAAAATGAAAGAAATAATGCCAAAATACCTCTTATGTAAGACTCAAGATGATGAAAAAACACCACAGAATAATTACAGTATAAATACAGACAAAATAAAGTGAAGGTAGGCAGTAGCTAAATCCCAATTCCATTTCTCTAGAATTAACCTCAATACCAGCTCCTGAGATGTTACCTGTGTGTTGAGGATTTTTAACTGTATGGTTACTAACACTCTT
>NW_009259307.1:1757182-1779496 GCF_000687185.1 Egretta garzetta
ACTAGCTATAATGTCAAGCTCAGTAAATATTAATGAAAAATACATACTCATTGATTTTATGCTACACATTGAATATAGACACGTATTTCAAAAGTATCAAAAAGTAATCTACCATTTTGTCATGCATCAGGAATATGATACTAGAGACTATTCTTTATTACCTTCCATAAGTACTTACTTTCAATCTCCTTAATTTTCATTTCCCAGGGTATGCAGGCTGTCTTAAAATTCTCAAAATCTCTTTGAAATTTCATCCATTTCTGAAAAGGGTCACAGATCAAAAAAAAAAAAAAAAAAAAAAGACCATCATCCAGATGCTCAATTTCCCCTTGAGCTAATGTAACCCCTTAATCAACCACAGTATCCTTTGGCAGAACTCACTGCAATAGAAGTACTAGCTTAAGAAGAACCATCTCTGTCTGTTTGTTCTGAATATGTCTCCTACTAGCTTTGTGTGAAGCCCCTATTTCTTCCACAAGAAGAATGATTAAATAATCCCTTCCTTTCATGCTATTCATTTATTTTAGAATTGTTTCTGAGAATTTAATTTGTTATTTCCTTTGCTATTCAAAATTCAGATCTGGAGCTCAAGCTGTGTCATTTAATTACAATTACTCTACCCAGTAGTTTATCTATTGCATAAATATAACTTCTGTAATTGAGCTTCCTGTGTCTAGCCATCTTTGAAAGCCTAATTATTTTTTCTGAACATTAATGATTATGAGACCTGAATACACAACTGCCTGTAGAAAATCCCTTCTAATTAAGGGTAAACTTGGCCATAGCAAGTAGTCCTGACAAATACTCTTAGCATCATTCTGCATAAGCATTTTAGTCTGGGGCAAGAGTGTGCTTTTGAAGTGAATCTCCCAAATCATCCCAATTTACCACATTTACATTTGCGCTGTAAAGCAGTGTCAGAGCATAAAACTAAGCCAAAGGATGTACTTGAGGAGTGTACTTGAGGAGCATGCTAATCCATCATCCACTGCTACTAGGTATTTAGCCTTTGGGACCACACAGGTCCTTTGGGTCTTAACCCAAAGAAAGACCTGCCAGAATGCCATATTATGTGGACATTGGGTCCTCAGCACCCACTGTTTGGCCTTTCAGTCACAATGCTACATAGCCCTATTTCTTCCCAGGATATACATGGCCCTAGAGCCATGGCTACATGGAGATGCTTATAGTATTTTTGCTGTGGGACAAAAAGACACTTTTTGATTTTTCACTGAAAGGGAAAGACTGAGCTCTGGATTCAGTCAACAGAAAAACCCAATCTACGTCAAGAGAAATTAACTTTCACAAGATCTTTAACTCTTGCAAACTCTTGCAAAACAGTTGATTTTTGCTTCCATAACAAGTCTCAATCAGACTGTGAGCTTGCATTAGAAGTCTTTTCACACAAGAACAGTGGAAATAAAAGTGTTAAAATGCAAAGACAGGAAAGAAACCCTATTTTGGAAGATGCGTACATATGGCAATAATCCACAAAAGGCTCCCCATTTCCATTACATTAAGTTAGTGAAATAGTAAGTTTACCTTGGTCATCATCACTTTGTATGCATAGAATTTTTTTCCTTTTCCTTTTCCAAGAGCACCTTCAAACTTTTCAACAAAAAGCTGGGCTTCCCTGGGAAATAAGCGCAAGAGATATAGATGATGCTATGGTAAATTTGATATTTTCTCTGCCATAGCAATGTAGTATTTTGTGTGTTCTGACTCCTCATAGAGTTTTGTATTATCTTGTTCCCTTAGTAAATTTTAGAAAGAAAAGGTCTGAGATTTTGTATTTCGCAGAAGACTAATCGTATGTAGTGCAAACAGAACAAGCAACTGCAGTCTTCTGCTTTAATCCAAATGCATTTGGAGGTCTTAGATCTGCCTACATCCAGTTAATGCTATCAAACATTTTTAGCCACAGTGACTTTCTTTTGCAATTCAGTTGCTGCCCATTTGTGCCACTCACAAACTGTTGCTCCTCCTGGTTCCACCTAATATAAATTGTTGTCCAGCTACCTAAGGGAAATTTATTTTAATTTTTTTATTTTAGAGATCTGTATACACTAGAGCCTCAGTTCCCCTGTGTCTACCCTCCTCAAGACTAGATTTAATTAAACTCTTCAGAATTTCTGCATATATCATCTTTAACTGTACCATTCTTGGAATCATTTCTTAGAAGTGTAGGTTCAGTGGTCCCCAAAAGACTAAAAGTTTGCTTATAAAGATATGGAAGTTAAATAATACCCTGGTGATACAAATGTGAAAGGAAGATTTTAAAATTGTTTTAAAAATGCATTATGACTGTAAATTAAGACAATAAACAGATGAGATCAAAAGCATACTAATGTCTCCTCCATTTAATCTAATTTTCATTTATAAATATGATTTTCATGTGTATTTCTACTGAGAAAATATGCCCTGAAGGCTAAACGTCCTGATCTAAAACACTAGAAAACAGAGTAAGAATTCCTAGTTGTCAGTGTATACACAAGACTGTATAACTATTTTGCCGTCGCAGCAGATCACAGCAAAGCCTTGTATATTGTACTAAGTCTTACACTAAGCACGTGGGAAAAGGTAGACTATTGGGAATATGTTAATTGTGATGCAAGTCTCTCCAGAAGCACTACAAATAAATTCACTGAGTGAAATGAATTATTATGCTTTTATCTTCTGCTCACATATTTTATATAAGCAAGCAAAAAGATTGTCTTAAACTGCAAACTCTGATGATGGCATTGGCAGAATAGTGGTGTAGCTGTGATAAAGGAGAATTAAAATTATGTGTAAAGAAGGCTATTAGCCATGTCATAATTTCTCTTAACTCATAGTTAAAAATCTCAACATCTTTAAAAATGCCATGTATTTCTAGTAAATGCAAATGTTTAGGGTGATCTTCATACTATCATTTGAAGACCTATCAAAACCTTTCCCCACTAGACACCTACTGCACCAGTCTCTAGCTTGCAGTACCAAGGCTTCAAACAGCCTTTTGTTTCTATGCTTCCCAAAATGGCACAAAATTGAGCTACTGACTTTAGCTTTCCCTCTTTGAGAACTTTCCCTCTGAGGTGAGAGGGTGAGAGCCCTCTGAGCACTCTCACCTTCTGCGTGCTCACACCTAAACCCAGCTGGTGAGGCATAAAGACGAGTGCCAGTTCACCTGACGTTCCCAGGAGCTCAGCATGCCTTTTTCCACCACCTGAGATCCTGTTTTCTCCTCCAAAGACACAGGTGGCAGAAGCAAAAAGCTACATACAATGACATGAATCCCAATCCAATCACTCTTTTTTTTTTCTTTTCCCTGTGGCACAAGGCATGCACAGCTTCAGATAAAAAAGATGAAATACCCAGCCACCACCCCAGCCACACATCCCTCTTATTCACCACTTCAAAGTGTTCCTCAGGGACCAAGTCAGTGTCTTTTTAATGGTCTAGACCCCTTACTCTCAATTCTGCGCTTCTAGATCACATTTTGTATTATGGATTTTGGAGTCTGATCTTTCTGTACTTGAGCTAACTTTGACACTGACTGAGCCTTCTTTATTTTCGAAGCTACTTTTGAGGCCTTCAGAGGTTTTCTGGCTCAGCGCTCACATCTCATTCTTTCATTTTGATTCTCAAAAAATTCTACTCTTAAATTTCAGCTTTCTCAAATAAGTCAGAGAAACAGATTCTTTCAGCTACAGGAAACCAAGTGGCCAAAAGTACCTTATAAACGCAGGTCCTCAGGATTTAAAATCTTATTGAGCTTTCAGGAGATATAAGGCAGTCCCAACAGCAGATGGCAGCTTCCTCGTAAACTCAGCGGTCAGTGCCAGACCAGTACCATAAAGGCAGCCAGAATCAATAAACTGGACATTTACCAGTCTCCCAAGTCAGCATATCATATTTGGGACTTAAGAGGAAAACCTTCTACCACCGCTTCTATCTCAAGGTAATTCAACCACTGGAGTTTGTTCATGAAAAGTTACTGAAATCAAAACCTACAGAGCTGTAGAAAACTTGTACTTTCAGTCACTAATTGTGTACAGTTATGTTGCAGAATACGAAGATTTCAAATTGTAGGTTCTTTTTATCTTCTGCGAAGCAGTAAGTTAGAAATTTAAGGGGATAATATGAAAACAACTATTAACACATAAAAAAATCCTCCATAGAGGATATGAACACATTTTGCATCTGCAGCTGAACACAAAAGTTCTCCACAAACATGTTCTGCTATAAAATTATGCTAAGCCAAAACAAGAAGGAACTTTCCAAAATTGAAGTAATAAAAATATTTATTTTAAACTCTTAATCCAAGCCTTCTGTTCACTTGTTTGAAATGTTTTCTTACAAGATTTTTTACAAAAAATAGTATTTCTTATCCCTCTCTGCCTTCTGGACTCTCCATCAAGCCGTCTTGCAAGTTACAGTGATAGCAGTATTCAAGATTTTTCTCCAGGACAAAATAAAATATTGCTTTTTGAAGGTGATGATCCAAATCTCCAGGCTTAATGTTTCTGGCTCTCATGAATGCTTGCCTGGGTTTTACTTTGTCAGTGGTTGAGGCTTTCTTTCTCCCGGCATCCCTTCTTCTCCATTACTGCTCCACTCTAATGTGTGCTGTTTACAGAACTGTTATAAACCTCCCCTAAATGTTACTACTTTATAATCTGTTTTTCTCACATTTCACTCCATTGGTCTGCATTGGACTAAGTTAATCATTTCTGCACAAACAAACCAGACAATGATCTGATACCAGTTAAAGTTCTTACTGGGTGGTTACACAGACGGTTAACTGAGTTACACATGCAAGACCAGAGCACAAAACTCGTTGGATCCATGCGTGCACAATATTTGTGAAGCTTCTTTCATTTTCATGAAAGTATGAAGCAACTTCATTTTTTCATGAATTGCTTTCCTATACTTATAAAGTTGTATAAATCTTGAAAAAATTGGCTAATTCCAAGTATTTTAGTATTCCATTTATACTGTATTTGCCTTCTAATCCAGTTATAATACACTATGATTTTTTGAATTAATAGGACTCTTGACATTAATGCATATTTCACACTGACCACAAGATGTTTCAAACATGCATTAAAAACTGTGGCTATTAATATTTCCCATTCTTGTGAAGTAGTAGCCAAAACCATCTCATAGGTAATAATCATTGCGAAGTTAATAAAAAAGTATCACATGCTATATCGCCCAAAGTGTTGTGGTGAATAGAGTTAAATCCAGTTGGTAGCCTGTCACAAGTGGTGTTCCCCAGGTATCAGTTCTGGGCCACTTCTGTTTAACATCTTTATCAATGATCTGGGAAGGATTGATTGCACCCTCAGTAAGTTTGCAGACAACACCAAATTGGGTGGGACTGTCAGTCTGCTTGAGGGTAGGAGGACTCTACAGAGGGATCTGGACAGGCTGGATCAATGGTTTGAGGTCAATTGTATGAGATTCAAGCAGGTCAAGTGCCAGGTCCTGCACTTGGATCACAACAACCCCATGCAACATCACAGCCTTGGGGAAGAGTGGCTGGAAAGATGCTCAGTGGAAAAGGACCTGGGGGGTGTTGGTCAAGAGCCAGCTGAATATGAGCCAGCAGTGTGGCCAGGCAGCCAAGAAGGCTAAAAGCATCCTGATTTGTATCCGGAATAGTGTGACCAGCAGGAGTAGGGGAGTGCTTGTCCCTGTGTACTCAGCATTGGTGAGGCCACATCCTGAACACTGTGTTCAGTTTTGGGCCTCTCGCTACAAGAAAGATGTTGAGGCACTGGAGTATGTCCAAAGAAGAACAACAAAGCTGGTGAGGGGTCTCGAGAACAAGACTTGTAAGGAGAAGCTGAGGCAACTGGAATTGTCCAGCCTGGAGAAAAGAAAGCTCAGGGGAGACCTTCTCACTCTGCACAACTACCTGAAAGGAGGTTGTAGTGAGGTGGATGTCGGTCTCTTCTCCCAGGTAACAAGTGATAGGACAAGAGGAAATGGCCTGAAGTTGTGCCATGAGAGGTTCACATTAGACATTAGGAAAAATTTTTTCACCAAAAGGGTCATCAAGCATTGGAAGAGGCTGCCCAGGGAAGTGGTTGAGTCCCCATCCTGGAGATATTTAAAAGACTGCTTAGGGACACGATTTAGTGGTGGGATGGCAGTGTTAGGTTAACAGTTGGGCTTGATGATCTTAAAGGTCTTTTCAAACCTGAATGATTCTACTATTATTATGTAGTTGAAGAAAAATAATTTTTTTTTTTAATAAATTACTTTGTGAAAGAAAAGAGTGAAAGTCTTCTTCCAGTCTTGAAATAAAAGAAATCATGTTACCTTTGATGTTCTACAAGCACGTCTTACCTTTTGGTGTGCAGTGGATTTTACCAATAACATTCTAAATGTCATTTTCATTCCTCTCATTTAGGGAGACTAAGTCTTACAAGGGAACCCTTACATGAAAATATACAGAGGAGTGCCCCACAGCAGCCTATGTGTTCACTGCACCCATGAAAATTTGCATGACTTAAAGATCCTATTTAGTTTGTAGCTAAATACAAATCTCAATAGCACTTGGTTCTATGAAAAATTCCCACCAGAGGTTTAATGAAATATCTGAAAAGCAAATACAGTGCACAAGCAGAGCCTGAAAGGGGGCCTATGGGTGATGGAGTAGAAACATGTGTGCAGTCATACTCAAGGAAGTAATACAGAAACCGTAACTATCAAACAATGCTGGAGCCACCAAACAGAACACGTTTTCCTTCTCTGCCTCAGCTTTTCTTCCCTCACCAGCTTTGCAGCAGCTTAGTCCCACTGGGTTACTCCTGACCACTGTGATTTGTAGGTCAAGGAGACCTTTCCCTGACTTCTACTTAAGCTTCCTGGCTTTAAAAGTTCAACAATGCCTTGGGATCATTCAGTCAGGGAAGAGGTTTGCAATGTCCTTTCCCTGTCTGTGACATTCTCTTTTTTGTTAAATATAATCCAGCATGTTACTTAATTCAGGTTTTTACCTTGATGTCTAAATCATCTCACTGAAAGACCTCTATTTGTACATCCCTGCAGACTTTTGCCATACTTTGTCCTTTCCTCTATTTCTTTTGTGCTAAAAATAGAATATGAGGTCAGGGAGAATGATCCAGCAATAAAACGTAGTCCTAAATGCATAGAACTGTTTTAGAAACCACAACAACAACCAAAACCACATGCACATATATATATATATATGCACACCTACTTGGAACTAATGCAACTTCACTAACATGAGGACGTGTCAAAAACAACGCGAAGCGACAAAACTGAGCTTTGTAATCACTGGTATCATGTGTTATAGGTAAATTATCTATATCACAAGGTAGGCCAAAGTGTGCCCTGTTAGCTAACTGTGAATTTAAAGAAGCTTCAGAGAAACCTTATTAATTGAATTACAGACACAACGAACTAATAAATATTGCATGGGGCCAGGCATTATTGTCCCAGAGAAGCCTGAGTTAATTATTAATACTAGGTGTGGAGTTACAGCTTCTGAAGTGCTAGGTGTACAGTACTTCGGGCACTCCAGTGTTGCAGAGAGAGGATGAATTACAGCTTTCAGAGGTTGTTGTTAATGAATAGGATTCAAGTGGATTGTTCACATTTTTCAGTAACAGTTCAGAAAGGTTTAGGTCTCCAAGATCTAAAAACTCATTAAAAAGAAATGTCATATTAATATTGATCACCCAGGACTTCTCCAAGTCTTAAAAAGGCTGGCTAAAACCTGACTGCAGAACAGCTGTTGTCAGGCACGTCTCACTTGAAAAGCATTTCAGCAGTAATAATGGGCAAATTATAGTGTTATTTAATACCCAGCTGGCCTCCAGGACTGCCAGTATGTCTGCAGTAAGAGAGATGAAATACTGATTCATTGGAATACAAAGAGTGCATCCAAAGATGAGAAACTTCCACCATCCCACACATGCACCTTATGTATCTTTGGGGTTTGTATACTTATAAAATATTCTGTTTCCAATTTATCTGTTTTGATGGGTAATGGAAGTCCTGTAATAAAATAAATGATGCTAAAAAAATACTGTAAAGTCACATCATGTTCTGTCCCTGGCAGATAAAGAGGACACTGCTCTGCTCTGTTTTCCTTAGAAAAAACAAAAAGTTGTCATTGCTCATTTTATGGTCTGTATTTAATTGGAAGTCCTTTAAAAGGCTCTAAGCTTGACATTTGACTGCTTTTTTTTTTTTTCTTTAAATTCTCATTTCACTTGTTTTGATAGTTTGCTAACTGGCTTGCAGTACAGTTTTGAACTGAGACCACTGTTGGCACACTTCTGGATTCTTGTACTCAATTCTCTGATTATATAGTACCATAACAGGCTTTGCTGGTGGATATAAACTACATAGCTGTTAATAGTCTTTGCTATTTTAGAGCACAAAACTTTGGCTATCTAAAGTGTTAAGGGGAGTGAGATTAGTATACCAGAGCCAAACAGAGTAGCACAGCTTTTACACCTTCCCTTTCCTTCATACCTGTGCAAAATCCAAACAGGATAATGCACAGACAGGGATGCAGTCCCCAAAATTAGGTGCTCAGAGGTAAATTGGGATAGCTTTCCCTAGAGGTTTTCCAATTTGCAACAGCTGAAGCTGTGGCCCGTAAGTTTTACTTTTTGTACCTTTTTCTAATCCAAAAATCTTTTACATAGTTTAACCCCCCTTCTCTAAAACTCAGTCTTGTAAATAATGATTGATGAGCATTATCATCTGATGGCTCTTCATGTAATTTTGTGCTGGCCTGAGTAGGCATTGTCAAGAGGAAATGTGCACAAATTACCATTTCCCATAGAAAAGGCACAACAACAGTAATTGCAAACCTTGTAATGGAAAGAAAATTAAAAGAAGAAGAAAACTCTTCTGAAGAAGAATATTTGTCTTGGAAATGAGAAAAAGTCTGGACTCCAGTCACACTCATGCTCTCAACAACACAGACCACCATGTCCCCCAAGTCCGCAGCTTAACATGTTTATTGCTTAGGGCCTGGGAGAGTGGTGATGCTGTGTCCTGCATACCATCTTTTCATTCCTCTCTGTGGCTTCTTCCTCACTTTTTTCACATCTCCAGGCCTATAAAGATGTGACCATGGTGTCTCAAGGTGAGGTTAAAGTGACAGTGTTGGCACGGCTTAACTTCAAACTGCAGAGGGATGCTGCAGCAGAGCTGTGTCCTCAGTCACCGTTCTTCAGAGAACAATCAGGAGCTATTTGAAATGCATCTTTCTAGACACGGGGATGTAAATTAGAAATTAGAGCTGGTCTAATTTAGCAGTGCATCTCTATTAAGAATGTCATTTCAGCAATGAATATCTCAGCCAGGTTTTGACAGAAGGCATTTTCTACACAGCAACTAGTTCTGCATCTGTGATCTAAAGTTGTTGTTCGTTCACACATTTTCAGAACAAAGGAATGAAGGAAAAGATTAACTATTTTACAAAGTAGTCACTAGAGCTAAGCAGAAATCATCTTTTCTACCCTGTACTTTTTAAGCTATGAAAAAATGCCCCCTCAGGGTAAACCAGGTTTGAATCATCAAAGCAAGGGGTTTGTTTGGTCTTAAAAATGCTGAAACAAAATGTTTCAACAATTTAAAATTTCTTATTGCTTTTTTAAAACACAAAATTCAGTTGAAATTAGATCTTTCCCCAAAAATAGTTTGTTCTGACAAATTAACACTTCTTTTAAAAAATAATATTTAGAATGAAAAGTCCTAATCAACCCTAATATTCACTTTTCAAAATAATATTTTAAAAGTGGGGTTTTGTTCTTATTTCATCACAAATATGTAACAATGCATACCTTGAGCATTCCTGGGGAGCATTTTTTTTCCATTCTTGGAAAAAAATAAGTGTTAATACAGACAAACATGGAAGTGGGGTGTGGCTCACAGTAAAGAACACTTCTCATAATGCTAAGAAGAAATCTCCAGTGATGTATCTCTCTATTGTGGAAGCTGGAAGACAAAGAATAGGGAAATTTCTTCTACCTCTAAGAAGATAGGCTTCTTTTGTTTCCCCACGCATCCCATAATGCTCTTAAAAATGCACAGGGGAAGAAGCAGATGACATAGGGAAATACTCACCAATAATAAATGTTGATCAAAAGTTTCAAAGGCAAGAGATGTTAATATCTCTTCAAAAGTAATCAAAAGTCACTTCTTATTGATTTACAGATTTAAGGCACTTAAAACCAGTGTGTGTCCATTTCCCCACATGTACAAGAATAATGTCAATCTATCAGACTAATGATTCTGGTATAAAACTTAAATAACTTGCTAAAATACAAACCAAATACATAGATACCCTAAAATATGCTGATACAGACACTTCTGTATTGTTATAACTACAGTCATAATAGAGCGCCCACTGATAAGATATTACTTCTTATTTTGAGCAGCATCGTAACACCAGGTCTTCCATTACAACTCAGCTGAACTTAGGCTCCAAAAGGCCAGCTACAAAAACAGGACTCTAGAAAACTTAGTCTATGACTGTATTTTGGTATGTAAATGATGGGGTTTGATTTTTTCAAAGGTACTGAGTGCTTCCAAATTCCATCATTTTCATCTAAGATGTTAAACACAGACTTAAATGCCTAATTCTCAGCCCACACATTTAAAAATGTGACCAAATATTAGGTTTTAGCTTTTATTTTGTATTCCAGTTGTTCTCTGGATTGATGGGTTTTGTCTGCTGAGATTTGCATGGCTCTGACAGAACTGTGACAATCTGAATGGGATTACCTGGAATAAAAGATGACTATTTTTGGAATCTTATCTGGCAGAGAAACACAGCAATAAACATAATACTTCAGTTAATAAAAGTAGATTCAAAATAAACAAGCTAATCTGAAGGACTGTCATTTGCTTTTGGAATACACATTTTTCTAGGGCAAATAAACTGATAAAATGCTTCCAAGCCTACTTCAGAGAGGGCTGTAGCACAGGAAAAAAAAACATTTTTGCAAACTGCCATAAGAGCACATTCATGCATATTTTTTACTAAAATATACCTTCTGATGTCAGCAAATAGAATTGAATGCATGTCTAGTCTCCTAGTCCAGATTTCATAAACATAAGTATTTAAAAATTGATAAACTAATGGACTTTTTGGTAGAATTCCTGTCCATGCTGAATGTATAGGACCTCTTCACCCTGGATATTAATAAAGAAATTGTTAAGATAAAAAGGCAGATAACAAGGGTGGGACTTTGAAAACTCACTATTGGTTTAATTGAGAAAGCCCACCTCAGATCATAAAAAAAAAAAAAAAAAAGCAGTAATTTAGCATTCACTGAGGATGACTAGAAGCGCTCACCCAACTACAAAAGTTTCATAGTAACATAGGTTTTTAAAGCCAGAAAGGACGGATATTCCCACTCCCTCTGACCTGTTCCAGTGTTTCACCACCCTCACTGTAAAAAAATTCTTCTTTATATCTAGTCTGAATCTACCTTCTTTTAGTTTAACCCTTGTCCTATTGCTACAGGCCCTATTAAAAATTCTGTCTCCCTGTTTCTTATAAGCCCCCTTTAAATACTGAAAGGCCACAGTAAGGTGTCCCTGGAGCCTTCTCTTCTCCAGGCTAAACCACAACTTTCCTCACAGAAGAGGTGCTCCATCCCTTGGATCGTTTTAGTAGCCCTCCTCTGGACCTGCTCCAACAGGTCCATGTTCTTCTTGTGCTGAGGGTCCCAGAGCTGGACGCAGTACTCCAGGTGAGGTCTCACCAGAGCAGAGGAAAGGGGCAGAATTACCTCCCTCAACCTGCTGGCCATGCTTCTCTTGATGCAGCCCAGGGTAGGGTTGGCCTTCTGGGCTGCAAGTACACATTTCCAGCTCATGTCCAGATTTTCATCCACCAGTACACATAAGTCCTTCTCTGCAGGGCTACCCTCAATCACTTTATCCCCCAGCCTGTATTGGTTCCAGGGGTTGCTCTGTACCCAGGTGCAGGACCTTGCACTTTCTGGCAAAAGAATAAAGTTCTCTATGTTTACCCAGTTTCCTGTGTTTGGTGGAAATTTATCTGTAAATGAAAACTTAATTTTTAGCCTTTATGAAAATGTAGTGATAGGTTTGCTAGGGTAAAATACAGTTTCATATGTGGCATACTTAAAAATGCATGAAAATGTGAGCTCAGTTTCCAATCAGATTGCTTTTTCATAAGTTAAACAAAATCTGTTTTTCTTTCCAAAGAGTTAGAACAGAAAGATAAATCCCCTCTTCCCACGCCAGTAATCTTGAGTTATTCCTGGAATTGGATCATTTTTCTTGAATGAGATATTAAACTTATCAACAGAAGAGTTTACCGACATTAACCTAACTGAAAAAAATTAAACATTTTGCAGGGAGGTGCAATGGCAACTTAAAAAATAAAAATATCTGAGTTTTTCGTATTTGATTTCAGGTCTACAGAGACAGGAAAGTACTGATCTGCAATGCCATTTACCTCTACTTTCTGTGAAAGCACATCCTGTGAAAGAGAGATTAGAGATCATTTGAAGTTAATTGTGTCAGTAAGGCTAGAAATAAAGTGAAAGTTCAGAAAAACAGTGCAAAGTGCAAAGCAGGATGGCAGATATTCACTACAGAAATCAAACCATACTTGAGGACAGACAACTTCTTTTTCATCTTCCATGGTTTGTTGCGTAGCGTGGCGATTAGTTTCTTTTTTTCTTCTACCTCTTCTTTCAGCTTGGCCAATTCCTCCTCTGTAATCGGCTCCTCCTCAGAGTCAGAATCAGAGCTTCAAACAAAAGCAGGAACAAAAACCATGACCAAAATTCAGAAAGGACAGAATTTTTCACTGAAGCACATACTTGGTGTTAATTCTTGTTAACTTTGGGACCTAGATAAATGTCTTCACTGGTGCACAGAAAGGAGGGCACAGTTCATTTAGACTTGTTATTAATTTTAGTATGAAAGGCAAAGCCTGCACACAAAGCTCAGAGCCACAGCTGAACCAGCACTGCACTCAGAGCATCCCATGGAGGGTGGGCAGCACTTCTGGAGATGTGTCTGACAGCCAATGATTGCTCCTACAGGAATAACCAGCTTCCTAAGAGTCCAACCCAAACTCACAATGGGCATTATAACTGCAGCCATATAAAAATTAACTTGTTCACCCCACTTCAGTGTGCACAGAAGAGAAAAGAGACACTGCAGCCACAGCAAGGACAAGTTTAAACACCAGATGACAGCCCATCCATTGGTCAAGACAGTAACGTTTCAAAGGTGGGAAAGATTCAAAGCCACATTGCAGCAAGGTTGTGGTGTAGCACAGATGCAACAGAAACGGCACCTCCATGCACTGGTTTGTGGTATCTTTGGAAAGCATTGCTGATTAAGGTAAATTTCCTAAACCCTACATAGATACCCTATTCCATGAGCAATCTTACATGTCATCATTAGCAACAGGTGTTTCCTCTTCTTATGCCAGCAAACAGAAAAATGATAAAAAGGAAATCACTAGACTGTGACATCCTGCCCTAACAACCTGACAGTGACGACTACCGAGTAGATTACACTATGTAAGCTCTTAGTAAGAGCAGTTTGATGCATTTGTTTGTTTCTTGTTGTGTTTTCTTTTGCCTTTTTTTTCTGTTTTGAATGTTTGAAAACGTACGGAGGGTGTTTTAAGACAGATTTCTAGTTTGTTTTGGGAACAGTTAATTCAGACTTTATCAAGTAAGCAGTTTTCATGCTGTTTTGCTTATAATTCACCTTTCTGAGAGTTTGATATTCAAAATCTGATGTCAGAGCTGAATGATTCATTACCTCCTAAGTCACTTGATCGTATAGTTTCTATCCTCTGCATGACTAAATAATTTTAAACTTTTTCTTCTACCAAAACAGATAACACATCTATAGTTAAAGATTTGTGTGACATAAAGGACAAAAGGGTTTATCCACAAGAATATTTATGAAAATTATCAAAACAAATGAATACAATAAAAGCAGGATTCTTTTTGCAATACATCAAAATACAATTTCTCATTGGTCATCTACCTTTAGGTTTTGTGAGATACACATCATTATAGCAAAAGCTGCAGGGGATCAGTTTAAAATTTTCAGACACACAGGAGTAAGTTAGCACAGGAAAGAAAGAGGGTCTTATCTATCAGATGCCCTGCTATTGAAAACTCAAATGCTATTTATTGAAAAGGTTGTCACATTAGAAAGCTTAACTCAGCCACAAAATTTCAGACTGCATGTTATAAAAAACAGTGCCACAGAAAATACAAAACTACAGACAGAAAGACTGCTGCTGGACACCAGACATATTTATTGTTATTCTGGTACTGCAATGAGTAAGTGAAGAACTATAAGAAAACTTAAGTCAAATGGATGAAGGTCAATAAAAAGCTTTGTGTATACAATATTGAAGGCATTATAATGCAAAAAGAGTCATGTCTTTAAGAAGAACAAAAGGATTAAAGGAGTCTGGCTTTGAGAGAGCTTTAAATCCTTAGTTCTTACAATCAACTGCTTTGCATTTTACAAAGCAGACAGCAACACGCCCAACACTGAGGATTTCCTTTGACAGAAGATTGCTGGGTTATGCAAAATTGAAATACATGGTTTTATGAGACTGCAGTGAGAGTCGTGGGAAATAGGAGTGGTAGGTGCTAATGCAGTGAACTTACTGAGGAAAGGAAGCTAAGCACAACACAAGAGGTAAAGCAGGGATAATATTGGCTCTTGTGTCCATTGCCCACAACTACTTTATTTGTCTTTGCAAATACATTTTGTCTTTCACTTTTCACTTTCCTTTGGAACCAGGAATATAATAAAAATTCCAAATTTCTAAACATCTTCAAGAAATCAGTAATAGTGGTCAATGGCTCGATGTCCAAATGGAGAGAGTTGACAAGTGGTGTCCCTCAGGGGTCTGTACTGGGACCAGTGCTGTTTAATATTTTCATCAGTGACATAGACAGTAAGATCAAGTGCACCCTCAGCAAATTTGCAGATGACACTAAGCTGAGTGGTGCAGCTGACACACCAGAAGGACGCAATGTCATCCAAAGAGGCCTGGACAGGCTGGGGAGGTGGGCCCGTGTGAACTTCATTAAGTTCAACAAGGCCAAGTGCAAGGTCCTGCACCTGGGCAACCCCTGGTATCAAGGCAGGCTGGGGGATAAAGGGATTGAGAGCAGCCCTACCAAGAAGGACTTGGGGGTACTGATGGATTAAAAGCTGGACATGAGCCGACAATGCACACTCACAGCCCAGAAAGCCAACCGGCCCCTGGGCTGCATCAGGAGAAGCGTGGTCAGCCCGTCGACGAAAGCCATTCTGCCCCTCTACTCTGCCCCACCTGGAGTATTGCGTCCAGCTCTGGAGTCCCCAGCACAAGAAGGACATGGACCTGTTGGAGCGGGTCCAGAGGAGGACTACTAAAATGATCCAAGGGCTGGAGCAGCTCTCCTATGAGGACAGGCTGAGAGAGTTGGGGTTGTTCAGCCTGGAGAAAAGAAGGCTGCAGGGAGACCTGATTATGGCCTTTCAGTACTTAAAGGGAGCCTATAAGGAAGACAGGAAAAGTCTTTTTAGTATGGACAGCTGTGACAGGACAAAGGGGATGGTTTTAAACTAAAACAGGGTAGATTTAGACTGGATATAAGGAAGAATTTTTTTTACAATGAGGGTGGTGAAACACTGGAACAGGTTGCCCAGAGAGGTGGTGAAGGCCTCATCCCTGGAAACATTCAAGACCAGGTTGGATGGGGCTCTGAGCAACCTGATCTAGTTAGTGGTGTCCCTGCTCACTGCAGGGGGGTTGGACTAGATGATCTCTGAAGGTCCCTTCCAACCCAAAGCATTCTATCATTTTATGATTCTGTTTTTAAGAGTGTTTACACTACACAGTCAAACAATGCAGTTACAGCAGATTTTTTCCTTTAGCTCGAGTCGTTGAACACTATGAGGTTCAAGCCAGGAAATCAGAATTCTGTCTGCTGCCACAGAAAGTGCTAGCCTTTCATGAAAGGTTTTGATTGATACATTTGAAGGCCAGAAGGGTTCACTGTGACCTTTGGTCTAATACAGAGCATAAAGCATCACTAAATAATTTCACATCAAGCCACCATCTTCCTTGGCTCCAATTCAATGCACATAATGCATCTTTTCCTAAGTCAGTAGAGTTCTTGAAATCAATGATGCTTTCTTAAATCACAGACATAATGAACTCGCTCATAATATTAATCCGTGTTTTGGTTTTATGCCCATATTATAGATCTGTGTTTTGGTTTTAGTTTCATCTCCTCTTTATGGATGTAATCTACTTTTCTCATGATTTTTGTAAAAGTTGTTTTATAGAGGTAAAAATTAAGATGAAAATGTTTTCTTGGAGGGCAAGGACTGGTAGAACTTTAAGGCTCTAGAGCGATGAATGAATAAATTTAACTACATTTCTTCCTAGTTTTTTGTGAAAATTCAATTGTTTATTGATAATCCCCATACATCCTCTGGCACTTAGTGCTCATCAACAATCTTCCTGCTAGCAAAAACATGCAGTGCCTGTACTGCCTTAATCTTCTGTGTACCTCTGGACTTTTGCATAAACTTTATACTCTTGAGTATTTCTACTAAAAATCAGTTGATTTGCTCACATATAGACCTATACAGCAAACCAGAAATTGCACAGAATAGGCAGAATATAAGATTCCTTCTCCGAGGATTTGTAGCTAAGTGACTGCATACAGTTTCTAAGACCTATCCATCACAATTAGACAAGCCAGTAAAGACTAAAATAACTTTTCAGCCTAGGAATATCATAGATCTTCACAGTGAGATTACAAGGAGCAATTTATCATTAATATTTTTGGGATGAGGATTGTGAACTGTGTAGAGCAGGGCCTCCTCACACCCTCATGAACAGGTAAGAATCAACCACATCAACAACCAATAGCATCTAAGAGCAGAAGATTTAAAACTCACCCAGAAATAAGTCCTTTCACCGTGAAATTACCCTCTGAAACTCACTACCATGAATTAGCAGAGGTCAGAATAATCAGGTTAAAAAAAAAAAAAAAGAAAAAGAATGAACAAAAAGAATGAAGACAGAGTTCATCTACGATTCCTTTATGTCCTTTATGTGGAATAATTAGGGCATAAAAAGGTTTTCCCAATTTAGGTGAAAAGTAAGCGAGAGGAAGTGGGTAACAATACCAGATTCTACTGATTTGTTCTTACATTATTTTTGTTTTTCTTTTAAAAATATTTTTAAATATTTGCATATTTATTACTCTGCAATCTTGTCAGCTCATCTCCTAAAAGTCTAGAAATATAATGTTCTTGGGGTATCTTGCAGCGCATCCTCACTTCTTCCTCAACTGTTATGCTTATTACTTCAATAACAAAGTATTTATCCAGGTAGCGATTTCTAATCATTTAGACCAAATATATGTATTTTAATGTTAAGAACTTTGGAAGGCAATGAAAAACATTGTGCCTTCATTCAATTTTATATTTTCAGTGGTCTTTTTTTAATTAACACTCAATAAATGTTTACAATGGAAGACAATAGTAAGCAAAGAAACATGGATTGACACATTCAGGACTGTTGTTATGTGAGTACAGGAAATTGCACAGAGGGGTACAATTGGCACCACAGCAAAGAGCCAGCACAAAGAAAGATTTTAGGCATTCTTGAGGGAAGGGAAATGAGGTAGAAGTATATTGAAATGGGATCATGGACAAATTAATGCAACATCATGTCTCACTCCGGGTTTTTTCCTTTCTCCATTATACACCATTCCCAGAGGTTGTTTCCTTTCAATAGCGCAAGAAGGGACAGGGAGCAAGAGAGTGCCAGCATGGCAGAAAGATATAAAATAACGTTCCGAAGGGGTCCATGTCAGTGGGTTATTCCAAAGACTCCAGATTGCATTAAACGCTTTGGAAAAGTGAACAGTAATATTTCAGAAAGACTGAGTGGGAGACAGACTGTAAGAATCCCATCTCAGTCCCTGGGTCTGGGTTCTTGATATTTTGGGACCGATCTTTTATTAAAAAAGCTGGCTCAAACGTAGCTGGGAAACAAGAACTCGATTTTGTGAAACATGCCATGATTGTTGTTCTGCACTGGAAATAAAACTAGACCTTGGGTCTGTGGAGGGTTATCAGCTTGGGGTTTGGGGGGGTTTAGTTTTGGGGAAATGAAAAATCAGGAGAGATCTTACCTGTTATCACCTCTTTCTCATTTGCTCCCCTGCTCTGTCACTTTCACTCACTTTCTCGAGAACGGCTCATAAACTTACGATATTTAACTACAATAAGGGTGACCTTGGTTTGAGTTCCCATTCCGCCTGACCAGATTTGACCTAATCCTCAGGGTACTGGCAGTCCCAGAAGGGCCTGGCTGGTGATTTCCCAAGGTCCCACCCTGGACCTGTGACAAACCCCTGACTTTGTTCCACTGAAGTGGATACAGTCTTGTGGAAAGTTTCCATTTCACTCAGCCAGCATTTCCTCACTGCAGGAAAAAATAATACCTGCCCAGTTTCAATTGGGTTGTAATGACAAAAAAGAGTCATACTGACTCTTGGTATATCACAGCTATAAATGAAAGCAGGTTTTATGTAAGATATCCATGGTTTTACATTAAAAAATTAATTTACTGAATTACCCAGATCCTGATTTCTTTTTGTCTTTTTTCTTCTTGTTGGCCTTCTCTTTTTTCCCTTTCTTATCAGCCTTTTTGTCCTGTTTTTTCTCATTTTTGCCTTTCCCACTTTTACCCCCTTTCTCATCTTCCTCATCTTCACCATCTTCCTTGGATTTCTGATTGGCCTGGTTCTTCCTGGCTTTCGCAGGGTCCCCATCAGAATCACTGCCCTCATTTCCAGCTGCTCGTCCCCGTCCTCTACGGTTTCTGTGCCTGCGATGCCCAGCTCTCCTTGTCCCGTCTTCATCATCCTCATCTTCCTCACCACCATGCCTGGCTCTCCCTCTGGTATGTCCCCTTCTGGTTCTCGGTGTTGCTCTTTTCCCCCCTTTATCTGTGGTGGAGGAGAAAAAACACACGAGAGAAGGCAGTATGTTAGAGGGAGACCTTTCCTCCTCCTTCATTCAGATAATAGAAAACATCTGAGTGTGGCCTCAAAGGAATGCACATCACTGACCTGTTCCTTTGACATTTTCTTTGTTCTCAGCTGCACTGCCTTCTTCATTGTCAACATCACTGCCATCTGTGGAGTGAACACAAAGGCCAATGCATGTGAAGTATGGATCAGTCATTAGGAATGCAGGTGGGTTAAGAAATTCTTGACAATTACTGCATGATACTCCCTTACAACATTTCGTAAACCCACCTTCTTGGAACACGGCAAATAGTTTTCAAGAAATAAGACAAAGACAGAAAAAATAGTTACACTTCTCTTCAGCATTCAGATAAGCCCCAAAGTGATGCCATGGACTCCCTCTCATGGAAGAAATATGTAGCACAGGATGACCCTCAAGAAGAAACGTGATAACAATATCCTACAGTTTGAGGAAGAGAACAAGGAAGATGAAAATGCTTCACAGGCAATTCTCAGAGATTTTCTGAAGCATATGAAAGACAAGCACTGGCTGAGATTAAAGAAGTTTAAAAGAATCGTCTTCCAATTTGACTGGCTGAAGGGCATGAAGCTTCACAGAGCTGCAGCATGGCTGAAGAACAGAGTCCCAGAAGAAAGAGGAGTTGTATTCTCAGCTCCAGCAACTAAAACTCTAATCATATTAACAAAAGTTGACCCAGCTCACTCATATGCTGTACCACATTCCTCTTCTACCATGCAGGGGATGATAAAAACATTGGAGATTCTAGAGAGAGAGCCTTTTTACAGAAGCAAGTGGTATTTCTGTTCAGAAACATCTTTGGTTTGGAGTGGATCTCTTGCTCAAGCTTTTCAGTCTCAAGAAGTTCAATAAGAAATTCCATCTCTGCTACCCATCAATAAATAGGAAAGTATCATTTGCCTGGTTCACTTTGAAACTGGGATCATGCTCCTCTCTTCCATAAGCTTTATATCCATCATAATATTTAATTAATACACTCTGCAAATATTGGTATGAACCTCTTATTTAACGGGTCAGTCCTGAAACTGCTAGTGGTATTCACAAGGATGTTTCTTCAGAAGCAATCCAACTAATACCTGAGAAGCCAGGAGCTAATAGGCAATCTTGAAGAATCTTTGAGCTTGTACATGTGACACAGCACTTGAAATACATCAGTGAAATATAGAGAAACACAGGGTAGTAGAAGATCAATGAGCAGACTAAGAAACATTATCACTAATAGAAATAGGAAACTGTCATTCTGCTCCTATAGACAATATATGTTGTCTAATTTCCCCTCTGTACAGAAAGGACAGGTGACATGTCATGATCATGTCATAGTTGCATTTTTCAGGCAAGAAGAAACTACAGTTATCTTCCTTCTTCGCTCATCTGTAATACTTTTGAAATTGTCTTTATATTCTTTCTCCATCCATTCCCTAGTTCCCTAATTCCTTTTATAAATTTTATTAAGCCACTAGTGATTAATCAAAAAATTATACACAAATTGATTTATCTAGGGACTGCTGTGGCTAACTATTAAGCACAACTTCTTAGCTTTACCCGGTATTAAATAAAAGCAGTAAAATATGTAAGCCTGCAAACAAGAAGGAATCCAGTGTCTTGTTTCACTGTGTGCAATAATAGGCAAAGGGTTTTTATCCAGAATTTGACAGGCATTTTAAAACTGGGACATATGTAGGGATTCTAAGTTCCCTCCACAAAATATTTCATTGTAATTACATTTTCTATCATTCCCATGGTATCTGCACAATAATTTTTTAGGACTCTGCAAAAACGTTATCATTCAATATCATCAATGGAATGTGAAAATAAGTGCTCCTTTGTTCTGTTTGGACTCATGCCTTCTGCTGCTGACAGTAACAGGATCTCCATTTGACAAAGATCATTAAGTTGCTATTGAAAGCTTGCAAAGATGAAGGCGGACACTTCTAAAGAGATACTTTGCATGCAACAATAGGACAGGGTCTTTTACTGCAACTAATGCTTTTGCTGATCTCCTCCAGCCAAACAGAAATTCCCAGGGAAGAACTTTAATGGTACAAGATTGGCCTCACTGCAGATTCTGATGAGCACATACAACAAACAAACAGCTGGAGGTTTATCATGTATACTGAAATATGCATTAGCAGTGAAAGTGTGTCATGCTTGAGTTGACATCATATTGACATAGTAGTGAAAGCGACAATGGACTATGCAATACAGAGGCTTAAGCAGGGCAGAAGGTAGCTGTTGGGGCTTAATACTAATAGCATAAGGGTAACAAATGCACTATCCTGAATCCAGCATTTCAGGTAAAATAAAGCATTAAACTAATTAATAAATTTCAGGCTGCTTGAAGAAACTACTGGGAACACTACCAGAGGGGAGTGTGACTGAATCATGACTACTGCATGTTTATGTCTTTTTTTCATTAAATGCTAAAGCACATGAGTGATAGAGAAAAAGTTCTTAAGAAATGAAGAAAAAGCATAAAATCAAACAATAGTATATATTGCCACAAAACAAAACCAGAAAAAATGACCAGTGATGACAGAGAATCATGCAGCTAGAAGAGTAGTGGGTACTGCAGACAAACCCAACAAGCACAAGTACAACTTCAAGAGTTATTTCTGCAAAAATTTAAAATTATAGTTCCAAACTGAACTTCAGAACAGTCCTGCCTCCACAGCCCCATGCTTATATAGAGATGAAACATGTTAATATGAAGAATGTTAGAGATTTGTCCTTCTCATTCTGATTTATCCACAGAATAGGAGATCTCTCCCAGGTCTTGGGGTATAACGCAGAAAGCACTGTTGTAGAATTCATTTTTAAAAGAAGCAGGAAGCCAACAGGAATCTCTGATCCTCCAGTTTCCTTGCACTCTACTTAATGTCATCAACGGTGTCACTAGCATAAAAGCTGAAGGTCAGGATAGAATTAAAAGTTATTCACTTGTGTCTGTTGTGGTGTCCTGGTTTCAGCTGGGATAGAGTTAATTTTCTTCATAGTAGCTAGCATAGTGCTGTGTTTTGGATTTAGTACCAGAAGAATGTTGATAACACCCTGATGTTTTCAGCTGTTGCCAAGTAGTGCTCAGACTACTCAAGGACTTTTTGAGCTTCTCCTGCTCGGCCAGGTGCATAACAAGCTGAGAGTACAGCACAGCTAGCACAGCTAACCCAAACTGACCAAAGAGCTATTCCATACCATATAACATCATGCTCGGGGGGTTTAGTCGGTCGG
>NW_009259307.1:1784254-1789296 GCF_000687185.1 Egretta garzetta
TGTGCTGCGATCAAACAAGCCAAGCGGTTAAAGCCTCTTTGGTATGGAGGATGGTGGCTGAAATACAAATATGGGGAGGCTTGGCAGATTGATTATATCACACTCCCACAAACCCGCCATGGCAAGCGCTATGTGCTCACCATGGTGGAAGCGACCACCGGATGGTTGGAAACATACCCTGTGCCCCATGCCACTGCTCGGAACACTATCCTAGGCCTTGAAAAGCAAGTCCTATGGCGACATGGCACCCCAGAAAGAATTGAGTCAGACAATGGAACTCATTTCCGAAACAGCCTCATAGACAAATGGGCCAAAGAGCATGGCATTGAGTGGGTCTATCACATCCCCTATCATGCACCAGCCTCTGGGAAAATTGAACGATACAACGGACTGTTAAAGACTATGCTGAAAGCAATGGGTGGTGGAACATTCAAACACTGGGATACACATCTAGCAAAAGCTACCTGGTTAGTCAACACTAGAGGATCTGCCAACCGAGCTGGCCCTGCCCAATCAAACCTCTTACGTACTGTAGAAGGGGATAAAGTCCCTGTAGTGCATGTAAAAAATATGCTGGGGAAGACAGTCTGGGTTACTCCTGCCTCAGGTAAAGGCAAACCCATCCGTGGGATTGCTTTTGCTCAAGGACCTGGTTCTACTTGGTGGGTGATGCGGAAGGACGGGGAAGTCCGATGTGTACCTCAAAGGGATTTGATTTTGGGTGAAAACAGCCAATGAACTGAATTGTATAATGTTAATAGCTGTATAATATAGTATGTCATCATTTTTACTATTGCTGTATATCCTATCAATGGTATAGCAGTAAGAATCGCCCAGATTAAGAATAATGAATTTTGAAGAAACCGAGGAAGTACAGTGGATGGAACCAGAACTGACTTCAGCATGTAACAACCCAACACCAGACCCCATTATTTTCTCTTATTAAACTGTCTTTATCTCAGCCCTCAGCTCTAACCTTTTATTTTCTTTCCGATTCTCTCCCCCATCCCACTGAGGGAGGGGGGAGTGAGCGAGCGGCTGCATGGTGCTGAGTTGCCAGCCGGGTTAAACCACGACATGTGGTAGCAGTCTGTGCTATTTAGGAGGAACAAAGTCACTGAGGAGGGGGAATGAAGGAGCTTTACCAGCCCTGAAGTCTATCCTGAACAGCATATGTACATGCATTCATGTAAGCTACATAGCCACCCCACACTACACCCACATTACAGCTATCCCTGGAGACTTGTAATTCAGACAAGTTGTATTAATAATTGCCTTTTTGTGTTTGGCGGTTTTACATGTCATTAAAAGACCAATGCTATTAGTTGGTTTGGTATTTGAGCAATAAGAGATGTCAATAATCATTGCTGGCTTTAACATTATTATTATTATTAGAAAGCTATTTCAGGTCATTAACTCTAATACTTTTCAAAGAGGAAAGCAAGAGGCTAGGCAGCTCATAACTCAGCACTTCAGCTGCTTGTGGCAAGCCCTGTCTTACTGAATTATTGGAGAAGCATTTCAACAATACACAAATCACATTTCATGGTGACACTAAATCTAAATGCAGTTTAGCACTAAATTTAAATGTTCTCCTATAAACCACAACATAGAGAAACAGTAAAGTGCATTCCACAGGCACTGTTATCATCCTATGAGAAAACTGAAGAGGATTTTTGATGGTCTGGTTTCTTAAAACAAAAATGTATAATCTTTGATGCAGGAACAAAATCATCATTATGTGGGAACCTTTTAGGTCTATATACTTGTCTTCCACTTTTTAAAACAGATCATCATGTGATCCCAATAGCCAAAAGTTCAGTAAATCCTCCACTGAAATCAACTAAGTCTCACTAAAGCACTGTCAAGAATTACATATTGTTCCAGAAAAAGGTTGATAGCACCTTATTTCTTCATGGTATTATTATTCATAGGGCTAATATCAGGTTATTAGGCCTTGAGTCAGCTAACAAAGTGTCAGTAACAGCTGATACATCTTCCAGGATACATCATCCTGCCCTGATGATATATATATCATTATGTGTATTCAGAGCTATAGCCTCCTTATGCTCTGGGAAACCAAACCACTTTCTGGGCTTTTTTTCCACAGTAGTTTAAAGGAAGCTTTCACATCTTTCTGTACTAAAGGCAGGGAAAGTGTAAACTGAGTAAGCTATCATTTTACTTCTAGTCTTATTTATGTTTTAGACTATAGCCTCAAATGAGCCAACAAGGCTTAGGGAGGGCATCCTGAATATGGGCTCAGACTAACCTGCAAGTCAGAGACTGCAGTGAAGGCAGAACATCAGGCAGCTCAGGAGAGACACGTTGGCTGGCGAGGAAATTTAGGACAAAAAAAAATGTATAAAACTACAGGAGTATTTGTTAATGAGATGGCCGTTTAGCAGATTGTGGGGGCTGTTGTATCCTTACCTTATTTTCTCAAGTGTTTTGTACACTCCTTATCAGAGTGTACTACTCAGATCTCATGTTTGGGGTTGTTGGTTTTTTTTTAAACTTGTTTTTTATACTGACACAGTTTCCTTGATTTTTCACTGTGAGATGGATAATGATTCTTGGAACTACCCTGTAAAATATGGCCTTTAGAGTCCATCTAGTCCAACCCCCCGGAGATGAGCAGGGACAACTTTAACAAATTTAAAATATTAAAATATTAAAATAAAAACCCCCAATCTCGCCCCGTTCCCCGAACTGAAACACAGAAAACATTCCATAAAATGGAGCAGGGGAGGGGGGGAGGGGAAAAAAAAATAAAAAAAAGATGGTAATTATCAAAAAGCGCTTGCTAGGAACTGTAAGCTGGCAGCGTCCCCTGCGCAGCCCCCACCCCCCCACTAGAAGAGGTTGCTCAGAGCCCCATCCAACCTGGCCTTGAATGTTTCCAGGGATGGGGCCTCCACTGCCTCTCTGGGCAACCTATTCCAGTATTTCACCACACTCATTGTGAAAAGTTTCTTCCTTATGAAATGGATCATATGCAGACAGAGCCTTGCAAGCAACTATTGTGTCTTCTTTGGGACTGGACTGTGCTGGACTTTTTTCAGTGCCAGAAAGACATCAGCCTAGATAGCTAATAAACTGGGTGCCCAACATGGAGAAATGTCAGTAATGCAAGGCCATGTTAGACAACAAATGCATGTGAAGTACTAGTCGAAAAGAATAGGAGGAGTGGTATAATATTCAATTCTAGGTATTTACATATGTTTCCATACTATTCTTTGTGATCATGTAAATGAGAGGGTCTCACAACACTTCTGTGAGAATAAATATGACCTGAAGTAACAGCTGTGGAACACACCCGAAACAGTATGTCAAGATCTAAAGTCTTTTGCCAAGTCTGTGACAAGAGTGAACTGGTGTAGACTTCAACACCCAAGATTTGAGACCTTAAGACTATATACCCCATCCTCTTAGTATATTTCCAAACACAGAAAAACAGCTTGTCCCACCTTGGGCACACGACAAGGGGACTTGAAAGACAGAAATTACAGATAAAAATTACATTACAATTAATAACTGGAACACTTAGTATTTGAGACCATGCTTGATTTTTCATCTATATTTTTCCCAGTTAGTGTTGCAATTTTTTCTTCCAATAGACTAAAATAAAAATCACTACCAAAAAAAAAAATATCCTGCCCAGCAATAGCTATGAATTTATGAAGTAAAATAGTAATTCCTATTCAGTTAATCTCACGCTAGCTAATATAGTGCTTATTTTTCTGCACCTGAATTGGCAAGGCTGTCAATACTAAAATAGGCAGGATACTTATACCATAATTTCATGGAGCCACTAGTGTCTCAGAAGATTTATTTGTCTTAATGTAGATGCTGTGGCCTGCAGACTTCTACATCTAAACGGTTTCCACAAGTTGCCTGAGGAGCAATAAGCTTTCCCCCTCTACAGACTGCCACTAAAGACAATTTGCCCAACTAATTGTAGCCCAGTCAATATTTGAACTTTACAGATGGGGACCACAGTGAACAAAAAGAATCCATTCAATTCACATCCATGAATTGCTCATTTGTTTTCCACTGGTAAGGAAAAATTACAAATGTTCTGCTAAAACAACAGAGACTGAGGCTTGCATAGATCAAGTTGGCACTGTGGCTGGCACTGAGCACATCATCTGATTACGCTCTCCTCTTTCCAGTTTCCTTCTGGGCTGTACTTAGACACCATGAGGTCTGAATGCTGTCTCTCAGTTTGTGGGTCAGGACTTCTCTTAGGCAAATTTTCCCTTCAGGGATGAATAAGTTTATTGAACAATTTCAAGAATTTGCAAGAATTCCAGACCAAATCTGGTTTTTCTATTATAGAACCTGCAGAAGGCAGGGAAGGAAGACAATTCAGTGAGCAACCCCTCAGTATTTCACTCTCTTCAGGAAAGCATGCGTGAAAGTTTCCAAGCCACTGTGTCTTACACTGTCTCTGTGGATACACCCACATTTCCCTACCTATGCCAGACAAAGACCTAACCATGTAGTGCTTTGTCCTGCCCAAGACTAGAGATCTGACAGGCTTGCAAGACCCATTGGTTACTGTAATAAAACAAGAAGGAGAAGGCACATTTGCATTGTGTCTTCATTGCACAGTTAGCTTGATGGTTGGCAGTTTTTCATATTCATTGCAGTCTTTCTGCAAGAATTAGGATCTTTACTGCAATAATTAATTGTCCAATGCATTCTGGGAAGTGTGAGACTGCAGTAAAACATACCACCGATCTGACCTTTTCAGGTTCTGAAATGTGATTTACTTAGCTTGTTGTCATTCATTCATTCATAGTACTGTTAACATGGGAAGAACACATGTTAATATGGAGAAAACAGTTCATGTTCAAGTAACAAATGTAGTATTCTTAGTGGATCTGAAGTCAATTGTATTTTTTACTACTTTGTAAGAAGACAGCTCTTTTCAGGTTGATACTGACAGCTGGTCAGCTCACCACAGATTCTCCTTATTATTTTTAGAGGATAAAAGGCTCTTTCCATCTGACCCCTTTTAAACTTTCACTCTGAAA
>NW_009259307.1:1789348-1795872 GCF_000687185.1 Egretta garzetta
AATGAACCATACATCTCCTACCATCATAGATTTTGCAGAAGGCATGTTATGAAATAAGAATGGCCAAACCAGGGCTTCGCTAGAGCTAAAGAGATCAAAAAGCAAAAATACATGGCCCTAGACTGCATTTTTGTAACTGTTGGGGTGCTTCATTCTTTGCAAGAGTATTCCTCAGGACAGTCAGCAATGATGAAGCAAAACCACCTGCATTGCGACTAGACTAGTTGCAAATAGATTGCAACCAAATTGCAATTAGTTGCAGCTAAATTGCAACTAGATCAGTGTTAGAGCTCTGTGCTGACTAACTTCAGCCCTTGGAATGTTTTAAGTCAAAAGTGGACTCAAAACCACATTCTGAAAGTGTCTCGTAGGTACTTACAGTGGAGCTCCAGCTTTTTAAGTCTTCTTAAATCATGCCTGTTTGGTACAAAAGAAGATCCATATTTTGGAAAGAGTAGTATTGCCTATGAGAACTGAAAGCACTTCCCATATCAAAGTGTTGCTTTGCACTTTGCCAGAACAAGCCATTAAGCATTATCATCCTACAAAAACATTTCTTACATCCAGAAGCAGTATCAGTATAGAAATATCGTTAATCTTACTCTGAAGAACATGTTTGTTCTTGTTTGACATTTCATACCAAATACTGAAATCAATAAGAAGAGGAGGCATTGCCTTTGTGCAGCTTAGAGAAGCCACAATATACCTGTGTTTTCTGTCTTGCCTATAAACTACATATAAATGTAAGACAAGTAACAGTGCTGTGGTTGCACTCTTTTGATTTACTAACCAGTGGAAAGCCACGCTGCCGTGCTACTACTAGCCAACTTACACAGCAAAGCTGCTTTCAAAAGCCAAGTAAAATACATTTCTGAACAAAAGATAATGAATTGTGGCAAAGGAGATTTTGTATTAGAAAGACCAGAAAGAAAACAAAACTTGCTCATTGTTGAGCTACATGCAGAAAATTAATTATAGTTGTAATTACCATTTCCTTCAATGGCAGTTGGCTTTTCATGGTTAGGCATCGTGACTGTTTTTCACAGGGCTGCTCCAGCTGCTACCTGTATAAGAGACCGTCTGAAGGTTGAGTGGTTCAAGACGAAGCGTACCACATCAACATCGTCCTGTCTGTCAGTGAACGGATGGCGCTGGTGAAGTTTCACTGACTGAAATATAAGAAGATACTAATTTCCTAAGTGATTAATCTTTCATGAATGTTTAGTTTACTATTTAGGGTTGGCATGCTAGGGTCAAAAGAATGGAATAAGTTGTTCACCCTCTTTACTGTTATTACTGAAAAAAGAAAAACTCCCCTGCAATGTACTTTCTTATGACTAGTGCTAATGTTTAAATGCTCAAGCACTTTACTGAGCAAGGATGTTGCACTTTGTCCACATGGGCACACTTCAGCATGTTATATGGGCTGGGGTTTTTTTTGCCATGAAAGACAGCTTTTACCTTAGATATATTTAAATTGCTGTAACAGCCTGACACTGATTTAAAACATCTTAGCAAAAGGATGCTGACATATCTGCTGGTTTATATTTGCATTTCCTTGTAGTTCTGTCCTTTCTTCTGCCTTTATGCAGATATTACATCCTAAGTTTACCAGTTTTACCCCGATTCACCTTGTATTCACCATTTGTTTCACCATTAAGCTTGTATTCACCAGACAAGCTCAATGGTGAAACAAAGCAAAAATTTAATTAACAAAACAGGTCGGACTTGGAAGCAAAAGATTTGAAACAACTTGCAACAAATAAAAAACCATGTTACAAATAGAACAACATAAAATTCAATTCTCAATCTGTATTTAACTAGGTAATTCCTTCATATCTTCCCCTGTATTCCTCATCTGGAATTCTTTTAGTGTGACCCAGCCTGAAAAAAAAGCGGTAAGCACCTGCAGAATACCCCACGCTCTCAGATGCTCCTGAGTGGAGGTCTGGAGTCAGACAGTGATCACATTTAGTTGAATACTTTTACCACATTGCAATATTTCAGTGTAGACAAGCCAGATCCAGCCTGGTTTGTGGTTTACTTTTGTGGCTGCAGGAGTTAACTGTCTCCGTGAGTTCCACCACTTGCTGCCCTCCTCGGTGTACCACTAAAACTGTCCATGGGGCTGCCCTGTAAACTGGGTCACTAATCAAAGCAAATAATCACTTTCTTAAGTCAGCTTAGTGCAGTGATCCCATCCACAGCACGGTCCCACAAACAATTGTACTAGCGCAGAAGAGGGAGTCAAATTGTGACATGATGTGGGAAAGGGCAGCCAGGGTCAGGAGGCAGAAAGAGGGTGTAAACCTTTGAAGACAGACTTGCCACTGGAGACACTGTAGCACGGAGCTAAGTCCTATGTTTCTGTTTACCCTTGGACATCAAATGCTAAGCAGAGAGTGAGGACAAACTGTACCAATTTAACTTCATAGCATCCTACTCTTTCTCTAGCACAAATATAAATGACTGCATAGAGAGCATGGACAGTTTTCATTTACACCAGGTTCTCTTTACAGCACACTACTCTTGCACATAAAAGGCCTTTAATTTAATTTAGCTCTATTTAGTAGCAATAAAATCAGAACAACACAGAGTGGTTTTAATATGTAATAGATGATGAAAATGACCCCAGTGCAGACGGGTTCAGAAAACTGCATTCATTTGTGAGCGAGTTTGTTGAACACTGCAGATATTTCTATTGTTAGCAAATATGCTACATTTTTGTTTCTTTGTTCAGATCTGTATCTCCTTGTCAGAGACACTTACTATACACTCAGAGTGCTGAAGCACGCATGGTACACTAAAGATGAGGATGGAAATACACAATTATCCTTTTGTCACAGCTGAAACTCGTGGAAAAAACATAATGAAGAAGTGAAAAGTACCACTAAATACCACTCATACCACTAAACTGATAACCCATTTGATAGCCATCTGCCAACCAGATAAATCCATCCAAGAGAAATAAAGATGACACCAAAGAATGATAACATAACTATGTTTGGTACAAACATTAGTGCTTCAGTAAATCTGCAAGCACCAGTTTTGCTTGTAATAAGCATTTAAGTTACAGTGCCACAACTTATTCACAAAGAAATAATCACTGTAATTTCTTTCCTGTCACTTCTGCACATCAGCTGTGAACCTTTTCTACCACAAAGAAATGCCCTGAATGTTGATTTTTACATATTTCAAGGTGCATTTTCCATTGGTTTCTAAACATACTGCGAAACTTAGGGCAATAAATTATTTTCTGTCAGACTTTGCTGCTAAAGGTGACATTTAGGGATGGGATTTTAAAATGCCATTTTGTTTTGAGTCACATAAAATGTGTATTCTACCCTATTGAAGCACGCGGTAGAATCAGACGGGTCTGGAGGTAGATAGGAAAACAGGCTGAAGTCATGGCACTGTGGCTGTGCCAGCGATAACGCCTTTTTCTGTGATGTAATGTAATACTTACGTCGATCTTCCCCTAGCCTGCTGCATCCAAATGAGTCAGATGAGCCTGAACAGCATCAATTGGTAAGTCTGTGCCTACCATCCTCATTATCCCACATCTTTTCACAGCTGAGTGGATGATTATGCCAATCATGTCTGGGAGCAGCAGGAGGCTGCACCAGGACGGGGACGGGGGTCAAAGCCTCCCCAAGGGCCATCATCCCACAGCAGCACCAGCAGAGCAGGGTGGAGACAGCAACACTGGGGGGATCCTGGCGAGGGTGGGCAGGCAGAGTCAGATGGCAAATCAGATTGATTAATTTCATGCAAGAAACTTTCAAAAGCTGTTGCACATCCTTTTGGAACATTAACTCCCAAATGAACATGCTCAGCTCTTGAACACTGATTAGGGAATGTCCTGTTACAAAAACACAAGTAACCTTGTTCTGATGCAGCAGTAGTATGCAAAGAGAAAACAGCTACAGCTTAAATCTACTTGCAGACAAAACTTTATTTGGGCAGAGGTCTCTGACCAGCTCATGAAAAGGAAATCTAACAGCTAAGTCAAAAAAAATACATGAAATTCCAACAGACCTCTTCAATTACTGTTTCTGAAGCTATTTGTAAATTTTCAGACACTTCTGAAATACTGTATCTCAAGTTCCTCTGAAAAACTGGAAGTTAAGCCAAAAGTACAGTGGGATGTATTTTCCATTATACTTATGTGCTTTACACTCTCCTGCTAGATTTGATCACCATGTTCAGAGGAAAAATATCAGAAGTCTCATGAAGAAGTCATTTTTTTAAAAAATTTTCTAGTCAGTTAATGTGGATGACAAGAAATTAGGGTGATATATATGATTTAGAGGAATTTATCCAAATTGCTTTTGATCACTGAATCTGTCCTGCTCCATCATTAATCAGAATGTTTTATTAAAAGCTCAAAACCAGCTTTAAATTCCTAAACATCCATTAAAATTCTGCTAAATCAATTTTTTATTAGAAAAGGAAATATTTTGCAGAGTTTCTACATATCTATATGCTCTGTTCTTTAGACCACTTCTGAAAATCCATAGCCGCAAGCATTTGGGAAGTTCATCTGAAGATATGTGTATATATATTTCCTCTAATGATAATGTTACTTAGAATTACATAATTCTACTTAGCCTCATATTCTTGTCTTTATCCTAGTCAAATGGAATGGCTGACTGAATGGTCATTAATACAGCTGCTTTCTCTAATAACATCCGATATCACACACTGCCAGCTACGTCTGACGGCTCGCAGCACCTGCTATCCTGACAAATGGGCACACTGCTCAGATAATTGCATTTGCTACTTAGCTGTGGCTGCACAGAGTGGAGGCACTCCAGATTTACTTCTCAGTGCAACCCTTTATTGCTTATTTGTTCTAAAATGACGTTTTAAAAAAAACCACTAATTGTTACATGTCTTGAAGTACTTATTTGTATAGTGAGTGCAGCTGGAGCAGCAGGGTGAACAGGAGTCTCAGCCTGCACAGGCTGGTTGAGTCAGGATGTATGTGGGAGCACTAAAATCCTGAGACTTCATGACTCCGCAGCCATCAACACCCCATGCAAGCCACAGATGAGGTCCTCCTAAATACCATGTCCATTTCAGTGTGCTCTACTACACCAGATAACACTCCATAACAAGCCATTATCACTCAGAGAACCTAACATCCAACAGTGACTACTTTCCACTCATTGTTTCATTGTATTTTTCAGGCAGCCTGTTTGCAAAGGACTTAGCAGGCACAAGTGGCACAGCTCAACACCCTCTTTACCACTGAGCACGCCAGAGGAAGTGGAAAGGTTGTAATCATCTTCTCTTTGGACTTTGGCCACTGCATGCTCTTGGAGCAGACCTGTCTATATCTCATGATGGCAGTAGGATATAACGAGCTCTGCATATTCCCTAGCTAGAATCTGGTTCCTCTACTGTCAAGGCAAGTGATAAATGCTATAAAACCAACAACGACCCCTCTTTCTTTTTTTTTTTTTTTTTCCCCTCAGGGAAATCATAAAACAAAGAGCACCAGAACCATGTTCCATCATGGTCAGGAGTTAGAAAGTAAAATCTTGAACATGAAGCTTCAGCAAAATAACAAAACCCTGGGGTAAAAAAGCAAATTCTGCAGAACGGCCAAGGGCATGGTGCCTTTAGCCAGAGCAAGTGGCCTATCATACCTCTCTGTTTCACATTGCCTGTAAAACAATACAAGTGAAAGGCAGGAGTCCAGGGAGGAACAGTGTAACAGGCTGTCGATTCAATGATAAATTCTTAGCCATTGAATGAAAGATTATTAATAACATTGCCTATCGTCCTCCAACGCATTCAATCAGTGCCTACTCCTAGGAGATAATAAGTATCCTGAGAGGACATGGTCAGACAAGCTAAAGCACACCAGCAGTCTTTATTGTAATAGAAGAATAGAAAGAAAATTGTTTTCATGAAGGGGAAAAAAACCCTCAAACATACTACTTTAGTCTTTTCAACTACTCCTATGGTAAACTTCCCATAAAAACCATTTGCCTCAGGTTGTTATGAGAATATGAACATATGAGCAAAAAGTTATTTTTTAACTTCCATACACACTCCACCCTAGTTTTGTGATTTGATGTACCAGAATGGATGTCAGTCAGTGACCGTAATAATAGCAGTGTTTGATATGTGGACATCCCTTCATTAGGAAAGGTTTTGAAACTATTAACTTGTTCTCTACAGACCTCTTGAACAGCTGTGTAACAGTGATAAGGTTTATTATTTGGCAACCCTGGACAAACTCATACAATAAGTTAAAGTTTTAACAAGGTAACTGCAGGCTAATGACTTGGGGAAAATGCTGATCAACAGCTACTGGCAAATTACAGAAAACTACACCATAACAACCCACAAGTGAGATTTTCTTCACATAAACTTTGGTAGTCGCTGAAAGACAAAGGTAATTTTGCAAGAGCTTGTTCAGAATACCCTTTCCCTTGTTCCTGAAAATGGCATCATTGGGTCATCGTTTATCGAGGGAAAATCCTTGGGAAATACACAGCCTTGCATTCCTG
>NW_009259307.1:1796001-1798507 GCF_000687185.1 Egretta garzetta
GAGGCAGGAAAAGGCCTTCTCTTTTCCTCCTAATGTTTCTTAATGGCTCAGAGGTTTCAGTATCCACTTTCTGTGCCTAACATGTCATGTCACACAGCCCCGGTCAAGGCCACTGAGCCAAATTCTGGGAAAGAATATGACAGTTTTATTCACATATACTAGTTTTTATTATGTGATGCAACGCTAATCCATTAATTTCAGCTCTCCACATACACACATGCATATCTGTCAAATTATATTAACTGACTTAATTAATACACCTAACTTCTTCAGGAGAAAGATTATTAGTTTATTATTTCTGTCATTCTTTGACAATCACAATAATGAAAAGTGTCAGGAAAGAGCCTTCATACATTTTCAAAACATATCGCTCGGTTTGTAAAAATATATTAAGCTAGAAACATAGGCAGTGTCAATTAATGATATGTCATATCTCTAGCTTCTAGATAGATAGATGTAGATAGGTAGATAGAGGTTTTGTTAAACCATTTGGATTACATTTTGCTGTGATAAACTCCAGGCCTTGAAGACCTCTCCCGAGAAGCTGCAGTTTCAGCTGCAATCAGCAGATGGCAATGCATGTGAATCAGTCGCACCTTAAAGCAAGCCTCCATTCACAATAAAACCCGCAGTCAAAGAAAGATCACAGTCTCATTACTTAAGAAAGCAGAGGACCACCCAAAAGAGGTTTTTCTTAGAAGCAGCAAATGAGAGAGCACGAAATTCAGCCACATTAATCTTGTACCATGTCAGTTATGTCCTTATTTTCCATGACATTTTAGATTTAAATCGATCAACCGTTTAGATGCAGAGATAAAATACGATCCTTGGTCAATTTGGCAGTGACATAAACCAATGTCATCTTGTCTTTCAGGGTGTCTGTATGGCTTAAGCAAAATAAATTCAAGATGACACCCAGACTGCAGCTAACTACAGGAGATAAAGGCTGTGAAGACTTTGGACTTCACTTTTGGTATTGCACACAAACCTCACTTCTTTGGCTGTTGTTTCTAACAGTAAATGGATGCTGATGTGCACAAAATGCACCACACAACAATGTGAACTAGAAAGAAAAGCAAGAAGGTATGTCCAGCACACAGCTAGACAAGTCCATAATACATTGGGTGAGCAACTGGCTGAAGGGTTGGGCTTAAAGAGTTATAGCATATGGGGTTACATCAGGCTGGTGGTCAGTCACCAGTGGGCTTCCCCAGGGCTTGATTTTAGGACCAGTGCTCTTCAATGTTTTTATAAATGATCTGGCCATGGGAATCTAATGTACATTAAGTAATTTTGCCGATGATTCTATATTAGGAGGAGTTGTGGACTCCCTTGAGGGTAGAGACGCCTTACAGAGAGGTCTGGATAGACTAGAGAGCAGAGCAATTACCAACCACAGGAAATACAACAAAAGCAAGTACAAGATTCTCCACCTGGGATGGACAATCCTGGTACACATACAAACTGGGGGATGAGAAGCTGGAGAGCAGCCCAACAGAAAGAGATCTGGGGGTTTGGGTTGAATATGAGTCAACGGTGTGCCTTGGCAGCCAAAAGGGCCCAACCATGTCCTGGAATGCATAAAGGACAGCATCACTAGCCAGTCGAGGGAGGTGAATGTCCCACTTTACACTGGACAGGTGTGGCCCACCTCAAGTACTATGAACGACATCAAAATCCTGGAGTGTGTGCAGAGGAGGGCGATGAAGATGGTGAAAGGCCTTGAGGGCAAGACTTGCAAGGAGCAGCTGAGGTCACTCGGTTTGTTCAGTTTGGAGAAGAGAAGGCTGAGGTGTGACCTCATTGCAGTCTACAACTTCCTCAAGTAGGAGGAGGTGCTGATCTCTCTCTGGTGACCAACGATAGGACACAAAGGAATGGAATGAAGCTGCATCAGGGGAAGTTCAGATTGGACTTTAGGAAAATGTTCTTCACTGTGAGGGTGGTCAATCACTGGAACAGGCTCCCCAGTTGTCACAGGACCAAGACTGTCAGAAGTAAAGGAGCATCTGGATGATGCTTTTAGTCATATGGTTTAGTTTTAGGTAGTCCTGCAAGGAGTTGGACTTGATGATCTTTATGGGTCTCTTCCAACATGAGATATTCTGTGAGTCTATGTTTAACAGTTTTGCCATGAGCTAACTATGTGTACTTTGTTTATATGCCTCAGTGCAGGCACTTGAGCTTCTCCCCCAAGGTACCTTCAAAGGCAGCAGAAGGGATGAGAAAAGAACCACTACAAGTGAAGAACTAGGATGCTGAGATATGTATAGTGTTTGACTGAGGACCAGCATGAAGACTTCATAGGTCTAAGAGCTACGTGCAGGTCTCGGGGGAGGCTGCGTCCTAGATGCAGTAGGAGATGTGAGGGTCCTCCTTGGGATGCATGGTGAAGAACTTCACCTACAGTCCTGGATAAAGTAACCCCCATCACCAAAGCTGGCAGTGAAAGCTCTTATGAAGGAGCTAACATGAAAGTGCTTGTAAGAAAAGTATGACTATATAT
>NW_009259307.1:1798628-1803770 GCF_000687185.1 Egretta garzetta
GCTATATATGATGGAGGGAAAGTGCCAGTAGCTGGCACTCAAGACTATGTAGGACTCTTCCTAGGATTGTCAAGGACAGATAAAACTTGCTGTTGTACATGTCTGCAGGTTGCTGTGCACTGCTTTTTACACACGGCGGAAATCTGAATCTCTGAAGGATGTTGCAAATGCAGGCGCTGGAATGAGGCATCTCCATACCAGTCCATGAGTCTTTTCCCGAAGGCCTCCACTGTCCCCAAGGTTCTGGAAGGTCCTTATGGCCTCTACTCTGAATCATCAAGGTTTCACCACTCAACTGGGCAAGCTGCAAAAGTCAGTTGGTCAAAGTCAACATGCAAATCAAAATGTTAACGGAGGAAAGTGTTTCAGAAAAATAATCAACAGAGGATAGCTGTGCTTTGAATGCACAGACCCTACTTGTCTTCTGACAGGATCCATCCTGTTGTAGCGCTTCTTTAAAGGGTGTTCTTTTACCAGCATCAATGAGTTCAAAATTACAGCTGACCATGTTTTTTTCTCCCTTGGGGCAGCAGTGGTCAGGCTGTACAAAAACAGCTCAATGGGCAGAAGTGATGCACTGAGGATGCAGTCTGAAGTGCCTGGCCACATACATACCTGGAGGTAGAGGTAGCACTGGAGCAGCCCCAGGCTTCACTGAATCATCCTGGTGAGCTCTGATACTTTAACTGAAGAAATTGACACTAAAATGCTCATAAAATCCAAGTATTTCTTTAATTTTGTGCTTCATGTACAGCTAAAGAAAATATTTTGGGAGTGGATCAGTTTTTCCGTCAAGTGTCAAGTTTCTTCCATAAGCACCTTTATGAAACATCTAAAGTCTTGTCCTTTTTATTTTTTTTAAATATTGAGGTCTTGCTGAAGGCTTAAATTTCCTATAAATTTTCATCTTGTTCTAATTATGAAGAATATTTTTAATTGTCTTCATGTAAACAATACATGAATTTAAGATGGAGAAGCTGAGCAGTGGTGTGGGGACAAAGCTTTTTTCTGGAGCTTTCTGGAAAGGTTCTGCAAGTAAAGCAGACTTAACTGACCTCTCTTCCAACTCATGGCAGAATATAAGTTGTTAAATGAGTCTGTGTCTGAAACAGCAACAAAATCTTTCAGAGATTCACGGTATTAAATCTAAGGAACTTAATTTCATTTTCACTGGTGTAAATCCTACGAACACTAAAGAACATACCTAGTAAACTGTGCAAATCAGACCAGACTTCTGTCATAAGAAGGAAAGATATGAAGTTCATTGCCACATTGAAGCCTCGGTGAAATTTTTATGATCTTCAAATTCAGGATTTTCATTTAAGTCTGCATTGGGGATATGCATGTATACTTATGGGTCGTGTTCTGCTCTCTGCAGTATCACCCATATACAAAGCAGTCTTCAATTTCAGTACTGTAAATGAAAGCACATTTAACCCAGATGACGCTCTCACACATCCTTTAACATAAGACATTAACACCAACCAGTAACCACAAAAGGCAGCTGATTCAAGTCAGTCTGCCAAACACAACCTTTTTCACAGCCATGTTGGCAACAGCCATGGTCAGTTGTAGGTGCTTCCAATTCACTTACAGATTACTCTTTAAGGATATTCTCCTTGTAAATCACAAAGGACATTTTCATCGTGGGATTGCAGCACATTTCTGTTTCTAACAGATTATAGCCAAGTTCTTCAAAAGTTGTTTTGAAAATTGAAGAAGACCCAGGTTTTGCTTGTTCCTTCTGCAGAACAGAACCTGCAGGCTTAAGGGAGATAACCAAGAGGCTCTGCCTCAATGGCATTAAAACCACGGAGGCAACCTCTTTCACACACCCATCTGTGGAAAGGGTTTGCTCCCCAGCAGATGCAGGCTGGCCTATCATTGGAGTCCACACAGAGTGGTGGCTTTAAATGAAAACATCCCTGCCTACCCCAAAGGTCAATCATGTTTTATGATGTCCCAAAGTCTTTCCCGTGTCACATTTTAGTTGCCACAGTAATGGGGCTACATGTTCCCCATTACACACAAACCTAAAAACTCATGACACTATGAAAAAGTGCAAGTACCAAGAAAATATCCATTCTTCCCACAGAATTAATGTGTCACACCTACCCCCGCATATGGTGGAATTCATCTGTACAGCTGATGTAGAAAAAGAGGTCACTTTCTTATGTACAGCTCTGGGGAGAAGTTGCATTCCACATTGTACATCCTCCATATTATAAGTTGACATAATATCTGTAAACTTTTGAGTCACTTTGGATCACTATTCAAATTCAACAGTAATGGTGAAGGACAGAAGTCCTGAACTGGTGCCTTTTTTTTTTAACTAAACAAGCCTCTTGCATCAGCAAAGAACCCCTAAACATTATAAGAACAGATACATACGTAAGTTCTCCAAATCCTCAAGCCAGGTGAGAAAAATTGTGCTCTTACTTTTACTATATTAACTTTTTTTTATCCTGATCAGGAAAAACTGGGAATGCAATGAAACTGAACAGCAATTATATAATTTAGAACTCAGAAGATATATATGTTTGATTCAATTTTGGCATAGACACAAATTATTTTGTATTTTATTCCTCTTCTTTCTTCCATTCCTTCTTTTTAACTAATAGCCAGAAATATCATTGCCACATGGGCAACTTATTCTGAAGTTTCACAATATTCAGTATGTCTTCTTAAAATCATTGATCTTCAGCCATCTGAAGGTAGCCTCTCTTTCAAAACAATAGCCCTCATAAAAAGCTTACAAATATGTTCTTAAAACTGCAAGTGCTAGAAGGTGTATGTAAACATTCCATATGCTGCTATTTAGACTTATGATTTCAAAAGAGTTGTGGCTGGCACACATTAATGAGATGATGATGCTTATTTTTAACTGGGAGTGCATTAGACCCTGAGCTTCCAAGAATTCTAGATGTGTCTAAGTTATCACTTCTGCTTTTTTTCTCAGCTTGCTACCATTCACTGCTTCTTATTCTTTTTCTCATCCAGATAGAAAAACTGTTAGATTATCTATTTGTCTACACAGACCCCTGAATGTATTTGGGAATGACTCGGGCCTGATGCATGGAGAAGGGACTGCTATTGTCCGGGAGACTTGGACCTAATATCACAATGCTGCGTGACTTTAGGCAGAACATGTCATCTCTCCATGCTCTTGCTTCCTCATCTGCTAGAAGGGGCTATCACCATCCTGAGACCTAACAACAGAAAACTGCATCTGTACAAACTAGGTTGTGGTACACAAGCTGTAGCCAGCATTCCTCCTCTGGAGAATTTGCAGCCTGGCTACACTGGTGGAGGATGAGCAAGAGAATACTGCAATCCTTCTGTTTCTTCTTTTATTTCTACTTCTGCATCGTCTATTAATATTTCACAGTGGTTTCTTAGGAATTAACTGAAGTGTACAGTAATTTATTTTTTTTCTGACACTCTGTGAGCATGAAATTAAGCCCTCGGAAACTGTAGCCACCTTCTTATGGGCTACAAAGAGATGTTGACTAGAGCCAGCTGACTGCAGTAGGGGATGTCCAGTTGACTAGTGGAGACCCTGGTTCAGGTGATCATCAAAGCACATGCACACCCTGAAGCATGTGAGCAGTCTCATCTAGGAAAGCAATTAGCCATTAGATGTTTAAGTGACTAATCTTATTCCTACTTACCGAATGACATAAGCATGAAGTGTTTGATTCTCAGCAAAGCCAATGCCAAACCCCTCAAGAAGAACCGACAACAACAAGGTTAGTGACTAGGGACAAGCCCAATCACATGCTTCAAAGAGTGCCCAAATCAGACTGCAGAGGTTTGTGGGAGTCTTTCCAGAGACAGAAGGGCACAGTTGCAATTCACCATTTCATTATTCTGGCTTTGGACATGTAAGTCCATTGAAAACCAGTTTCAAACCTATAAAAGTGATATAATTCATCAGTGAGAAAATCTCAAGTATTTTGTGGGAATTATTTTTTTCCTTATCTTAACATTTTACTCAGTTAGAATTAATGATGAACCTAATATAAATTTCTCTTACCTTCTTTTCAGCTTATTCTCTTATAAGAGAGTGATCTCTCCTTTGGTCCTTTTTTTTTTCACTCCTTTTTCTTGGCCTCATAATTTAACTTAAAAAAACTACATGGAGCACATGTTTGAACCAAAAAGATTGATTTTTGATAAGATGAAATATGAATAGATTTCATTATTGAAAGATCTGAAGAAGTTGCACAGTAGAGTCTGTTCAACCATAAAAGGCACCATGGGAATCTTGCAAATTTGTAGTGCTGTTTTATGTATAAGGCCTACTGAATTTGCTAAGGCAGGACAATGGACATGGACAGACAAATCACCACAAAAGAATATCAGTATATCAGACGATTTTCACAGCTAGAATTTTAAACTGAACCAGACTAATGCAAAAGCTACTTTTGTACTAATATGCTACTTTCTCATTGGATTTAATTTTTAAAGTCAAAATTTCATTTACATAATTATATGATGCAGAAGAGAAAAAAATCACACAAAATTCCATTTTTTGTGGATGACACTTTATATACTGTGGATATATATTTCATTCAAATTTCAGTATCTTTATTAATGAACTAATATGATCATTTTATCTCCCTAGGTTCTTTCTGAAGGAGAGAGAACAGAGATAGTCCTCCATAAGCAGAAGCCTAATTGGTGTGCTCTGAAACGGTAAGATTTATTATAACTATTGGTGATTGTTTCTCTATTAGTTTGTTTTACACTAGCCACTTGCACTGCATTTGTGCGGGAAGGTTTGGAGGGGGGTGATAATTCTGTGAGAAGATGTCAGAAGCTTCCCCCATGTCCGATAGAGCCAATGCCAGCCGGCTCCAAGGCTGAACCCATCAGCAGAGGTGGTAGCACCTCTGGGTTGACGTGTTTAAGAAGGGGAAAAACTGCTGCACAACAGCAACTGCAGCTGGAGAGAGGAGTAAGAATATGTCAGAGGAAAAACTCTGCAGACCCCAATGCCAGTGCAGCAGGAGGGGCAGGAGGTGCTGCAGGCACCAGACCAGCGATTCCCCTGCAGCCCCCGGTGCAGCCCATGGTGGGGCAGGCTGTGCCCCTGCAGCCCAGGGAGGCCCACGGGGGAGCAGATCCCCACCTGCAGCC
>NW_009259307.1:1803855-1817952 GCF_000687185.1 Egretta garzetta
CGTGGCAGGGCCTGGGGCCCCATATGGAGAGGAGCCTAGGCTGGGGCAGGTTTGCTGGCCGGGCTGGTGACCCCACGGCAGGCTCAGTCTGCTTCTGAAGGACTGCACCCCGTGGAAATGGCCCACGCTGTAGCAGTTCATAAAGAACTGCAGCCCACAGGAAGGACTCACGTTGCAGAAGTTCATGGAGGACTCTTTCCTGTGGGAGGGACCCCAGACTGGAGCAGAAGAGTGTGAGGAGCCCTCCCCCTGAGGAGGAAGGAGCGGCAGAGACAGCATGTGATGAACTGACCCCAACCCCCATTCTCTCTCCCCCTGTGCTGCTTAGGGGGTGGGGGTAGAGAAAATTGGGACTAAAGTTAAGCACGGGAAGAAGGGAGGGGTGGGGAGAAGGTGTTTTAAGATTTAAGGTTTATTGTCTCATTATTCTACTCTGATTTTAGTTGGTAATAAATTATTTTCCCCAAGTCGAGTCTGTTTTGCCTATGACAGTAATTGCTGAGTGATCTTCCTGTCTTTACCTCTACCCACAAGCCTTTTGTTATATTTTCTCTCCCCTGTCCAGCTGAGGAGGGGAGTGATAGAGCAGCTTGGTGGGCACCTGGCGTCCAGCCAGGGTCAACCCACCACACCATTATAAAAGAACTTATTCATATACATACACCGTTTGCAAGGGTATGCAACTGGATTCTGTGCCTCTCGGCATACTTAAATCATTACTATCAGTAAGTCAGTCAAACCAGTGCAGGGCACACAGATGGTGTAATATTGCCAGTGGGGCATTATACCAACTCTCGGTTGCTTTTATAGAGGGCATGCTCAAGAAAAAGCAAAGCTTCTTATGATTTAGACAGCAAACAATCCAGCATGTGATTCTGTTTTATCACAACAAAAAATATGAATTTTGTGTCATGGCTTTGTCGTTATTTGTACTGATTTATTGTCAGTCAATATAAATAGCACAACCATGGTAAAATGTACTTCAGGCTAATTACCAGCTTGTGGTATTATGCCAGTTAGTTACATTAATTAACTGCACTGATCAGTGCTAGCTATAAAAAACTCACGTGTGTTACTGTTTATACAGCACCCCATGATAGAAAATAGAAGTCATCCTTCCTGGTTTTAACCACGCTAATCTGTCATGTGAGACTTGTGCCACTCTTGTAGACGATGCCAAGCCTAGCTAAGTTACTCATTCCCTCATGAGCTAAGACAACCTTGTGCTGGACCATCAGTGCCCTCTCAAAGACCTCACCTAGACCAATTTTTGGTGAGCAAAGGTTATGAGGGTCTTTTAAGGACAGTTTCCATAGCAAAGGCATGTGGGAGGGCTCTAGACACCTTTGTTTGTCCCCGGGACAGAACATAGAGCACAAAGGAAGACATTCACTAAAATGCAGAATAGCCAGTGAGTTTCACAAAGGATGTTTATGTAGTTGGGCACTTAACACCCACTGAAGCTAGTGGGGATGAGTCAGTTAGAGGCAGTTCCTGATGACATCTTCATTTGAGCACCCAAACACTGAGCCACACTAAATCAGTGGGCTCTCATGAAAGCACTGGCACTAACAATTAATATCAGCCTGCATGGTGAGTCACAGGTACTAAAACGTGTGTGGGAATGCCTGTTGCAAAGGCAGAGACTGCCTCTGGAAACCATCCCACCTACATTTTATATTGTAATTTCTGTCTAACTCATGGAATTCCTAAAAAATGTGCAACTATACACTTCTGACATGCTAGAAGCTGATACAAAATTCCTGAGCTAAAAGTTTCCCCATGACAAAGGCCAATCACTATTCATGACAGATCTCCCCAGCAATGTCATTACGGCTTGTCAACTTATGAGCATTTTAGAAACATTTTAGAAAAGTGAGCAAGAGAACAATATTTTAAAAAATCATTGGGAAAATCAAGATCCTCTGTCTTTTTTGCCATCTTCAAAAATATTCCTAGGTCATTTTTCAAAGTAACCCTCCATTCTTTTAATGGCTTGTTATTTCAAAACAGGTTGTGCACTTTTGCATGTATGTAAATAAGAGCAGCTTTTCTGGACCAGACCATCCTGTCTGTAGCAGTGGCCATAAGCGCAGGCTGTGGAAGACAGGCACCTCTGACTCTTCCCTGTCATGCCCTCCTCACAGCCTCTAACCCTCTTCAGTTCACTCCTGAGCCTGATGTGGTTCCTGTGAATTAACCAGTCCTTGGGGGACTTCCATGAATTTCTCCCTCAGCCCATGCATCATTTTGGCACCTTTCCACACCCTGACTGCCTGATGAACCAGTGCCTCTGCTTGTGCCAAATCCAGTCCCGCTTTGGTTCCCCCCAGCATTCATATTGGAAGAGACCCCAAATGAATCACCCTGTCTGATGCATTGCACTCATGATTTGATAGATCACCAAGGACAAACCACACTGATATCTCAGACGTGGCTGGCCTCTGCCAAGTCCTGCCACGTGCCATGCTGTGCTTGGGCCAGCTGAAGGTTTGCCATCGAGTTGCCACAGAGCTGAGTGGCAACACAGGCATGGCAGGGTGGTTTCCTGCCCTCTCCACAAACATTAGCTTTCTGGAAGTCTTTTATTTTCTAAGCGGCTTATTTAATTTGCATGTAGAACTGGTAAGAGCTAGATAATAGTTGTCAGCATAGATGGGAAAGAATTTCAAATGCTTTATTTTTGGAAGATTCAATTTGAGCTAATTTTGTGTCCTGGGCAGTGAATCAACAAAATGATTGCGTATCTGTAGAAGAAATTCCCTGAATCCAGACCTCTGATGGGACTGATACCACTGACATAGTGGTGTGGTATGAGAAGAAAGGAGCTGCTGCTAGTTTTTCCTGAGGAAGTAACAGTGAGATCCTGTTGGGACACACTAGGATCAGTCATCATGAGTTACAGAGATGCCTACTGAAAAGCGGAGCAGGGGCGATTTGAATCCTTGGGACCTCTGTATGGAGGCAAGAACGATTCCCAGAGCAAAAGCCACACATTGCCACTGAGAATTAAGAGGCTGGTTCTTGGGTTTTTGTTTGTTTGTTTATTCATTTTTGCTACCTTTTTTCTTCTTCTACTGATTGCTAAAAAGAGAAGGAAAAAACACAGCACCTACTGAGCCTAATGAACAATGTTCTTTTCTTCTACAAGGGGCGAGGGGGAGTTTGGCTTTTTACATGCCAAAAAAATGACTAAAGCAATCTGCTTCACACTGCGACGTTTATGTGTGCTGGCAATGTGGTTTTTCAAAGCTCACTTCTAACATTATCAGTTGGAGCATGCACGCTGGAAAAGCTCCCGCTGCCGGGGCCTCTGTCTGCAGTCCCACATGGTTCCTCCCCAACCCGCTCCTGTCCCTCTCTCTTGACCTTGGGTGGTCTCCCTGGCTGAGACTCAGTGGGGCAGGTACAGGGGGTTAGTTAAGCATTTTGTAAAGTCTCGTTGACTCCCAGGAGTCTGAGAGGTGTCCTCATCTGAGACTCACTGGATGGGACTGAGAACCTCCCACCCCTGCAGGGCCATATCCCAGCATTCCCAAGGATGGTATAATGGTGCTCGGGCTATGCGTGCTGCAGCTTGGGGATGGAAATCAATGTCCTTACACAAGTGCTGTTACTGAAACATGGCCTCACCCTCTATCTCCTCTTGGTCTTGGCTCTCTTTTTCAACTACCCTGTACCACATGGCTAAATCTTTACCTATCCTTTCTCCTTTCCTGCCCCCCTCCCCCCCTTCAGTTCCTCTCTCCTTTCCTTACCTTGCAACAAACGATTCCTCCATCACAGAGCTCTGATCTGCACATGTCTCTCCTCCAAGTATAGCAAGTCTTTGTCAGTCTTTCATGTTCACCTTGCCAGTGTTTTTCTGTGTAACAGTCATGGGTCCATTTGGGGAAAGAAGCAGGAGACACTGCAATTGCTTGGTGCACTCAGGAAACGTTTGTGGTCACTGGCTTTAGGCAGCCCTCATGGGACAGCTGAATTCTTCAGTCCAGGGTGGTATTCCAGAAAATTTACTTACTCTCTGTCTGCAGATTATTAAGCCTTTCAAGACAGAGTCCTAAAAGCAGAAAGCATAATGGTGGAGTTTTAAACAGGGTCCATATACCCTCTAAGCACATTCACCCATCCGTGGTAAATGTAGCTTGGAGCAGCAAAGCCCATGATTCATGATGCTGCAGCATACACCAGATTGTTTCACCTTCCTAAAGGAAGCTATAGCTACTGATTGGGATAATTAGAAAGTATGATTCAGTGCAATACAAATACAGGCAAAGCCACACCACTAATTTTTCCTTGTGGGGTCAGCCAGATTTCGCCAATGGGGCAGAAACTGCGTTACCACATAAGCCTCCATCCCCTTCAGGGGCAGTCTTATGAAACCAGGGAGCTTGCCTCAGCTGTCCTGAACAGCCACTCTCCAGCAAGAACAAGTAGGCCCAGAAGGTTTAACAACACAACAAACCTTGTCGTGTTATTAATGGTTACAGACACCTGCCTTTCTGATAATCCCCTTCCCTCAGGCTGTCAGGACTCTCTGTGGAGTACTGAAAAGAGGGTGCTGGCAGCTGTCCCTGCTCCCCTCTCCTCAGGTCCGCTCAGAGCAGATTGTGGCAGATGCCAACAGCTGTGAGGGATGTCTTGAGCTGGACAAGTCAGCTGCTAGCATCCCGTGACTTTCACATCCATCATCTTGTATCACCTGCTTGCAGTGCAGGCAGGGGGGAGAAAGAGGGGAAGTAATCTGAGATGGAGTGGTCAGCTCAGAGACAGCTTAGAAGACAGGGGGAAAAAGGCTGGCCCTAATCTGTAGACTTTCAAACCACCTTTTGGTGAGTGCCACTCCATTTTTATTACGGCCTTTGCACATAGTAGGTTCAACTCTATTCATTTTCCTGCTGTGTAGAAGGTAGGTGGGTAGCCCTGGGAACCTGGGGCTTGAAACTTTGCAAGCCTTCCAAAATCACTTACTGATGCCCAACTATTTTAGGAGACCACTTGTTGCAATCGCACAAGTAGGTACATGTATGTGCACAAAACCAAGTCCCCCGCCTATTTGTATGCATGGATGCTGTAGCTTTGTGTGTGTATGCAGTGTATGCTGCACCACACACAAAAAATCCTTGAGCCATCCCAGAGACTTACCCTTCTCTCAAACACACAGGACCATGTTTCCATTTCATGAGGGCTGTTGCCTTTTTTAACTCCTTAAACCAGGAGTTCAACAATTCTGCATCTGTTTTTAAAACCAAGTCATCACGGAAGAAGGAGTAGCCTGACTCTCAAATCCAGATCAGAATTTCAAAACAAATATTGAGCAATGTAAGAAATGACTCATTCATGTTATTACAGGGTTTTTGACTGGTACAGTTGGATGAAGTGAACGAAAACAGAAAGAGAAGCACCAGCTGCTTTTGAATGACTTTTTCAACCCATCGACAACAGGAGTGTCTGCTGAGTCACCCCGAAGCTGCCATCAAGGCCACACCTCACAGTATCTCCCCAGCCAGTAAGAAACAGCCCTCTCCAACCAGCCACCTCCCCTCCTTGGGGGAAAAAAAAAAAAAAAAAAGCAGAAACCAGTAAATTAATTTAGCAGAGTAAGGGCCCCCAACCTCTTTGACACTTTTTTTTTAATTTCTCGTTCCTGGAAGATATTCTGAGTAAGGCTGCCTGGGCTGGCAAGCACAGCAATCAGGCAGTCAAGGAAATGTCAGGTTTCCTCCTGACCTATTTTCAAACAAGGGAAATATCTTTCCCTGGAGCTGATATCAGATGGTGTTCCCAATTAGTCTCATATTAAGTACACATGGCAGAGAGGGAGGGGGGGCACTCAAAGTGTCTGCTTTCCATGCTGCTACTCTGGCTTTAAATGTATTGCCTAATAGTCAAAGCATTCCTTTTTACAAATGACTGCAAAAACAATGTGCCAGTGCCCATCCCTAAAGCAGCTATATACCCCTTTAAAGAGAGGGCCTGATTCCTCTTTCTGTTATACCAGCTTTACATCCATGTAGTTCTGCTGATTTCCATCAAGGCAATGCGAGGATTCTTCATTTCAGTAAGAAAACCAGCTCTGCAGTTTGGATGAACAGCGCTAAAATCATGAGCCATTTGCAGTCGTCTGCTACCTGCTAAATCTTCCCTAGCAAACTACATCTTCCCATGTTCTAAATTACAAAATCTGAGCTCAGTGATAACCTGAGGAAAAGCGTGGTAACTGCTGCCCAACAGGGTAGGGCACAGACACCAGCCGGGTCTCCCCGCTTTGTATGGGGGTTGAGCAGGAGGGAAAGCTGAACGACAAATGCAGAGCTCCCTCCAAAACAGGTTACGGATTAGTAGCTCAACTAAGGGGAAAGGCTAAAACACTGTATTGCACAGCATGGACATGAAGAGGGCTCTGCTGAAGTCAACGATCTTGGGGTGATTTAGGTGAGCTGAAAAACAGGTCCAGCTGAATGCAGCAAAACTATGTCATTTTGTGGGAGATGAAGATGCTGTGCATACAGTTATGTCACTCATTCCGCTAAGCCTAGTCCCACAGGACAGGACACCGCAGGCAACCAGGGCTCAAGCACTAGCTCTCGGTCCCAACATGCCTGTCTCAGCTATGCCTGTCTCAGCTATGCCTGAAAAGTTTACACTGTGGAAAGCGTGTTTTCAGCTCCTTCCTTTTTAAGTATTCATGCTGAATATGGCCAAGACATCAGTGGTCATCTGATGCATCTTTTGATTTTTGTGTCCTGTTTGTTGTGACCTTTTTAGACTAGCACTTTTGATCTGGGGGCCTGATGCCATTTAATACATGATTTTTATAATGTCTGAAGAATCCACATGCTTTCAGTTTTATTCAGCAGATCTTCAGCTATCTAAATTAGGCACTGTCTCTGCTAGGATAAAGGAGGAATAGTAGTTTGCAGTGTGTGCAATGTTAGGACACAGAAAACTTCAGTTAAAAATCTGCCTGAAGCAAGTCTTCTCATAATGTTCTTAAAATACTTTCTGCTTTCACTGAGATAAAGCCCTGAATTCTTAGGCAGAAGACTGAGTGCTCAGATTTTACACTCTAGTGTTAATATAAGAAATCCCCACCTACACACTAGATACAAAAAAAAACCAAAAAGGGAAGCAGGGGGCTGGGGGGAAGCAGAGACCTCTACCATGTTATTGAAATATTGTTGGGTATAAATTGGCATGTATAGCAAAATGGCATGTGGTGCTCAGGCACAGGCAAGAGGGGCACAGAGACATGTCCTAGAGACCTGTGTAGCTCTGAATCCACTTTGTGCTTCAGGCACTTTCCCGTTGTCCCTCATCGGCTGAGTGGGAAGAGCTGACTGTGAGAACAGTGATTAGCATTCCTGAGCCTAGAAAAAAGGATATTAAGAGTTTCACCTCACACTGTAACCCTCCTTCCCATTCAATACAAGCAAGAAAACATGGAAATTATCAAGCTGTACTGCTTTGCAGCTTCAAATTAGTAGGCACCTTCCACTGGTAAATAGAGTCAGGGTTCTGCTCTCCTTTCACTCACTCACATCAGCCTCCTGAGGAAAATTTTCCTCCTATTAGTCAAAAAATCTTTGTCTATTTTGTGTCATATCCTTAAAAAAAATATTCTACCTATACACAAAGCTGCTCAGCCCACTGACTCAGGTGTCACAGACCAAAGCTGTATCTTTGTTATCTTGTTTTTACCAAGTCTGAGTTAATGCAGGACAAATTATCCCCAAATCGTAAGCCTGTTTTAAAACTGGTTAAAGCTGAAGCTTGCGGAAACCTCCAGTGTGTGAAAATATTCGTACAAACAACTTGTCAAATTTCCCCAAAGTGGATTTCACTGAAAGCACAGTAATCATTCAGCTTTATCTATTTGGTAATGCCATCCACACAAGGCGCACTTCGCAAGGACACTTAGCAGAGCAGGGAAGTGGTGCACATCCGACTATACAGTGCACCTGAGGAATACCACATGACAGTCCCAACTCACTGAGCCACAAGTGCGCAACACAGGCAAGGGAGCCTTTCACACCCTCACCATATGCTTATTTAGTATCAAAGCACCTCATCTCTTTGCTATCAATCACATTCGCCAAAGCAGTCACATCAAATGGTATGCCAAACTGTGCAGTTCATTTAGAAAATGAAACATGTACAGAATGAAAAAGGAACAGATTATAACCCTTGTTTAGTGAAAAGCAGCACTGGATTAAGGTCTCTACGCTTGGCTATTCAGTTAAGCCAGCAGAGGAGAATAGCTAGAAACAAAAGGTATTCTTGTGAATTTGAAAGCACAGCAAATTTCCCATCTTCCATCGCCAAGAGCCATCTGAAATGCCTTCTTGTTAATATAGCTTCTGGAAAGTACACCTTTAGAAAGCTTTTGTTTCAAGAACAAGATCAATTCAGTCAGTGAACTGGTTTTCAACTCCTCTACAGGCTTTAGGATTGATACATAGTTGTGAGGGTAAGAATCTGTTCACAGTTTCCTGAACGAGGAGACAGTCTGTGGTTCAGAGTACTTGTACCCCTTGTATTGCTGGATGTTTACAAACTTCTGTCTTACAAAATATTCTCTCACTTATCTGTTTGGAAACACCAGACATCACATTGCTGATAGATGTTCATTTCATCAGACAGACACCTCTGCTGAGAGGTGATGTAAAATTCATCTCAAGTAGAAACAGAAATATTTGATAAATACTGTCCAAGTAGGTCATAGAAAGAAAACCACAGAAGCAAGTGAACTATTACAAGATAAAGTTGCAACTTCTGAATATTAAATATTGACTGGATATTAGCTACCAAAAAAAAAACCCCAAACAGTCTCAAAAGCCTGTTCCTTCAGGTTTGTCCACAAAACCACTGGTGGTTGTCACCACTCCTTTCCCACCCTCAGACATCAGGTTGGGGGTTTTAGTATAGCCAGTTCCCACACTTCATGAATCCTGCCCAAAATCTAGAGTAGTCAAGCCGGGGACAGAAGAAAGACCTTTGCAATCCAGTCTGAAATCTGTCTTGAATAACTTTGCATACCGAGTTGCAAACAGTTATGTACCAAATATCTCTGTTTTAACTAACAGAAACTCCATACTGTGAATTGCAACCTGAGGGAAGAGGTGGGCACCACGCACTGAAGTGCCTGCTCAGAAAGGAGGGATTGCTGTCCACTTGTAGGACCACAACCTTCTGGCTCCTGTTAATGCCTGTAAGAGCCATGGCAGAGCTACAAACTGCTTCAGCACATCATCACCACATCCTCCTCCCTGTAATTTCTATACAGTAGTCAAGGTGAGAGTTAATATGAAACTGAGCTCCATTAATTCCTTCAAAACCTGTGCTTGAACAGCTGCAGAGATGCTAACTGATGTCCAAAGCCATGTTGCCATGGTGGGTAGAGCAAAGGCAGAGGGGAAGTAGGGTAAGAAGCTTTTAATTTCAACCTAGAAGACCTTACTCAGCAAATCTTTAGTTCCCATTGTGTTTGGAGTTTTCACCGTCTGCCAACGTGGCATGACTCTCCGATATCTGTTTGAGGCAACTTCTCTTGGTAAACACCCTCAGGATTTTCTCTGGACCTCAGAATGGTTTCTGGTTATAATGTTTGGAATTGCTTAGCAATCCCCATTATTAAAAACGTGGATACAGATTTGTGTGTCTCTCTCAGCATGCAGCAAAATGAATAAAAATTTTTCTAAAGGAATTGTACGCTGTGTCTGTGATGCACAATGATCTCATAATCAAATCTGTATAAATCCAGTCTAAATGCAGTGCTGCATGACATCGTATGCCTGCCAAAATGGACTTACTAATCATGGAACAGAAGAATTCTTGGCAGGGTTTCAAAGCTACTTCAGAGTTTAATAGAATGAGGCATTAAGTTATGGAAGGGGGAAGAAGTCAGAGACAACAACACTGCTACTCAGCTATGTTAATCATTCTTTTAGTATGTCACATGGCAGACCGAAATGGCAAAGACGATGGGGTAAAATGAATGTGCTGCAGGACTTCTGGCAGAGACGGTACCGTTTCGTAGCTTGCTGAGCATATATTACAGTGGGTGCAACTGGTTTAGGCTTTTTTTTTCTTTGGAAAGGGAAAAGCAAGTTACGGAGACACATTAGAGAAAGGTTTACATGGCATCAGTAGCCTTCATTAATGGATGGAGAATAGCTACATTTTCTCCATATTTCTTTAGTATCTTCCAACGAAGGATCACAAAACAAATAATAAAATGAGTATATTGTTATATATAATTACAATGATTCAAGTGCATCAGTATCATATCCTTTGTCTCCGTCATGCTAGTCTGGCACACTATTTGCCTATGCTTGTGGCACCAAGGAGCAACACCATTTTCCTTGGCCTAAATCAGCTTCAGGAGGACAGAAATCATCAGCAAACCTGCAAGAGGGGAAAGAATAGGAGCTTCACACACAGGTCTGTTCTCATGGACACAGAAGTACTTGGGCCCCTGTGAAGGCCACGTCCCTTCCAAAGACAGCATGGAAGCAGTGGGACACATAGGGACAGGGTTTGGCCAAGATCCCATTCGCTCCTGCTCACACCAGAATGATCTGCTGAAATCTTATGAAGTGTGTGTTGTCTACCTTCACTGGGCAGACAAAAAGCTGACAAGGAAATTACATGATCATTTGTGTCAAAACATTGCCAATTACTATTTCAACAGAAGCATGTTGAACCTGATACTCATTGGGTACCCTTACCATACTTCAGCAGGGAAGTAGAAATTATCCTAATCACTGTATGAAATGGGTTGGTAATGCACGTAAGTCCACTTGCTGAAGTATTAAGGCAAAATTCAGCCAGAAATTAAACTGCTGAAGGACCTTAAAGAAATAACAATTTCCTTTGAAGCATGCTTGCTTCAGCTCTTCAGTTGTTACAGCTCATGCAGCTGATTTGCCTGTGAATTTTTTTTTATTTCTTTAAGTTTTTGTCCCAGATGAGCTCTCTAATCCAACCCACTCTACGGCCTCACAGTTTGTGTCTTTACAACTGAGAGTGTAAGTAACTATGTTGAACTAAACCCATTCATAAAGGCACATTTGGGTACTCATTTCACCTGTGACAACAAAGGGCAGAGTTAAGATAAGAAGGATAAGAATAAACGCAAGGGGTAAGAGCCTGTAACAACAGAACCACTGCTAAAAGAAATGCTCATCAAGTGACAGTTTGAATTTCCTTATGAAAACCATCTTTCATTAAATTATATTTTTTCCTTCATTTCCAAGGACTATTTATGAAAAGTTTTTACTATGCAAACGCAGTCATGATCAACTGGCTAAAGAACTATATTATTTTTTCTATTGTTTACTTGGCGTCTGTGACAGGTGGTATGAAAAATCAATACAAAACTTGTCATCTGATTACATACTGCAAAACAACAGCAGTTATAATTGGTTCCAGTCAACAACCCTGAAAATTGTTCTGCATGTCTTCTGAAAAAGTGTACATGTTTTTCCAAGCGGCAAATCTGAATATCAAGTATTTCAAGTAAATGACTCTCTGAAAGCCCAGATTGTTTTTAAGTTGAAAAAAAAAAAAAAAGTGAAGTTATTGAGATGTTTAAGTGTCTTCTAAGTATTACACATAGGGCACGGAGGGAAAACATAATTTCCAGATGATCTATTATTTATTACTTTGCAGGAAAGAGAACAGTTAAAGAAAAATGGTGAAGATAGTAGGAAAGGAATAAAGCAATGAGTAGCACCTTAAAGAGGAAAAAAGCCACATAAACTGGCACTACAAATTGAGGGTTTTACCTCAGTTACCATCTATCTACTGTTCAGAAACTGAACCTAATGTCATACTGCAGAGAAAATGGGCACTTCTTATAGCTAGTAACACAGAAAATATACCAATGCAAATGAATTGGTTTTCTATTGTCTGGCATCCAGTGAAATAATCTACAGCAATTTAAAATGTCCTTAGGCCTTACGCCTATTTTTTCCCAAGATACCATAAAATAAAGAAGTTCTTCCAAGAAAAACATCCTTAATGGTGACTGGCTTCTTAGAGACAAACTTCTGAGAGAAGGTTAACATGGAGCAAAAGGAGATGTAACAAGTATCCCTTCTTTCTCCTCCATGAGTAATGGGTTTGTGAGTATTGGATTGTGACAGTTATGATTATCAGACTATTTTTTTCCCCCAATGTTTTAAGAAATATTTTGAAGTCATAACAAAAACGTGCAGCAAAGAAAAAAAAAACCTGACAGACCTAAGCAGAATGAAACAGGCTAACATTGGTAACAAAAGGCCATGTTTTGCCCAGGGCAATATGCTGTGCGCTGGAAGTGCAGTGATGATAGTCATGAGCCACACTGCCCTTCCTGTTCTAGATGAATCATCTTTATCTTCTTCATCTTTACTCATACTTTCAATACCAGCTCCTTCTGATGATAGCCTATTTATCAGGACGGTTGGGCAATGCATCTTCTTACTAATATTGACAAGAAAACCAAGGGTAATAGAAAGGCCCCCAAGGCCAAACTCAGAATGGCTGGTTTGGGTGCATACTGAAACTATTGCTTCTGCTATTTGTTGCCTTGTCTGGACTCTCAGAAAACCCAGCCTTGAGTGTAACGGTCTTTTGGTAAGTGGCTGCTTGATAAAAATATGTCTGGCTCGATGTAGACTTCAGCTCTGACATCACTCTTTACATCATTCTTCTAACATTTCAAGGGCACAAATTATTAGCTTGCGTTTAATTTATGCAAGTATTGTGTGGGCAATCAAATCCGTCATGAGCTACCTGAATGTTTCACCTCATGTTTCATTCTCAACTTAGCTGAATATGGCAAATGCAATTATCTGTGAATAAGCTGCCATATACAGAACGCTCATTTTTGGTTTACCTGACTCACAGATTCCTCAGGCAAAGCAAAAAAACCCCAAATAAACTAAATATTCTGGGGAGTTAGACAGATGCTTAGCTGACAAATGGGTGTTCTGGTTGACAATTGGTTGTTACCATCTTCTGACAGCCATAACCAGTGCTGGAAAAGGGATTACAGGAGCACTCCCTTTTCCATTTCAAGGTTGGTTTATCCAGACAGGTGGTTTGAGTTGACCTACCTGACTTCTCCTGATGTGGATAACTCACAGCTCATGGGATCCCTTCTACTAGCACAAGCCTTTGGATGGTAACGTATGCTTGGCAGATGGTAGAAAAAAACTGGTGACAATAATCTCCTCATCTGGCAGAGAAAAATTCAGAAGTGGGCAGTCCCTGCTTTAGAGTTTCTGCAGATGATGGACCCCAAGAGGTGCTGGCCAAATCACTCTATGTCAAGAGAAAACACTGTCAGAAAAAAGATCCTCCCCAATAATATAAACCCATTTATTTCAGATCTTTATATATTACTCAAGTCTTTGAACAAGTGTCTTGAAATTAAGACGACATTATACTGCAGGCACCTCCAGAGAGTCACTTGCTATCAAGTCAAACTGGTCAGAGAACAACCATAAAATACAATAATGTAAAAACAAAAGCAGATAGGGTTAGCAGTTATTGGTTTCCATTATGCATTATTTGATGGGAGATAAAATAGTTGCAGTCTTCAAGGCTGTGAATCCTGAACACTGAAAAGAAAAATCTTCCCCAGAGTAGGATATATTTATAAGGTAACTCAGTCATTTAATAGCCAGAAGTCTTTGACGAAAAAGGTTTCAGTAAGCTATGAAGAGGTGATTATTTATAAGCATTTTGGTAGAACCACAGGTGAACATGCTACTCTACAAAGGCCTTTTTAGGCAAGCATAGCGTACACCACAAAATCCCTGCCCTGAGGAGAACACAGTCTAAGCTCATTTATTCTTGAAGACAATTGCAGTACACTGCTACACCTTACACACCTTAAAGTAGGTATATCTGACTAACCATAGTCAATAAATGGCTGATTTGGCAATCCTTTCTTGCCCAGAAAGCAGTAGAGTTCATCATTGGGATATATAGCTTAGTGATATAATGGGGCACACAAAAACACTACTAAATATTTTCACACACGTGTAAGGCTCTTATTAGGGTTCAATTAGTTCATAGAATCATAGAATCATAGAATCATAGAAT
>NW_009259307.1:1818429-1819675 GCF_000687185.1 Egretta garzetta
GCGCGGCAGGGCTGCTCTTGATCCTTTCTTCCCCCAGCCTGCACTGATACTGGGGGTAGTTAGGACTACTCTTTTTTTTTCTCCCCTCATTCTCTCTCTCTCCCCTCACCACTTCGTAATTATTTGTTCCCAAAGAATCATTCCGTTCAGCAGATATTTGTAATAGTATCTTAATACTTCTAGAAGAATCTATGATAAAAAATTAAAAACCTAAGGCTACTCATATATGCAACCAGTTAATCCAGGCATCCCTTCCTGCAGTACTTTTGAAATAAGTGGAACTAAGTCCACTGTGGCAAGACACAGTGAAGTCACTGCAATGATTCTTCAGTAGGTCCTCCATCCCCTTCCTCTCCCACTCTCACCAAGGCATCAAAGAGTCTTCAGTTTTCTTTTTTAGTCAGTGCTTCTCACCCACTGACATGATTTCCACTTCCATCTTTCTGCTGATCTCCCATGACCCTTAGTCCCACTCAGACTCCATTTTCTATGTCTTATTGTCTTGAGCTACGGCAGGAAGGCAGAGTACTCCATTGCTGGCTTTATTCTAGTCACATCTGAACAACAAGCCTGTTTCAAGCCTCTCCTACATCCATGTTGTCCTTCTTCACTGCAAAATTGTTTTCCCGGTCTTGCTTATTTCCCTTTGTAACTTCCTCCCTGGAGGTATTTAAAAGAATGATAGATGAGGTGCTTAGGGACATGGTTTAGTGGTGGGATGTCAGCGTTAGGTTAAAAGTTGGACTCGATGATCTCAAAGGTTTTTTCCAACCAAAGTGATTCTATGATGCCATGATTCTTTATTTCAGGGCCTCTCTGGGTCCTCCCACATACCATCTGCCTCTTCTCATGTCTGGGTATCCTATCTGAAGGTGATTTGCCTCTGAGAATAACCAAGAATTTTGGGGCAATGCTGGTGGTGCATTCTTTGTGTTAGTGTTCTCACTATTGCTCTTACTGGTGGGACAGGACTACAAAATGGAAATGTGTGATGGCACAGAAGGAATGTACATGCAGGCTCTGCATGCTAGATTTTATTTGCTATTTGTCTTTCCAATGTGCCTTTCTCTTCTCTGCCCAATTTCTTGCTCCTTCCTGAATTTATGAATTGTTTGGCAGTTTGTTTGTTTGTTTGTTTGTTTTTTCATTTTCAAGCTTCTGTAAATGTGTCTTTCTATGTCCATTGCCTTTCTTGTCACACCACTCCACTAAGCAATTGCCCATGTCTCTGTGACTGTCAGCTTCT
>NW_009259307.1:1820912-1822787 GCF_000687185.1 Egretta garzetta
CCCCCAGCCCATGCATGAATTTCTTTACAGGCCATTATTATTGCCACTTTGAATTCTGTCTTCAAAACCACCCACAAACACACCACAGAGGTCTTTGGGGGTTTTTGCTTGTTTTCTTTTGTTCTTGTGGAGAATCTTGTTTGTTTCAATAGTAATTAGCTTTTTCTGTACTACTTCCCTCTTGTCTGTCACTCTGTCTTCCTCTTAGACAATGACCCCTTGCACTAGATACTCTTCTGGTGTGTCTGGAAAGTACCTAGCACATCATTGTCACTGCTGTAAGAAGAAAATCTTAAACGGCAATATCATGCCATGTTATTTCCTGCAATTTGTACAATCATGTGGTCACCCACCTCTTACTGATCAATCCTCTAAAATATTTCAGGGGACACACATAAAGGACAAATTGCATTTGTAACAAGTTCAGTCACATTCAGATAAAAATCTCAGTATTATAATAATCTGCATTTGAAATAAAAACTCTACACCCCTAAACACTTTTAAGATTACAGTATCCAAACAGAAAGTACTAAGAAATGTCAGCAGTTCTATAGGGATATGCCCTAATCTTTAATTTTTAATTTCATACAGATCTATGTACAAATAACATCCAAGAAATAGTGACTAACTTTCTTTAGGGGAAACAGGGTAGGTGCCTGTCAGAGTCAGAGGTGAGTTTACTGAATAATTCTGGTTTGGGGTTAGGAGGGTGTTGCAGGCCCTCAGTTCCCTTGCAACAAAAAAAGCTTTTCCATATTCAACCACCTGGATCATCCCTGATATGAACAGCTGTTGCTAATAACAAAGAGTAACATCCCAACTCCCCATTCCCTCACTCCATGTAAATCTTGTGAGGTCTCTGAGCTTCTTGACTCTACACCAGGAAAAGTTTCTGTCTCTCCCAGTCTTTGAATTTGTCTCTTTGGTTAATTGTCATGTCTGTTTAGCTGGCTTATCAGTGCAATTTGCTTTTCCCTTTGGGGGTTTGCAACCAGCCATGAATTCCCTCTGGCTTCTCATACCTTAAATAACTTCACCAGGAGAGGCAAGACGCTTTGAGAAAGAGAATCCTCAAACAATAAAAAATCTGCACTGATCTCTTTTCACTTAAACTCCAACTGGCAGCGACCTCTCAGGAACACAGGGAAGAGCTCAAGGGCAGGTCACTGGACTGCAGTTTGAGAAACATTTGATTGAAATCCAGGTGCCCTCTCCCACCATATCTCTACTCCCTAAAACTGGATCAAGCTTCTTAAGAAACCCAGCGAGAGCTTCTCACCAGCTGAGCAACTTCCTAGAAACCTACTCCTGAAAGAATAAGAGTCCTTTTACTGCTTATGTTCTCTGCTCCTGCCAATTCCACAGCTGTTGCCTGCTGGACTGTCCCCATGTGCTCAGCAGGAGGCCAAGCTGGACTCCTAGCAGCCAGCAGCTCTGGAACAGACCACAGTGCCAGCCCAGTGCTTCCTATCACATCATTTATAATCCATTTTTTTTCTGAGCAGCTCACACAGTTTAACTTTAGTTGGAAAATACTGAGGCCATTGTGTGGGACTCCCACAGGGAAGTCCTTGTCATAGACATACTGCTGCAGACTCACCCAAGACTTCAGCAAAGGTTACTCACGGATGATGCTGACTTGTCCATACTCATATTTAATAGGATTTGGGAACTGTTTGCAGGAAGAAAACGTCATCCTTCCATGTGCAAATGTGTGCTAACTGGAGCAAGAATGTGCTGGATAAGGATACAGACTCTAACGGATGAGCACATTGAGTCCAGTGTGAGTACATCTTATCCTTGCCATAAACCTAAAAAGCCACCGTGACTGATTAAATCTTTCTCTTTTTTTGTCTTTTTTTTTTTTTTTTTTTT
>NW_009259307.1:1822893-1860010 GCF_000687185.1 Egretta garzetta
TGTTTAAATTTTTTTTTTTTTTTGTTTTTTTTTTTTTTTTTTTTTTTTTTTAAATAATGCCTGGGAATAGAAAAGGCAAAACCTCACTGAACAATTTGTTCTTTATCTGAGTACCATACAGGCCTTCAGCAGCAGCATGTGCTAGTTTTACTTTAGCACATTACAGGGCAGAATATGTACTTCTTTTGCTGCTAAATGTGTGAAATTTAATGGATGAAGTCTTAAAAAAAAGACAAGATTTTAAATACCAGTTGAAACACACAAACAAGCAGCAAATTTTTTCCCCTGACAAGGGAAATGCTGCAAAAAGACCCTACCTCCAAATTAATCTAAAACAGAGTAGTATCAAAGGCTTGAAAATATCTGAGGGGTAGCTTTCAAACATAAAATGTCACCTAATTGATACCAAGTAAAGGATCTAGTTTACTTTTTTTTAAAAAAAGTGATACAACACTGCTATTAGCACCTGAGGTACAAGCTAGCTTAGATGTGGCAGAGACTTCACTATAGGTCCTTTTTTGTGAATGCTTGTTTGACTTTCAAGATGTTATTTTGAGAAAGCAATTGAAGCTTCTCTTGCTATACCCAGTGTTCTTTACTTACCAACTCTATGATGTCTGCAAAGCAACAACTGAAAAGTTCATTCAATTAGGGCTTGTAAATTGCAATGTAAAAATCGGAAAGAATTTACCTGCTCATATCTGGGAATGACAACTCATAAAACAGCTGCTGCAATAAAGGAGGTAGAATAGTAAATGGTCTTGGTGTAATTGCTTTCTGATCCTTTTGGATCTCAGCAGCAGCAGAAGTGTGCTTTTTGTTAATTACACAGATTAGCGTAGTCTTTAAAACAGGTTAGAATTTAGAAAGCTGTGTGAGAACAGCTCTTGCACAAAACCAATTTATGTGCCTGGAAATACAGCAAAGGCTTAGGACCTTCCTAGATAACCACCCGTGTTGTCACCATCATCCTGCATGCACTAGGCTGTGAGAGTCTTACTCCATCTTCCTCTATGGGATATGACACCTTTTTCTCCCAGCTGAGGTTCCAGACTCAGTTGTTTTCTCCCCTGTGCTCATCAGATCCTCCCTGGAATATTGTGCCTCCCTATACTGTGAGATTAAAGAGAAGCAATGCAAAAGTCCTGTTAGTAGACTGTGCCCACCCTCATTTTCAGCTGGATAGATGGCTTTCAATACATTATTCATTTGTGTTGAAATTAATTAATTTTTCCACAAGTTTTTGGTTTGCCCATATTGTCAGTACAATATCTTGATCATGACATTATGGACCTCCATGCAATCATGTTAATGATTGTGTCTCTGTGAACAACTCAGCAAGGTCTCCATGTCTTTTGGGGTGACAGAGCACAGAAATACAAGTATTCATGCACATGCTGGATGGAGAAAGATTTTCACTTCAGCCAAGTACAAGAGAGCAGAGGAAGAAGAAAATAAAGTGTCCCAGTGACCTTTCCAATCCCTGATCTTGAATTCCAGCTTTGATCACACTCGTGGACATAGCCATCACCCCATTCCCACAGGAATGTCCCACCTCTACAAGGATTACAGGGAGCTCAAGGGCTCCTTTGCACTTCCCCAGATGCCTCCTACCAGCCACTAACCCCAGCCACATCCCAGCCTGCCCTTTCTGTTGGATGCAGATGGGAGACACACAGCCGGCCATTTTCCAGTGTTTGCAGCTTCTCTTCTGTGTCCCTTTAGGGTAGCTTTCCTGCACTGCCTGCCACCCAGTTTACCAGACAGGATTCAATGGTATTTAAACCAGGGCTAGGACTGATTAAATAACATAATTTCTCCTACACTATAATGCTTGAGTCTTACTGTAATGAAGCTGTAACACTGGTAGATCTCTTGATAAATGCTGGCCTAGACAAGTCTAAATGAAACAATAGAAAGTGCTTGCAACTATTCTGGTGACCGATTTGCATTCATTGGCAGAAGGGTATGGTCTTTCATTTTAAGCCTTAATACCACCATTCTTTAATCTCATTCACTGTTTATGTAGTTGAGCTCTTATCTTGAGGCCCATCACCAAAGCATCTGATGTCTCACAAGGATTAAATTAGCAATAATAAATCTCTCATCCATCAGGTAGGAGTTGGAACTTGATTAGGAATAATTTAAGCCATTATTACTCCTGTGTTCCCCCCCCAGCAGCAAACAACTCTTGTTGACTGAAACATTAGTAAACAGGAATATGATGAAACAAATCATCAAAGTAAAAGAATCGGGGTGTGATGCCCGAAGCATTTCTAGAAATGCATTAGTCATACCTCAGAAATCCATTAAGAATTTGGGGGAGGGGGGAGCAGAAGGCTAGAGAGGCCAAGAGGTAGGCAGAATTAGCTGTAAAAAACTTCCCTCAAGACAGCTGACTAACATACAGTGCATGAGCTTAAACTTGTTTACATGAACCTTGCGAACCCCGTACAGGTTGCCACTGGTCAAATGTTTTGGAGCTGGAGGCAGATGCAAGTGGCAAAGATTACTCCCTAGCTACCACTACCAAAGAACAACGTGCTCTCCCACACCTTTCCACCCTGAGCTGGCGCAGGGACAGCCAAGCAGAGACCTGCCGCTTAACCCCTGGGAAACACATGGGTGGCAGGTGGGAATGGGCCTGGAGAACAGCCTGCACATCTCAGGTCATGTTTACACACCAGACATTTGGTAGAGCCCAAGAGTAAGACAAGGAGAGGAGGGTGGGACAGGCTGGTTTGGGGGTTCTCATTTATTTAATTATTTCCTGCAAATTCACAGCTACGGAAGGGGAAAGAAACAAGAGGAACTGGAAGGGTGCTTATCTCCCTCAGCAGCTCTCCTCCCTCCCTTGTTTCCCTCTCTACCTTTGTTGCTTTATCACCTTGTCACTGATGTCTTTGTTGCTGAAAATGAGTACTTCAGTGAAAACTGCAGAAAAATTAGCACTGTTCCCAGTGAAACTGCCCCACATAAATGTAAAAATAAATAAATAAAAAAAAATCCCCCTAAAACATCTTAGAAGGAATGCTTTAAAAATTTTCAAAAACTGTAGGGTCTAATTATTTTATCATTTTTTTGCCAGTTGACTTCTGGGTAGTGGGGACTCAAACATCTCCTCAATGAGATTCATTCCTCTGCAGATATTCTCTCTCTTTTAACATGTCTTCATTATGATTTTCAGGAGGGGAACACTAGAATTGGGCACAGGCAGAAATTATTTCACAGCATTAATAAACCTCTCACATCCTGGTACTAAAGGGGAGCTGTAATGGACATGTCAAATTACTTAAAACTCCTGTAATGCTTTAAGCCCACCTTGTGGCCTGCTCCTGCTGCAGCACAGGTCACCCAGAATCAGTCCCAATCAGTGGAAATGTTTATTCATGCAGGCAAAATCGTGACCCAAATTTTAATGGGAGGAGGATGAAGGCTGTACCTAATTGCCAGCTGAAGTGAGAATAGTTTTTGAGTTCATTGCACAGCAAGACCAATGCAAAACTACCTTGTCACACAAATGCTCCTATCACTGCTGTAGTGCCTTCTTTCCTTTAGTCTCATAATTCTGTGTATTACTGGAAGGAAATAAATGGTCCCTGATGCCCATTCCTTACCAGAAGGGAAGGAGAAAAATAATAATTTTGTCATTTTTACAGTTGGTCCGAATTCCCTGCTGAAAACTTCCCAGATTAAGCATGTAAATCCAATGAAAAATGGCATTTTCTCTAAATAAAAGTATTAATGCCTGTTTTTTCCAGAAGAGATGCCAGAATGACATTATTCTGTCTAAACTGCTATTTTGTCATGAAATGTCATTGGGTATATCTAAATAGCAACATGCAGGCCTTTCAGTACAGGAAAAAGAAGCTGGTTTGGACCATGAGCTGGTTCTTCAACAACATCAACTGCAAATTAACATTCATTACAAGACTGGAACTTCATTATTTTTGTTTCAAGAGATGATATGAGTATTAGAGAAATAACAGGTTGGTATCTATAATGCAGGCTAATTCAGTGGGCTGCTCCAGGAGGAATATGGTAAGTCATAAACAAGTTTTCACTAATTATTAACTAGGTTAACATGCCACTGTGTGTGTGTATGTGTGTGCGCGTGCGTGTTGGATGATATATTATTCCTACAAAGTATTATGAATGTGTCATATCAGATGATTACTCATCTCTGCTTGCAGACAGACTGGAAGTATTTGCTGTTACGTGTATGTACTGATTTAGTCAGTGCACCCTAATGGATTAAGTGGAGAATATTGTCATACAGGGCACTGGTGATTCAAATATTGCAGCTCAGTGAATGAATTCTGTTTGGGTTTTTTTAGTCATCTTCTGTTCCCTTGTGTTACAGCAACTTAACCATCTTAAGAAATGAGAGCATGGGCTGGAAAAACACATCCACAATTTTGCTAGTATTAGCGCAGCTTTACACCAGAGGAGTCCTGAGTTACTCCCCGCTGCTTTTCATGCAAAGTCCACAGAATGAACGGCCCTCACAGCTCTCTGAGCCCACAATAGCTCCTCCATTTGTACTTTGTGGTGTTTATCCCATAAAGGTCAAGTGACGTCATGCGGCTGTGCTCGCCCTTGCTCACTGTGTAGCTGTGTCATCTGCAGTTAAGCTAAACCAAAGCCCCAAGTGCAGCACCACTCTGCCCCCCCCGTTAATATCCTGGTGATAGGCCAGACCTAATTCCTTGCCTAGCACCACTATCAGTCAGGAGCTACAATGGGGTACAGACAATTGCACTCACAATTTTAAAAATGCTTTACACTCAGCTTCTACTAACAGTGTGAGGAACCACAGCAGCAGGTTAGCAAGATGTTTTTATACTACCTGTGGCAGGGAAAACATCCACACTTCTACAATACTGTGTAAAAAAAACGGGAGCATTTTATTTAGAGGAATTCTGCACAAAATGAAGACAGCAACCCTAAGGACCCTTACAGAGTGCCAGACTCTGTTGCCCTTCCTCTTCCTGACAGCCTTATAGAAGTGAAAAAGAGCCAGATTTTTTCAAAGACTGGTAGCTATGGATGAATTACCAGTCAGTTTTGAGAGCCTCAAATTTATACTTGCAAACTAAGAGCCAAAGACGCCATTCCCAAGGCTTCCACTTCTTACCCAGAGAATTTCTAAGTCCTGAGAGTCGCCAGAATCGGATTTCAGGAAAAGCATTTTCCTTCCTCCTGCTGATGCCTAGCACTTGGTTGAGGCAAGGCATGGCAAGAAGCTGAAGTGTCCCAACTCCAGAGCTGCACCTCAGGAAATGTCTGTCCAGTGACTTGGGGTCCCCAGCCCTTGGACCACCTGCACACATGGTCAGCCTACAGTCTAGACCACCACTTTTAATACATCTATTTAAACAGGAAAACTGCTAGCCTAACTAGCAGAAGATGGTAAATAGTTCCCACCAAGCAGTGAGCTCTGTTGATGGTTCACAAGGTAGTTTTAAAGGGGTACAACCTTGCTTTTGCTTTCAACAGAAATGGTTTGGATTTGAGCAGACTTGAAAAATATTTAGGACCTTTAAGACCACTTGCACTCATTGAAAATGGACTCTGAAAACCCCAGCTTTTGTTGTGGATGTATTGAAAAAGAAATGCTCCAAATTTAAAAGTGGAAAGAGATGACTGAAGAAGTTTTCTTGCAAATTTTATAACCCTTTTCAATGTAAGCAAAATGTTGCAAAAAATGGCTGCTGACCTAATGTTTTGCTTAACCTCTTGTGTCAGGGCCCAGTAAAGGTCAGGAAAAATTAAAAAATTTTTAAAAATCTCTGTCCAATTTTCAAACCTCAAAGGGATCCAGCTGTAGTTTTATTGGGATTAGATTGGCTTTTGCTTCATTCTAATCATAACCTGTTCTAAGACTGCACAACTGCAAAACCCATGCCACAGAGCACAGTCTGTAGACAGTACCATGAACCTACTTTATTCATGCAAGTTATTGCATTAACTTCAGTGGGACAACTCGTTTTCTAGGTTGATCTATATTCTCAAGTGTTTGCAGAGTTTGTGTTAAAAATAGCTATCAAGGGAGAAATAAATTATTAATGAACAATCAGCCTCGGTATGCCTTCTATGTTTCACACAGAGAGCTCAGTTTAAAGATTCAGCCTTCCTCTCTGCTTATGGATAACGTATATCCAGGACTGTAACACACAGAAGGACAGCCTTCCACAGAAGAAGGTTAGAAGGTGGAGGAAAAAAAAACACCTCCTTGCAAAAAGGGAAATAACATTAACACAGATCTTAGCTAGTGATTTAGTGAGATGTTTTGTTCCCTGTGCAGTAAAGTTTCCTCATGCAATTATTTCTCATTATTGTCTTTCTCCAGGTGAATTTAATGACTAGATTATAATTTTATATGACTGGAAGGTATACCTAACATCCAGACCAGTTCAGCCTGGAATCAATATGCATACAAAACTGGAAAATTTTGACACATGTATCTGCTCCAAGATGAATAGAAGAAATAATCCATGGACATTGGGGCTTACCAAAGAGTCAGTAAACAAAATTATTCAAAACCTGAAAAGCTGGCTGCTTGATGTAAGGGTAGGACAGGAGTCATCTTCACCTTAGTGACCTGGATGGCTTTGCTTACTTCCTTGACTGCTATTTGTCCATTTGAACGCCTTGTCATTGCAAGATTATTTTGCAGCAGAGGAACCTTGGATCTGCCGAGAAAGTAAACACTGCTTGAACATGCACATTTCCTGAATATTAACAGACCAGAATTTCTGGACATGAGTGACAGACGTCTCACAGGAGACAATAAATCGTTATAATGCACTTATCCATGTCTTCTTTTGTCTCAAAAGATGCAACACTACCTGTCTGGCTGGTATCTCATGTTAATAGACTGAGAAGAAAATTGTTGATTCTGGGTCTAGGATTTAGCAACCCAGGCAGACATGACCCAAGACATGTTGCACGGTGCCCATTACAACAGGACCACATCCCCAGCTGACCCTGAGGAGTCTTTCTAACAGGTTGCTAAGAAGCTGTGTTTAGACTCCCAGTTCCAGGAGATATCACACAGATCAGTGTGGCGTGACCACAGCTTCTCTTCTTTGAAATGTAGGTGCCAGATGTACAAATGCCAACTAACTCTGCACACCCTCGAAAACTCTTACCCCAGCCTGTGACTTCATTCTCTCTCCCCCATCCCTGGATCAGCTTCAGTGATCCAGAATAATGTTGTTCCTTGACATGAGAACAGCTTAAAATACAAGGACTGAACTGGTTGCCAGCTATCCATACTCAAATCTACAGCTCTTATTCTGCATTTCCAAATCATGTAAAGGTCCACAGCAGGGCCTAGTTTGGCCTCTAAGTGTCATTTTTGTACATGCAGGTACATGACTTGTACACCTAGAATCATGTCCGATTTTACAATGGATATTTAGCTCCCAGTGTATGCATTCATTGTGGGGATCTTGGCTATTTCTAAAAGAGTTTAGCCTTTGCTGTTCCTGAAGAAGAAAAAAAATAATAATACTGTGAACACTAGAAGGTTAAAGCTAGAACATTCAAAGAAGCCCAAGTATGCTACAGCTGCGCAACTGCTTAGAGGTCCTGTGACTTTTGAGTGCATGGGTGTCAACACTACACGCCTGGCACAACCACTTTGCTTACAAAGTGCAGCACCGCCCTTCAGGAAGGAGCACAATGAGTTCTTGAAAAGGTAGATTGTTTTTTCCTGTAGTATCAATGAGGCCCTGCACGCTGAAATGTGCCAGTGTTTGATGGGTTAAGGACTTTATGCAAGTGGTTCTTGGCAGGCATGAACTAACTGCTGAAAACAATCCCATCTGTAAAACTGCACCAATTTGGCAGGCACTGAGTTTTCTCTCCTTATACCATGTGCTGACTGATGGAATACAAATCATAAGAATTAAAGATAGAAAAGATCTATTAGCTCATCTATCCTTCTACTGCCAGGCCAGTCTTACTCCCTGCCATATATTCAGCACTGCTTTCGAGTCCTTTTATAAAAGTTGCATGCAGACTTCCACCAATTCTTTGGCAATGCACAAGCCTAGTGACTACCAAATTAGAAAACCCTTCTTAAAGTGTAGCTTTTGCCTAATCTCATGGCATTAGCTCCTCCTTGGCATGCCCTTGGCAACTTCTCTATATGTTTAAGTCTCTTTCCGCTTGCTTCCACTTCTGCCACATCATTGCTGTCAAATGCCACAGCAAAGATGTGTACAGGTGGCAATTTTTAGCATCCTCAGAAGAGCAGAATTACACAAAAGTACAGGGAAAGACTTTTGCTAGTGGAGGCATGACTGAACCATCACTGAGAAACAACAGGCTTTCCTGAACATTGCAACATCTTATGCAGTCTGTTTATGAAACCCTAACAAGAATCTACAAAGAAAATACTGCAAGTCAAAATTTGAGGTTTCCTCTTGCTGTTTTAAACCTTCCTGCAATGGAAACTGAAAGGTTTCTCTAACTGGGCGATTCTCCTGCATTCTGACGTCATGTTCAACCATGTGTAGGTTACAAGTACACAGGTAGCTTCCTGCTGCAGCCTTTCTATATAATGTATTTTCTATTATGATTTCTAGCTATTCCTCAGACTGAAGTTGCAGGTGCTGCAATAAATATCCCATTTTAGAGCATGCCAGTTGCTCAGTATGCCAGACGCCTGGTTTAAAAGACCAGGCTCTAGACAGAGTACTTGCATTCACTACCTTCCTACCTGCACTCCTTTCCTCCCACTACAAAGGTGAAAATATCATAGAAATTAGAAGCACTCGTGTGGCTTACCATTTGCCCTGAGGTGATTCAGCATTTGATTTAAGTGAAATCTTCAGCTGCCTCCATCCTCTTTCTTCATGGAAAATGTTGCCCTACCTGGCACACAGGAAGGTGAGAAAAAGAAAACCTTACTACTCTAGTAGTTATCTCCTAAATTACATAGTGGCCTCAGGGGGAGGCTCAGAATGGTGGTTTATCATCTTCTGACAGTGTCAGATCACAGCACACCCACTAGTGCCAGGCAGCAGTCTGAGCGTGAGTAACACAGCTCGTTTTGCTGTTACTGACTTTAAGGCTGGAAATCAACGGTGAGCACTCAAAGCTTATTTTAATGGGTTAAGAGCTCATACTATAGGGTTACAGAATATGAAAAGTAAAAGATGAGAAAGCCATTTTAGTTAATCTAGTCTTGTGCTAGCTTGTTCCCTAAAACATATTTTCTAGACTGTGGTTGTCTCAAATCAGTTTCTTCCACTTTCTTTGAAGTCTTATATCCAATCTATTATCATCACCAAAGCTCTGTCAATACAGCAGTCTTCAATAGTACTGAACAGTGACAGGAATCAAGTTTTATGAAGGATTTTCACTTTTTTGTCCTTTTGTACAGCCAACAACCCAAAATTTCAAAATTCTTTAGGAAGGAAATTCCAGGACCTGGGGAGAAAAGGGAAGCATTAGAACAGTCAAAATGTCTTAAAAGCATCCTGTATTAATGTCAGTTTTTCAACTGTTATATTGCATTATATATATTATAAGGTATATTGCACACAAACTTAATAGTTGAAATGAAAAGTTAGTTATTTATTAAACACTGTAGTATTGACTGGAAAATCTTCATGTGGTTCAAACATCTTCCTGTTCACTTTTTTTAAGAGAAGTTCCAGCCAGCAAAATAGGGTTGATTTCTTTAGAAATTTTATATTTACACACTTTTACTGCACATTTTCCAACATAAACCTTGTCAGAAATGTTGTGTTGCATATTTTATTTTTGTTTTGTTCAGCCATAGTAAATGCCAGTCTAGATATATGATAAATGCATTCCTATTTTGTTCCTTTCATGTATACCAAAGTATGTGCAGTGTACACCCCTGAGTGAACTTCAACATGTTCTGAATGTAAGTATAAATATTATCCAATTCAGCACATGCATAAACCTGTTGCGCACACCTCCTTAAAATAGATTTTATTCAAGAGAGAGAAAAACACATCACATTCTAGTTTAAAAGCAGGGAAGATGTGTTGGAGTGAGTTTTCTAATCAATTCTGAGTAGAAGAGGGATGCTCTGCTGTCATTTAAAAGACACTTGTGCAAAACTGCCTGCAATTTTATAGTTCCACAGAGACTTATCACAGTTCTAAGTATTAAGCAATGCTGACATTTTAATAGCAATTCCCCAAGGGACTGTGACAACTGCTAGGGTTCACAGAATAACTGCATTGTCAGCCACTAGAAAAGTTCAGCATTTGCACGGAGACAAACGGTGCTGATGTGGCAAATTAGGCTCCACCTTTAACTGTTTATACTTATTATATTATTTTTAGAGGAGTCCAAGCAAATTATATGATCCTGAGAGAACAGAGAGAGGCTAAAGTAACCTTGGAGAAGGAAAATTGCCCAGGGATTTGTTTTCTCATGTTGTCAGTTCAAGGAAGGACAGTAAAGGGCTCTGGACTTTGAAAATGTGTTCAGATTTACATAAATGAACACGTATTTTCAGAATTAGGGCTAATGTTATTAACCAGATACTGCAAGTTTCTAATTGCGGTATTTCTCTCCACTCCTCCATGGGAGACACTCATTACTGCAAGATCCTAATTATTATACCCGCTCCCTCTTACCTGGGGAGATACATGGGAAGATCTTTATATTTCTCAAAATTAAGTAACAAGGCATCAGCATACAACATAGCTTACAGAAAGCTTTGTATCAAGACACTGCAGAACAAAGCTTTAAAGCTTGGACTGCTAAGCTGCACCAATACGATCTGCATGTGCACCCCATGCGCATGTAAAATAGATTATTGCATATTGATGTATTTTTATTAATTTGTATTTTGGTAATGATGACAATGTGCTTGACATGCTCTCACCACACACAGAGAAAAGATTGAACACACACATGCACACACACATAGTTTTATTTCATGCAGTTTGGGAGAGGATTGAAATTGTAATGTATAGCAAATAAGTAAGCAGCAGCTAACTGTAAGACAAAAAGTAATTCTATCTCACCATAATCAAACTCAGCAAATGTGGCTTCTCTTTATTAAATTTTGGTTTTCATTGTAAAGAAAGCTGGACAATGAAATGAAGACAAGAAAATTGTGAACAGAAGAAAGGAGTTTGCTCGTAGTTCTTACTCTCATCTCAGCATTTGTTCTACCAGTGTTCAGAGTGGCAGCCTGGTTTTATTTTCATTCACTTAAATTATCGTTTTCCTCACAGAGCTGCTGAGGAAAAAGAATTGTGACATTCGTGCAGCAATAATGAAGCAGTGAGATAAACGTCCTGCATTTTCCAGACACTTGCTGACAGGCTTTCTGAATTAGCGTTAAGGGAATTTGCAGTCTCCTGGCCCAGCAGCATCTGGGTACTGCGACGGTGTTCGGCAGGCCTGGCAGCTCAGCCTCCATACCCTGACATGGTCATAACTCTACTCTGTGGCATTTTATGGCAATACACGAATCTTGCCATCCGTAGCCTGTAGTTAGGCCATAACTTGGAACAGAACTGGGAAGACAACACAACTTTTATTTAGGCTAATTAGTCTGGGATTGGTAGCTAACTCTAGGTAGTTTTCTCCCAGATATTGTGGTAATGAAACAGTGTTGTTAGACCTCACCACTAGCTTATAGCTGGAGCCTTGGTGCAAAAGGTAAGAGTATTCCCAGACTGTTTAATGCCTATATAATTTTATTTGCTAAAGAGAAGCCAAATTCTAGTGTCATGGCCAGAATTCTTCTAGCTTTGGTATCACATCAAGCAAGTCACCACCTCTCTAAGAAGCATTCTAGAGCAGTTGCAATGAATAAACACAGCTCACTTGTGCAAGCTCATTTATTTCAGTGATATCAACCCAAGCCAGCCCAACACGGAAAAAAATTTAGAGCTTTTCTGCTTTCTTCAGTTTACATCAAGACAATATACTTCATTTATAAGCGTACCATCCAAGCAGGCACACAGGGGTAGCATCCTAATAGCTTTCATTTTACAGTGAGTTAGTGCTTTTAGACAAGGAATGTTTCCTCCTGTGGCTTCACTTGTTTATAACAGTGCTGACCTCCACTCATGGTGGGATTTTTCTAGCAGTTGGATGTGGGCCATGAAGCAAGTAAAAACTGCTGTGTCCTACCTCGGAATCACACAAGAAAAATCCTGGGAAGTTCTGCCATCTCATGACCTGACTCTTTTGAACAGTCAGTGCCAGTGAACAGCCACGACCACCGTGGAGGCAACTCCTGCTTCAGTCTGATGGTTGGGCAAATGCACTACACACAGAGCGTGTGTACGTTCGATGTGACACTGATCGCTGCGAGCTGGCTGCAAGCCAAGAACTGTGCTAGTCAACAGCTGTGACAGTGGCTTTAGTGGCCACAATCACAGGTTCCTCTGTCTCATCTGCAGCTGCCCAGGAAAGAGCACAAGCACGAGGCCAAGGAGAGAGAAGAAGCCTGGGTAGCTGCTTCAGCAAGGACAACACAGAATAGCTTCTTTTGGTGCATTGTTGTTCTGGGCACAATAAAGAGGCATTGTCACGGGGAGGCAGTTGGTGCTGCAGACCCAGAGCGACCCGTGGCTGCAGAAGACAAAGATCTGTGCATTTCAGCAGCAGGAACATACACACAGGAGACATCCTGCAAGCACCTAGAGTACCTGGAGGTTCATGACGCTCCATTCCTCCCTGCAGGTGCTAACCAACACAGTGCTGACAACTTGACAAGTGGAGCTGTTGTGATGAAGATGGGCACATCCCTTGAATTACAGATATTGCCATTGCCTTCAGCAGTCCTCAAGAGTCCTCAAATGGACTGTTTGGATTCACAGACATTACTGTGTGTTTTCCTGTCTTCTTCTGAGTCTTCCTGTTTTCTTCCAGCTACCACAGCTGCCGAAGGCTTGCTTATACCAGGAATTGTCTAACAGTCACCAAAGCAGCTGCAGGGCAACCACAGAGCGTGCTTTTGAGAAACAGTGATCCATGGTGCAAAATATCAGCCTCAGAACCCAATTCTCATGTGTTGGCTGCAATACTGTCTTGGAGTAGTATTGCAAGTATTGCAGAGAGAGAAAGACACCAACTTTCCAGGCAGTCTGAGTGCACTAGGAGGTGCCACCTCCTAAGGGAGAGTTGCTGGAGATACAGTATCAGGGATGTCTCACACAGACATGTAGACATTCCTTCAGCAAAGTGGCTTTGACTAACATATTGGGTCACTTGTCCTAGCTCGTGGGGTGTGAGACCAGTAGCCAAGGCCCAGGCCCTCCTGGACCCATGTTTTTGGTGCACTTGCAGCATGCCTTATTGAGAGTACAGTGGTATGAGATACATTTACTGACACAAAGGTGATAAGCCTCCCTTTGCTATGGGATCTGTTTAAGCATTTTGGCCTCTTGGCTCGAAGAAACAGCGGCTACTCTCTGTGGAGCACCTCATCAAATGCTTTGTAAAATGGTATTTTCTTAAAAGAATGGAAGAGAGCTCTGTCTGGCCAGGAGCATTTGGTTTAATGGGCAAAAGGAGAAAATAAAATCACATTTGAACAAACCATATCTCTGTCTTCCTTAAGCTGTAGCTGCTTGCATGCTGTGCAAACAGTGGGGGTCTGAACTGTAGGATCAGAGAGATCTCAGTCTAGAAACTTTAATCTTTGGATTCAAGGTTCCTTGTTGCCTCTTGGAGACCCCTCGAGAACTCCAGAGGCTGAAGGAGATCATGAAGCACCAGCTTCACCTCCAGAGGAATCAAAGCAACACATCTTCCATTGGCTACTGTTTTCACTGCAGAAGGAATCACTAGCTGAAGGGTCATGACACTTCAAGGTATGTTCCTTGCAGGAGGCAGAGCCATTCATGCCTGTTGAAGGGAAATCCTCACCAAAATTCTCTGCCCACCAGCACCAGCCCTTGTACTGATCCTTTGCAGAGCAGCAGGAAATATCTCCCCAGCCTGTAAGTTTGCTGAACACTTTCCAGGGTGTAGGTCCGTGAAGACTGACTCTATACTCCTCTGATTTGCTATTTCCTCTGAAGCACTGCACCAGATAGCTTCACCCTGATTCACTTTTTTCACTCTCTCATTGCCTCCACTCTGTCACCTTTCATGGTATAAAGAAAGGAAGGTTTATTAACTAGAACAATGTCAATGCACAACATAAATATTTCTAATTAAAGGAAATGCAAATGCAAACCTGATTCGTATTTAGCAACAGGGATATTTCTTAGCTGCTTTGACACTCTTTGCCTATATCCTATCAGACAGGCCTAGACGTGATAGCGGGAAGCAGAGTTTGTATGTGCCAGGACTGCACTGTGGGGTCCTGGATCCTTTGCAGGAGCCTAGGTGAACACCCAGCTGCACAACAATGCCGTGTCAGGATGAAATACAGCCCACAGCATCCCCCATGCCCTGCTTTCCTTACAAGGGAAACCCAAGAACAGAGGCCAGAATGAAGTCACAGTGCCATGCAAGAGCTCCACTGGTCTAAGTGATCGTGTGACCACAGGGTCATGACCGAGGAGGTAGACCCCAAAGGACGTTTGCTCTGCAGGGTAAACATACCCTCCATTACACTGCCTTCTGCATGGTGTCCTCAGCTCAGAACGGCACCTCTTCCACCCAGGCTGCCCACTCCACAGTCTCTGCATCTAGATGGGACATCCAATACACTTACTGACAAGCTTGTCTGCTGTGGAGCAGTATCAGCTGCCTAAAGTGACCACACATAATATATTATTAATATTGATGAAAGAAACCTGTTGCTTTGCTTGACAGTGCCTCTTCTTTTTCCCAGCTATTATTGGAGTTTCTGAGCCACAGGTTCTTACGGGCAGCTGTTCCTCATGCACAGGGTTTTCAGAGCTTGCTGCTGATGGGAGTTCAGGTTAATGTATATGCAGTCAGGCACCAAAGAGGAAGAAGCAAAATAGCAACAAGAAAGGATGCTTTCTTAGTTCATTTATCCACAAGTTCTACTTCTGCACTGCCTTTCCAGTTCCCTGATTACAGCAATTTTCCTTCTTCATCAATCCTTAGGGTTTGCCTCGTTGCCCTTGTCCTCCATATGTAACCCCTCCAAACCCAAGCCTCACTCCTTCATTTCGGCATGCTCACATAGGTTACTAAACATTTGTTTGCAGGTGTTGTGCAGCATTTAGTAGCAGTGTTCCAGGAAAGCTCTGATGGACTTTCAATGTAAATTTTCTACTGCTCATCATTCAGATTTTATGGTAGCAAAGCCAAATACAAAAACCAGCAATGTAACAACCAGCATTTATGTTAAAGTAGGGGAATATGCTGCCTATATGCAGATCTTTTTATATGAACACAGCTTGAGTTTCTGCTAGGCAAATTCAGCATGCACAAAAGCCCCCAGGTACAATCAATATCGATCCACAAAGTTAATCTTTCCTCGTGCTGTCCATGCTGCTAGGACCAGGTCACGCAACACTGAAATCAACTGAAAGTATTTCTTAAGAGTTAATGAAGACCAAATTCTATCACAAAATTGTTCTTGTGAAATAGAAAAGGAGGTCAAATGCAAATGCAGACCTACAAACCCACTTGAAATTAATCATGACTTTGCACATAAGTCAGCCATCATGCTATTTGCACATACTGTCATAGTCACTATCCAGCCTACAACAGCACCACCCACAGATTTTTAACCAATTCACATCAAATACATGTTGCCCGTGTCATTGTTAATGACCCTGGCCTACAGAAGTCCCTGAAAACTCCACTCGTCTCCTCCAGACTAAAATTAGCTACAGATGTAGCTAATTAGATGACCTCTAGGGGTCCCTTCCAACCCAAAACATTCTATGATTCTATGTCTCCCAGTTGGGTGTTGCTCAGTGAATGCCACATATTTTGAGGAAAAAATGTACTGTATGGGACAACATATCATGAAGCATCTACATTGTTTCACTGATGAAGAGCCTTCCCAGATGACAATGGGACACTTTAATGGTTAAAGCTCAGCAGAGGAATGGATAGATAAGAGGAACAAAAGGGTGGGTATTGAGCCACTCTCCAGCACCCCATTGCAGATAACTCCAAGTCTTGCCGTATATTGGGTGTGGGTCTCTGAGCTAGGCAATTGTGTTAAGCATTTTATCTACATGGAGAAATTTATGGGTCAAACAGTGTTGGTATAATTACCTCAGTAGAGCTATATCAGCATAAATCCTTGCATGAACACTCTCCTTCCTGACTAAGACTGCTCACATGGGGATTTATTCCAGCATAACTATAGCACTATAATTAGATCAATACAGTTCTACTGGTAAAAATTCCCATCTAGAAAGTGCTGTCAAAATTACTAGAAGAAACAATACCAATTCACCTTCATTTGTTCAGCCACATTTCTTCATTGCTATTTTTGTGCATCGAGGAAGGAAAATAAAATTATTCTCTATATAATGCAGAAGGAAGAATTTTTTACATTGTCTGGTATTATATCTTTTTCTGTGTCAACAGTACTTGCTATAAAACTTCATATCAAGGATAGGGTAGTATAATGTAACTCAGAACCCAGAAAATCAAAAGTCAGTTCTGACCCCCAAAAAGATTCAATAGAACTCGGTGAGCTATGATTAAGGGGGAAAACGGCAAATTTCCTATTTGCACTAATTAAATGTAATTACAGCTGACAAGTAACTGTTCCCCTCAGGGGCTTACTGAATATGTTTTAAAGCTCTAATTTCAGATGGAATCAAAGTACAAACAGTTCCAAAAGGCATCAGAGATAGCATGGTCACTACTGGAGTGTTGAAATATAACATCAACCATCTGACACAAATCAACTGATTTCTTATCTGGCCAGTTCTTGTCATGATTAAAACCCCTGTTCATCCCAGTTCAATACCATTCTTCTCCTCTGCCTGCACTCAGTAATTTTCTCCTTTCTCCACAGCCAGCAACTGTGGAGGTGGAACAATGAACTGTTTCATGGGCAAGAAAGAGAAAAAAATAAAACCCCTTTCATTGGACGACTTTTGCTCTTGGTCTCTCTCTTTTCCTGAGACTGGAGCTGCCTATGCATTTTCAAAAAAGAGAAGACTAAAGAAGAGATTATTAAAGTTATAATGGTCAAAGAGGACACCCTTTTCAAAGCACATCTCTTACCTACCCAGCTCCAACATTCAAAGAGCTAAATCCTTATCAATTACAAGCAGGCTGGAGGATCTCTGCAGGCACTCACAGTTCGACACTGTCTCTCCTTGCACACTACAGAGCCTCCATGCTGCAAGTTGCTGCAGCAGGACAGGCACCGATGCCCCCAGCGGGGACCACGGACAGGCTGAGGTAGGTGCAGGACCCTGCCATGCTGCAGCGTGGGTTAGGGGAATGAAGCCATCACTCCTCAGCTCTGTGCACAGGTGGGAAAGCCAGTGTAGGGACTGATGCACCCATCAGAGATGCAGCACCAGGCTGGGCAGAGCTCCTCCTTGTTCCACAGCATGGCCCGTTTCCTCAGCTTGCCAGACCCACTCTAGTGCCATCAAAATCATTGTAAAACATCCCCAGCTAATGTAAGTCTATCTTGGTAAAACTAGAAAGCAGAGACCAAGCCAAGCACTGCGGTTCCCCAAAGCTGCTGGTTATCTCCCTTTAAGACATTACTCTAATAATTAGTAAAATCAGTGGAGCTCGTGGTGGGTAAAGGATTTTGCCCATGTGGAGCAACTTGTGACACTGGAGCTTTCTTCTCTCTTTCAGTGGTGCACCAAGAGGTTGAATATTAATTTCCATAAGGATTCCTGGATTTTTTTTTTAATAGGATCCCAACAGAAGCTTACGGTTTTAATTACAGCTGGTGGAGCTGAAGTCTGTATTCCATCCTCTCAACCCCAAAGATCTTTTTCCATGAGATTTTGATTTTAAAAATATGTTCTTATTGTTCCTCTGAGTCTTTTCAAATGCCTGCCCTTCTTTAAGAACAGTGTCTTTGCCTGTCTCAAGGGCTTTGTTTAAATATTAATTTATTTCCTCCTCCAACATATTCTTTTAATTAGAAAAATACTTTGTCATTTACTGCACGGTCTGGGTCCTCTGAGAAGTTCAGCAGCTCCTGAAAAGTGCGGGTGTTTAGATCCTCATAGGGGAGGCTCAAGACAGCATCTCTCAGAGAGCGCTCGCTGGGGGAAAGGGAACTGGGAAAAGGCTGAAAGCAATTCCCATCCAACTCAAAAGCAGACGAATAGCCACCATGAGAACAAAGCCTGTGTTCACTGGCAGAACAAACTGAAACTAATCCAGCATTATGGGCCTGGAACTTCGATTCTTCTTGGAGCATCTTCACATTTAAATTCAGCCTCCCAGACTGGAAGAGGAGGGGAAAAGGGAGAGGGTTGTATGTCATCCAGGAAGGGAGGACGTTAGCCCAGGCTGCTTTACACATCTCTGGTTTTGCTGTTTAGTATTTTAGGAAACTTAAGTCTCTTGGGCTTCTACCTCTAACAGTCACTCCTTTAGTTTAAATAGATGAGAAAAGGATTCCTTATCTCTGCTAAGCACCCATATGAAAGGTGGTCAGGAGAGCTCAAGAAGATGACTTCTTCAGCTTAAGGGGTGACTTCCTTTTTAAAAATCCCAGGAAATTACATCCCCACATTTCCTGCTTCCTCCACACTATATGAAAAGCCTGATGCAAGAAGGAAGTTAACCATGCAAAGTCAAACACTGAAAGGTTCATAAATGTTAGCATAACAGTAGACAAAATTTTGAGTAGAAAAAAAATTTATGCAACAATATAATTGAAGCTGGTAGCATAATGCATAACCTCAAGGGGCCTGAACTAAGGCTGCCCCAGCAACCCCGATTTTTAAATACTAGGTTGCATGATGTTCATGTTTCTTTCTCAGAGGTTTCTGGACTGCGATATACCTACTGTCAGCTTTGCTTGTGGCTCTATGGAAAGCATAAGTTTTTTAAAAAACTGACTTCAAAAACAACCCTGAAAATCTTAAAAAGAAAACAACTGGTCATCCTGAAATGCTTTGGAAGCTTCTAAAACAAGTGCAAGACCAACGGTCATAAGGCCAGCATGTCTGAGTGTTACTACAGTATTTTGTCATTTGTCACTGGTCTGGAAAGTCTTGTAGTAACAGCTGGGAGATTTCAGGCATTCAGCATGACTTTTTCAGGCTAACCTTTTAATCTCATGAGCTTGATTTCTTGCAGTACAATAAAAAAGCAGACTTGCAATAGTTAGATCAAACTGCAGACTTCTCTAATGGGTGACAGCTTTTGCCTCAAAAAGTGCTAGGCTTATACAGAAGAGCAAATTGTGTGTTGTTTTAATGACTGCAAAAATTCAAAAAAATAACTGCATCTATTTTGCTTTCAAATACAATCTCAAATACAAATTTCCCAGTTAGAAAAACATTAGTGCCAGGGCCACTGAGAACTGAAAAAGCATGAAAATCAGAAAGTGTCCATGTAACCTTAGAAAAAGCAGATGAAAAAACCTCTAGTGAAACACTGGAGTTTCTGAGACAAGGGAAACTGATGACAATGGTGCACAGATAATTTTCAGAAAAATACGTTGTTATTAAAATTGTTATTAGCAGATGCTAAGATTCTTCAGTGGGTGATAAACACTAACATACAGCTCCTGTCCATTCCCCCAACTGGTAAGAGTTCATCTTGTATCAGACATGAATCAATGTGTGGATTAATGGTGTCGTGATCCCCAAAGTTAGAGTATGCTGTAAGGCTTCACCATAGTTTTTCATTTCAGCAATATAAGCAGCACCATACACTGAAAATCACAAATATTTAAGGGAAAAAAAAAAGGTTGTTGCCTTTGGAGATGTAGGTGAAAATCAACACATTAAAATCTGCAGTTTTAGATACTTCTAAGTTTAATCCGTCCTAGTAATTTGCATTGCATATCAGACATACAGTGATTCACAGTAATTACAGACACTAGAGAGAAAGAGAGACTATTTACAAATAGGCTGCTCTGCTCATCAAAGATGAATATAAACCTTTGCAGCTGATTTGTTCTTATCATTTGACCCTTTGGGGACTCAGTCAGTTAAATGCACATTTTAATAACGCTATAGTTACTAGAAAGGTGGTCCACAGGATTATTTCTCCCTGTGAGCTGCTAGGTAACTGCATCAGCTGCCAGGGTGTGACCGGGGCCCCATAAGGCCCTTTTGTTACTCTTGCTTTACCATGCAATAGGTTGTCTTTCCCTGTGCTCCACCTACACACTCTGATACCCTGTTAGTGTGATGTAATTTTAATACTGTTCCAACCACAAAAAGGCAAAGAGAGAGGCATTTTTACACTCCACAGTTAAAAGAAGGAATAGTTAGATATGCTACAGTGGTATGGGGATAGGGCTTGACAACCAGGGCTAAAAGCAAGAAAAGAAGGGAGCATGGCAAACCTTCCCAAAAGGCATTTCAGATATGAAAGTAATAAAGACTTGTATCTTTTCTCCAAAATAAAAGGTAGCGATGAGAAATCAAGCAACACAGCACACAAAATCCACTGCCTACACTGGGAGAACTAATTTGAAATTTTGACTAGGGGAAGAGGAGCAAGCATAGTGTCCAGACACTGGCACCAGGTAAAATGCCACCCAAAGGCAAACAAGCACAGCCCCGTGGGCACTGCATATCTCTCCTCTGCAGTTTCAAGCCTGTACCCAGCTAGCAGTACATCCATTTCCTTTAACAAAATCCACAGTTCATGATTGTAACCTCCCCAAAGTCACTAACCCACCGGCTTAGCATAAGCATTTACAAGCACAGTTAATTTTACAGCTGAAATGAGCAGAGTCCTTGCACAAAGTGCAGACAAGAGCCATAAGTGTGGAAAGCCTTCCACCACCCTCCTGCCCAAATCCAGACATGAGAAAAGGTGGCGGCATGCAGACAAGCCAACCCTTTGTCTGCTTTTGTTCCTAGAGCACACACCAGCAGCACCACAAAACAGCTACAAGCTGAAAAGGGACTTGGTGTCTTCATGTTCATCTGCTTGGCCAGGAGTCAGGCCAGAAGCACTCACTAATTCCTGGCTATTTAATAGCAGCACCAAGGCAATCAGAGGAAACTGAAAATCAGTGGTGGGCTTGAGTGTGTGCTGTCTCTCTCTTTATGAAGGGAAAGGTAAAATAAATCAATCAAGCAGTGGATGTGCCAAGCTGAGTTTCTAAGTCATAAGCTACAACATTTTCATTTGGTGTGGCTGGTTTTTCATTTTTCAGTGTTTCTGCTAATGGCTGCAGGGCTGCTCTAGAGCCCGAGTAGAGAGCCTTCATCCTGGTATGAATGAAAGCAAATACATTGAATGTGTGAGTTAAATGGCAGGCCTGTCGTGATTTCTGTGTCACAGGAGGGGGACGTGGACAGATTCATCGTGACCCTCTACTGTGGAGGATTGCATCCCTGTGAGAAGATGAGAAAAGAAGTACATGGGCAAGTAATGCTCTGGCCACCACGTGCAAGAGGGGCAGGAATCCTGAGCTGGCCACAGCCAACATGCAAAGGCAGAAGACACTGCCATGCCTTACCTTGCCACTGCCTTTCCATGATCATATTTTTAGTAAAGTTTTATGAGAGAGACTTCTTAGAAATATCTCCATGTATAGAATCAAGGAAAAGCTTCTGGTATACTCCCAAATAGAGAGGTCCCAAGTCACTTGGACCAGTCTCAGGATCTCCGCAGAAATATCGCTGGTATCATATTTGAAACATCTTCCAACTTATCTCATCCCTATTTCCCATGCATCAGACTCACCAAATCTAGCCCCAGGTTAGAAACCTAAAAAAAGGATATATTGTCCACTCAGTGTAGCTCAGTCAATACCACTTAACAGCTTTGGGAGACCACTAAAGCCTAAACCGAAATAAAGCCAGAGAAAATAAGCTGGTTCGGCTGCGGGTAAGCAAACACCATGAGGATTTTCCCATTGCCTTGTTGACCACAGAGGAAGAGCTGCTCAGGCAGGACCTTCCCTGTTGCTCCTATATTACCATCTTGCCAGCAATGTAAATCAAACCTCCAGAAGGCAGTCACCAAAAGGTTGCCCTGAACTGACTCACTCATGGCCTCACCAGCCATGGGCAATCACCAAATGGCTTGTGTCCTGGCTGGCAGCAGCTCTTACCTGCATCTGGGGAAGGGTCTGGCTGCTCTCTCCTGTCTTTTTGCCACAAGGCAGAGTCCCAGAACCTGAATTTAAAGCAGAAGAAACCAACGTGACTCCACACTTGGGCTAATTTTGCTGTGCAGAGGGAAGTGATTGATGCCTAATACTCAGCCACAGAAATTTCTAAGTGTCTGTTGGAAGGGCAAGGTGAGATAGCATTACCAAAAAGTTCACGTCAATGTTGTTTTCCACAGGAACTGCTCTAAGAGGCTGAAACTACCAGCAAGACTTACACTAAGAAAATCTGTAGGTAGACTTTCCATAGATTTTGTATCTTCCTTTCATTACTACAGTTTCATTACTTTATATTTTTTATCATTTTATCAGTAATGACATTAATGCTTGCTGCACTTAGATCTTCAAAATGTCCTGAGATAGACAACCTCAAGTGTAGAGTGTAAACACACTGTTTCCTTTAATAAAAAAACATTCATATTTTTCCCAGGGTATAACAAACAGAAGCAGAGAATGACAAAACTCAGACTATAATCTCTTCATGGTTTGGATGCCCTGATGCCCTGAGACTGTTAATATAATTTTGTATGCTTTGGCATCTTTGCATCCTTGGTACCTTCCTTTGGAAGAACTACTTATCTTCATTACCTGTTAGACATAAAATCCCTGAAAGAGAACAACTGATATTTGGTATCTTCTGTCCACAGGTATTTCCACAGCGTTCTGGTTAGGCTCAGTAAATGCTGCAATTATCTGTCTTTGGCTCTCTTCTGTTGTCCTAATTGCAAGTATGCAATGCTCAACATTGTTTATGTTTTGCTCCAGTATAGTCAGTGAGAGTTTCACCATCAATTACAAAAGCAGCCAAGTTACATATGTGATAATATACCAGCTCTAATTATACTCCTCAGTCAGTTGTCATCTTCTATAATTATTTCTTAATCTCAGATACATCATTTTAACTACTTTGGGGTCATCATTTTCAGACTGATGACAATCACGTCTATGTTTCTCTTGGTTCTTTGAATGACTCAGCCAATTTCCTAAGTGCCCTCCTTCACCTCCCACCCCCTCCCCCAGCTTTGATCCTATCAATCCTTGGCTTCAAGTCCACTTTCCTCATTGTAGCTCCAATATTGATGAGTATGCAGGTCAACTAACTAGGCTGTGCACTCTGTGCCTCAAGTGAAGTGGGCCCCCAAACTGAACCCTGGATCTCAGCACATCGTCCCAGTTTGTACCTGACAAGGAGCCCCAGGGAAGAAAGAGAAAGTGGCAGATATGACCCGTTTGCTGGCATTTAGGCAAGTAGAAACATTTAATTAGAGGATTTACTAGCAGACTTCCAGCCTGCCTGCATGCACTGCAGCGCCTCAGTAGCACAGGGGTGCCCAGGTTCCCCATCTGATCTCCCTTCTCCCTGGTGAGCCCATCCCACAAGGCAGCACTTCCTCTCTTAAATCTCTTTTTTTGTCAAAGATTTTGGTTTTCCACTGACGTTAGGAAAGCACTTTTGATCTCAAATGGTTTCTTAATTTTCAAAGGACATGGGAAGAAGGTTAAGATTGAAAAGCGAGTCAAAACAAATTACAAGCTGCCAGTGTTAAGTCTGCAAACAGGTTACAATGTAAACATCTCTGTCTTTGGCAGAGAAAGCTTCCCCTTACACAAAGCTCGCTATATTATACTGACAAATCACTCCTGTTCCAGCAAAGTACGTCTGGCACTAGTATAATAAAACGTCTCTCCTATTCCTCTTACAGATGAAAGAAACCACGTGGATGAAAACACAATTTTGTCATTATAAAATTGCTGGCACCAGGAGAGTCTGTAGCACAGAGTCAGCCTGAGATAACATCACCAAGACACATCTGTAGCATGAACTTGCCCCACAGTTATCTAATCCCTAATCTGGCTAAGAGGCAGCTGAAAAACAGGGTCTCAGCATTAGCAGTTGTATCTACAGGCCTTGTTAACAGGCTGTCTACTTAAACATCCACCAGGTGTTTTTATCACTTTCTGTGGACTGGAGCACTGAAAAATTCCCAACTATAAAGCTAGCAGTTTAAGAAAAGAAAGATGACGCAAATACAATTTTAGATTATTTAGATTATATATGACACTTTAGACATAACTTTCTCTTTTGCTAGTGAAATCAGACTTCATGAAGCTCTTCCATACTCTATCGTTGTTTCATATTTTATGAGCTGTAGTAATCATTTTCTTCAAAACCCTGCTCATAGGTGTATTGCCTTTGTCTTGCAAAAGCTGGTTCCTTTGTAGCAATGGAAAGGAAAGAAATGTTTTCAATATTAAACTACATTCTTGGGTGTAATTATGCTCTACTGTGCTTTTCAAATGTTGAAGTGATAAATCAAGTGAAGTGGAAAGATGTCGGTGAGATAACAAATACTTTGACTAGTAGGAGAGAAGGGGAAAAGACCAGGTTAAGAAGAAGAACAACAATTACTTGCTGAAAACTGACCACCTAAGAAAGGTACCTGACCACTGGATCTCTTCCCAGGAAAAAAAACAAAACACACCAGCTTCTTTCTGGAGAGATACTGACAGTAGACAGGAGTTCTTGTGAAAAATCACTGCAAATGTTCTGAAAATGCCATTACCGTGACCTTGTGGACACAGAATTGGACGGACAAGCAAGGACATCAATTTCCACAGCACTGAGAATCCAAAGCCCCAAGATTTCAGTGCAATCTGACAAAGTTTCAGTAAACTCCTCTGTGGCTATCTAGCTTTAAAATCTGCCTCAGTCACAAACTGTGACAATTAAAAAATAAAATGTGATGCTAAAAATAGAGGGTAATAGGAAGGTTATGAACAGTGGAAACACAACAGAAGGAACAGTACTAACAATTCAAAAGTGCATAAAACAAATAAATTAAGCCCAGGTACTGAAAACCTAACAGGACAAAAAGATATATAGGATATACAGGATGCTTACAGATACTGCAAAAAGAAGCAAGAAAACACAATTATAACTTGAAGATGAATACTTCCTTGGCATTCTGGTAAATTATATAATTTCCCATACAGATAAATCTTTATGACATAGCTATTATTATTAATTTATTTTGTTTTATTTTATTTTATTCTATTTTATTTTGTTGGAATGCTTCTTTAACAAAAAGCCAATAGGGATTTTCAGGCCTATGATGACAGACTATGCAAGACCACTGATGGGCCACAGTGAAGGAAGCCAAAGTACCCAGGGAAGTATCACTGGCATTGCTCAGGATAGGCTTGGAAATCTCCTTTGGTACTTACAGGTTGAATGCCAGCTCTCAAGGGAGATTCTCCATGCATCTGTAGCTTTCAACCTCCAGATTATCAAGCGATCAAATTTGCCCAGTGACAAAGTAACTAAACTGTCCAGTCTCTGGCAATTGGCACAGTAAAAATAGTGATCCAGTGCCATGAGGAGACTCATTCATATCAGTAAATTTGCTTATCAGGATTGTACAATGTCTAGAAACAGATTTAACTGAGTTTCTGTGAACTAGCATGGGCAGGCTGGGCTAACCTTTTACAAGGAGGAGTACTGTGAGTACTGAAGCAGCCTCCTGTGGATCAAATCAATGGCACGGCACCAAGGTTCCTCTGGGGTCCTTCTTTGATTCTCCCACTGTCATATGTCCTTGTCCCAACCTCTTAGCTCAACACGTTTGACTAAAGCTAGGTACATAAATCCATATTTAGGTGTTGACCTGCTTTCTAGAAGTATAATTCCACTTCGATCCCAGTACAGCAGGCCCTCTTCAGCCAAGGAGAGAAATGCATCTTCTACCTAGCAGCTGGGGCTTTCCAAAAGAAGTAGTAAATGTAAAAATGTTGCGATCACTGGATTTTTCATTTCAGATTAAAATGCAAGGGAGCATGCAGCATTACCCAAAACAGCAGGACAGTCTGGGAAGTGAACCTGGATAGGGAGTTGTCCCTGCTGCAACTGCATTCCCCTCTGTATCAACATTGTCTTATATTCAAGCCTGGGTAAATGCTATCTTTATTATTTTATAAACAAATTCTTTTTATTATTTAATTTGTAGTAAGGCTACCAAAGGGAAAAGCGGAGGCTAGACACTGATGCTATCAGATACCTGGAAATGGTCAGGAATGCATAAACAAAGAAATTTCCCAGTGCTGAGAAGCTAAGAGGCAGGCAACACGATGTTTCCTCTAGCATTGTGGTGCCTTTGGAGAGCAATGAAAGAAATGCTTTCTCATATTTGCTAGTTTTGCATATTCATTATGTTTCAAACTGCATTTTCAGTAGCATTTGCATGCATTTTCCCAAAGTATGTTTCAAACTGCATTTTCAGCAGCAGTTGCATGCATTTTCCCAAAGTATCTTACTTCTAGAAATCAAACATGAACAACAAACTGACATCTTAATGAAAATTACCTGTATTTGTTTGCACTTACAAGGCTTTTAAAGTAGACTAAGTTGCAGAGGGTTTAAAGACTTGCCAAGAGCAGCAGACAGACACTTGTGAAAAGAGGCTGAGGTATACGGCTTGTGAGTGAAAGATCTTTGTGAAAGTCTTCAAATTCACAACTTAATTAACATCTTCTGTGGCTCCACAGCAAGAGCACTGGACTGGCATGCGAAGAATCCATTTGTAGAAGCCCAAACTGGCCACTGCATGAAACCCGCAGCTGTGGAAATTAGGCTAATGTGTATCTTGGTTTTCCTGAGTTGCTACATAGCTCTTTAAAGTCAGTTAAGATTTTCAAAAGCTTTTAGAAATTTTGGCTAGACGGATCTCTAGGTGTCATACCTTGGATACATTGAAGGACACATTAGGCTCATGTTCAAGGTGTGGCTTTCAGGAACTTTTCCAAATTATTTTCTGTAAAGAGTATCTCAGTCTGCGTACGCAGCAGACTGCTAGCTTCTCTGGATAAGTGATGTGTTAACCTCCATGTGAGTTACAGCAGAAACACTAGGGGATACAATGGAGACATTTCAGTTTTCTGGGGTGCTTGCAAATCTAGTGTTACCTATACATTTGGTGTCATCAGTTAATGAAACTCTACTAATGACAAGTCACCTTGAAATTGCAGTAGGTGCTACCATGCTATTTCACACATATACTACAGCACATCGAAGTATTACAACTGCGTCTTCCACATGCCACAGAACATTTTAAAAACCCAGAATAATAAGCAGGATCTCTAAACAGTATTAGCATTTTAGTTGAAAAATACATGTATGCTTTCAGCTTCACCAAGCAACTTTTACACCAGTGTGTTCTGAAGGTGATAGGCTTTATACAATATGGAGCAAATTTTCAGTTGGTCCTTACTGTCCCAGAAGAGCATTTTAACATAAAAACCCCCGAGATTTTCAGAGAGAAATTGTGTGTGTACTGGTCCCTTTTTATAGTTTTGCAGGCATGCATGTATTTGTGTCATCAGTTTTAGACGCCTGAGAATTGAACCAAAGCTCAAACAAACTGCTCTTAAGTTCCCAATACTGAAGTAGTCTCTCTTCAGTGCAAAGATATAAACAAGTGTAAGGGTGTATTGATGAGAAAATCAGCCCCCTTCTCTTAAGACATGTATTGTTTCTATTTAAAAGTATGCCCATCTAAAATGTCTGAACATTTTTTATTTATTTATTTTGAGACCACACGAATATTGCTTTTAAACTATTCATTTTCCTTCTAAGTCAAACTGTATTTAGTAGTTTCATTTCTGTAACAATTACTATTTGCTTTGGTCTATAAATTACATGGATTTTTATGTCCCCATATCTAGCTCTAAGAGCTATAAGTTACATATAATACACAATGGAAGTAATGTTATAAAAGAATATAATAATATAAATAACTCTTAGAATCGGGGGCTATCGATAGCTTATCCCACAAAAGGTATTTTTCACTCTCAGTGAAAAGTTAGCATAATCCCTATCCCTCGAGTAATGCTTCACATGATCAATAGTCTTCTGAAGATAGCAGGACTCTTTCTTATTCCTGTTATTGGGGAACATCTTTGTCCTGATACGCCAAGTTTCAGCTATGCCTTTAAATCTCCAGCCTTTTAAACACTCCATATTAGCCATAAAATAAAACCCAACACCCTGGAAACCTGTTCGTTACAACTTTGCTAGTATTGCATGAGTCTCCATATGGCAGCGGATGTAAAGCTTTTTCCTTTCTATTTCACTGATCTGGTCTTAGCTCCAAGGCATAAGAATTCCTGGGGCTCTTTTGTGTGAAGGCTTTAAGCAGCTTAAAAGGGTAAATTTCTTTTATGTTTCCACCAATTCACATTCACAGTTTTCATTCTCTGAGGAAATTTACTATAGGTTGGTTTTGACCCAATACTATGGTACTCATGGGGTTCCCACAGAACAGCACATTAAAGTGTTGGGGTATAGGGAATGGAGATCAGAAGTTATTTTCTGAGCAAACTGATGAATTATCCCTGAGCATTTCCCAGCATCAGAGAAAACAAGAATGTCCTGAAACCTCCTGTGAGGAGAGAGTTAAAGTTGTATTGTTTGTGGGGTTTTTTCTTCCTTAAACTGACTGAGGACATTCATAGACCATTACCCAGCAGTGTCCTGCCAAAGATTTACATCTCTGTGGTAAACAAATTATAAGCCACCTATCCAAATTAGCTCAAAAGAATCCCACTCTGAAAAGACAGAAAGGTGACCTGCTCCAAATGAAGTCCTTCCCCTATTGCAGGAATCTTTTTATGTCACACAGAAATCTGAGTAATTGCTGTGCCCTGAAGAAATTACCTTTTGTATCAGGTATGTCCCAGTATTGGTCAAAAAGGATTAGTTTACATTTACATCAGACACAAAGAACTGTATTTAGATGCCGCAAACTTTGTCCACAAATAGAGCTGGGTCTGTACAGGAGACAGGGTCTGTACAACAACCCTGTATAGCAGGGTCTGTACAGCTGCAGAGACACAAAGAATTTGGCCACAACCAACTGCATTAAGCGAATCAGGACATTATTCTCCTGTATTGAACAAACAGGAGCTGCAGATCCACCTGATTTTGCAACACAGCTTCTCTGCCTACCTCAGCCCTCTTACCTCGTCATCGATCAGCACTACAGCCACAATATTCACCTGTAAATACTTTGTGAAAAATGAAAATGTGTTTGTTGACTCTCCAGGACTGAGACCTGGTCACGTTTCAGGCTTTCCAGGATGCGTGGTCATACCACACTACAAGTACAGTTTGATCTTCACCCAGGAGATGCCCAAAGATACAGAGAAATTTGGCATGGGAAATGGAGGCAAAATTTAATTGTCAGACTAAACAAAATAACAGACCAGGCAGAAATTCCCTGAAGTTTTAGTGACCATATCTGACTCCTATTTAAATGTAGCAAAAAAAAAAAATATCTAGAAAATTAAGATTATCAAGAGAACTGGATGTACACCACCAGTACTGTGGTTTTCTCAGGAAAATCATTGTGAGGAAGATACACACTGAACAAAGCAAACAGTCTGTCCTGCTAACCCATTATAAAAAAAAAATCACCAATAAAACCCAGCAGCTAGCAGATGCTTTGGGATCATGTGCTAACACTTCAGAACGACAATTTCAAAGTGCTCAGTGTTGCCATAATTCTGCTCTCAGCCCAGTTCACAGTAAGAGTACATAAAAGTCACTGGAATTTGTACTTTTGACTGTGGTGCAACAAGTATTGAAAGCATGCAGAGATTTTCTCCTTTTCAAATGTTAGTGTTCCTTAAGCACTTTTTATCAGTTATCGTTCAGCTATTCTGAATCTCCACTGATGTGACTAAGAAGAGAACTGGGTCCAATAAAATGAAAAATTGAAAAAGAAGTCTTTAAGCTTTGTCTATTTACCCATGTCATTTTCAACCCATCTGAAATGAAGTTCTGTTGCAAAAAAAAAAAAAAAAAAAAAAAAAATCAAAAAGCCAAACCTAAGACATCTGGAAATTTATTGAGAATCTGATTTATCTCCTGTATACATTTCTGATACATGACCAGCGCTTTTCATTTGCATTTTATTGACGTACATATTTAAGCATAACATGCTCCTTTTTCAAAGAACTCGTAGGCAGCTAAGACTGAAACAGAGAACATGAAAGAACGTGATGCAAAATATGAAGCAACTAGGGAAAACTAAAGAGAGATCTCAAAGGCATTACACAGACCAATAGTAGAAAAATTTTTGAAGATCGTGAAAAAAATTGAAGTTGTTTACAAGATTTGAAATGAATCTATTTATTATTTGTATTCATTATCAAAAATGCTATAAAACTCATTTACCATCAACAAAGATTACAGTAAATGAACAATGCACTTATCTATTTCAGGACACATGGCTAATAATGTTGTTAGTGAAATTACGTAAACTTTATCTTTTGTCAGGCAACAGCTTCAGATGAATAATTTGGAAAGTAGTATTTTTTATGAGTATGCTCATCCATCTCTACTCATGCTACACTCTACAAATTGCATACCTTACATACGTAAAAAACACAACTACGCTCATAAAGCTAAGATTTAGTCTATGCAACAGACTTTAGACAGGCTGAGATACAAACAGCATATCCCCAACTTACACTGCATACTCATACTTCAGCACATACCCTGTCCCCATGGACTGGCAGCAGAAGATTCCGGAAAAAGATTCAGGAGGTAGAGAAAGGTCTCCAATTTGGTGTGCTTTAAGCTGAACAATCAATGCTTAATACAACATGACCAATGTCTGCAACATATCTGAGTCTTGGTTAAAAAGCTTTAGTAATTACTTTATGAAAGAATCAGTGTATTTTTTCAAACACAACTAAATACGCATGAGATGTGAGGCACTTCTTGGTGCACAGCGCAGTGCTAATTCTGTGAATGCTGTGAAATTATTTTCTTACAGTGACCAGGTTTGGTGGATGTGATTGACTGACATAATTTAGATCAGTGGTCTTCAAACCTTTTTGATCACGCACTCCGTCAGTAAACATTTTTGAGCATGCACAACCAGTATACATTTATTTATTTATAAGTTATATACACGTATTACTGAAGTCCTAATATTTTCTTCCTGCACCCCAATGGATCATCTCACGCACCCTACTTTGGAGACCACTGATTTAGATGATCTAAGTAACTTAACTGCAGTGCTTTGGATGACACAAACACCTGAGCTTCTTCCTTGCAGTGCTGCAGAAAACAGTTGGATGCAGAAATCTGTAGTCCCTATGGTCAGATATATTTTGCCCATCACAAGTACAGGCTATCAAACTATGGATTATATAATGCATATCAATTTTGGGGCAGTTTCTCTTAAAATAATGCAGCAATTAGAGAAACTGAACTACCAGCCAAGCCAGCCACTGAGTAATCCATTGATACAAAACTATCTAAAGTACAATCAGGAAACAAAGCAAAAAAAGTATTAAAGTATCAAAATATTTTAAAAAGCCCTTAGGGGGTAAAAATGAGACGTACGAGAGCAGGATGCACGGGCTGGCACAAAAAGCAGGCGTGCTACGTAGCATAGCCCGTGAACTGACATGTCTCTGGGAGCCCGTTAAGTTGTGAAGGTTAAAAGGAACTTGGACAAGATTCAGGCAGCATCAGCACAATGAGGAAAGGAAACTGAAAAGCACTGGCTAGGATCAACACAGCCAGCCTAGTTAAGGCACTCGTCCACCACATTTGCAGAGGTTCACAAATCAGCATGCCTTAAATCAAGGCCTGCACTGGGCTGTTCAGGTAATGTACATTACTTTTATCTGCTTAAGAATGTGGACATTTCAGTCACATAATGGCCTTGCTATACCTAGTTATGTATTTTCTTCATTGTAACTAGCTTACTGTAACATCATCCATGTTGGAACTACCTGGGATTCCAGATTAATACAAAATATACAGAAGATTGTGGATACATTCCTAGCAGAACAAGGACATCAGGTCCTGATAGGGTTGGAATGCTATTAAAGGGGAAATGCTTAGCCAGTGTACGGGACGCTATTAAAGGGGAAATGCTTGGCTAGTATACGGAACTTAGTTGCTAGAATAGAGAAGCAGTAACCGCAAGTAGGATAAGATGATGACAATGAAATAACCAATGAGTGAGTTAGAGGCTTATATGCTTGTTGGATAGACAGTAGTATGTACGAACTAGAAGTCTACGTGACCATGTGTATGGGGCTTGGAAGAGTATAAAAGCTGTATGCAAAGTTATAATAAACGGCTTCTGGGGATCATATTCGTCGGCGTCGAGAGTCCGGTCTTCCACAGAAGATTTTCCTGCCAAGCCCATTACCACTGTTGTACAGCTCAGACTTGCATCTTACCAAGCAGCAAATAAAACTGAACGTGTTCGATTTGCTAATTAAAGCCCCAAAACAACTTAGGACCTGACTGTCTAGGAGATGATGGCTTTTCCCATGTGGCATTTCCCTCGATCAGAGTTTAGTGAAGACAATAGATGTAGATGTTCAAAGAGACTGCATGCAACAAGGTATTTCCATGCAAGCAATTTGTGGTGGGACAGCTTACACAACTGGAGTGCTGCAATGTATGGAGATGAGCCCTTCAGAAGAGACGGGAGGAGAAGAGGAGGCAGGGAGCTGACCTCCATGTGAAGGAGCAGCTCAGAAGTGTGCGGCTCAGCTCTGGGCGACAGCTCCTGGGTCAGGATTGGGGGAGAGGTTGCTAAGCACAACACTGTGGTGGGATGTGTTACAGACCACCAACCAGGATAAGGAAGCAGATGAAGCCTTCTCTGAATAATCTGAGGAACTCCCTATGTCACAGACCCCCATCCTCATCAGGAAATTCAATGTGTCAGGACACCAGCCATCCAGGAGATTGCTGGAAGGTGTCAAGGATAACTTCTTGTTACACAGGTACTGGATGGGCCAAGCAGGGTCAATGGATGGTGAGTGATGCTGTAGTGACCATGAAATAGTGGAGTCAAGTTCCTGAGGGGGTGAGGAGGAAGGCCAGTAGCAGAGCACAGACCCTGGGCTTCAGGAGAGCAGACTTTGGGTCATTCAGGGAACTAGTAAGTGGGATACCATGGGAGTCAGCTCTGAAGAAAAAAGGATCCCAGTAAAGTCTGTTGGTGTTTGAGAAGAGCATCCTCAAGCTCAAGAACGGTCCACCTCTATGCTCAGGAAACCAAGAAGACATATCAGGAAGCCAGTCTGGCAAAACAGGAAACCCATGATAGAGCTCCAACACAAAAAAGGCAGCATACAGAGAATGGAAGCAGAGACCGCCTACAAAGTGAGAATTGAGAAACACTGCCCAGGCACATAGGGACTCCATGGAAGCCAAAGTTCAGCTGGAGTTGAGGCTTACGAGGAACATCAAGAGCAACAAGAAGAGCTTCCACTATTGCATCAGTAGTAATGACTTCGTCACAACAGACACAGAAAAGGTTGAGGCACTCAGTGCATTAATTTCAAGAAGTATGTGCATAAACTGCATTTTAGTATAGCTGTATAAAGTGCAATTAAAGCAGGACTTATCCCAAATAGAATGAGGAAAGTTCAGTAAAACTAGCATTCACAAATGAATCCTTGAAAACATGTTATACAAAGATTTGCCAGCAGACCTTCCTATTCTGTAATCATGCAAATAATGATTCATTGTATTTCAAACTCTCCACTGTAATAATAACTGTTATTATCTAGTTGTACCTAGAAACAGGAGCCACATCTAGGATAACAGTATGTTAAATAGTATACAAATATAGAAAAAGACAGAAACTGCCCCAAAAGCCTGTATTCCAGTCACTCTCTACAACTCTTCCATTGCCTATAATGAAGATAAGACCATCAGAATACGTGTCATTACTCGAATGTCAGCATTACAGAATAAAGTAGGGGGAAGAAAGCACTGGCAGCATTTTACCACCCTTCTTAGGTAAAAGCTTACAGTTATGTACTATGAGGTAGACTAATACATTTTGGAGAAAATGATTCTGTGGGAAAGAAGGGCAGTTGTCCCCTCTGTCAGACTGACTGCTCATGATCTACCTCTAAAAACAAGGCATCTCCACCAAAACCTTTCAGGGATGCTACATTTCACGTCGAGGCTCTCCAGAGGGCAGCTGCCCTTCATCAGGAGGCAAGTCTGCTCTTTCAGAGGAGTACCCAGAACCCCGCTCCATACCCTGTCACCCTCGGATTCCCAAACTAGGCATTTCCTGCCTCCCTCACCTGCCAAGGCCCAGGTGCCTACACCCTTGAACAATTCATAAAATACAACCAGGAACAATATCTGTAACAGTGGAAGGTGTATGTTTCTGCTCTACCTACTGACTTACAATGCAGATGTTCACCTGAGAAGATTTGTTTAAAACCCTCTCTCTCCAACCAAAGTCGCCTGCTTCCGCTGAATTGCAGCTTAGCTGTTATGCCACTGAGTGGACCAACACGAGGTCCAAAAATCATCAGCTGTGATTTCTAAGGATGCAAGTACCCTTTTGCTCTCTGGGTAAAACGCTGAGGCTACCCTGGGAGTGGTCTCCCTTCATAGGTCCCTGATATTCCAACCATCTCAAGTTAAGAAAATGTCTCTAAAGCAATTTGCGTGAACCTAGCAGCGTTCCTGAAGGTACTGAGCTGTTAAAGGATAAGGTAATCTCCAAAGTAGAAGGTAGAACTAGCTCTTTAGCATGTTTTTGGTTTTGTTTTGGTTTTTTTAATTATGTGAGGGTTTGCTCCGAAGGAGAAGATTCTAATCAGCCAACTGGCAATGACATTCACATTCAGCAATTTAAATTGGAAGTTCTCTTCTGTTTTGGGGCAATGCTGCTGCATTTTTACTTTTGATCTCACAAGACACGTAGATCTTGTAGGTAAATTTAGGTCAAATAAAAAAAACCAAGAAAATAATATTTTAAGGGCCAACCCCTATTTTCTCTAAGATACTATGTAGTGGAAGTGTGTCCCAATGACTCAAAGGCAAACAGACTTCCCAGAAGTCCAAGCTTTGAAGTTCGAAGTCTCTGGTAAACATGCACAGGGTCGCAGAGGCAATTTTTCAGTGTCTTGGGAAACTGGAGGGCCTCCCAGCTCTGCAGAACCCTGTAATAAATGTGATACTCTTACATACTCATGCACTTCCCTGGTTTCTAGGCCTGAGACTTGCAGGAAGAGTATCGCCTTTCTTAGACAGCTTATATACAGAAGTTAATAACCATGGGAAGAGTGTGTACACCAAGGACCTTAGTAGGGAATTCTGCCCATTTCCCATTCCTCTGGGGCTCCTTAGCTGTGGGACAAACTTTGTCTGTTGATATAACAATCCCTTGAACAATCCCTCTGCTCTGTGAGATTTACCTTGGAAAAAGCCAGAGAAGTTAATGGCTTTCAGTTGAAACTGTTCTGTCTTCATCCTCCGTCCTGCCATTGTAAGAGAGACCAAAATTACTCTCCAGGGCTACTAGTAGACCAACTTTTATTTTTACAGTGAGATTTACTGTCATCCTCTGTTTTGGTTCTGGTCGTAAAATCTTTGCAAGGGGAAAATAATACATATCTCAACTTCTTTTTCCAGTTTTCCCCTCAAAGTGATGAAGTCTTGGGAGCAGTGACCTCAGGAGACTTCTCTTCTACATCATAAATCAAGAAGCTGTGCTTAATAATTTTCTTCTAATAGTGGAAACTATTTTGTACTACTAAGTAGGAACTTGGGTAGGCACTGGCGTTATTCCAAACATTATTCCATAGCACAACAGCAGCCTTCTGCAGCGAGCAGTGCCCTACACTGCTGCAGAGCATTCTACAGTGCAACACCATGCAATTCCATTTACCTGAAGCTTTTGGGTCTCAGGAGACACCTCCCTGGCAAACGAGGGAAAAGATGAGCTCCAGAAGACACGTCAGGCAAAAAGACCTCCTAACGATGTCTGTGGTGTATTTCCCATAGAGCCATACCTTCCAATTCTGTTTTCTTCAAATTAAGTGGTTTAGAAGCTCATAAATATATGCCCCAATATACTGTGGCCTTCAAGTATCACTAGAGTATGGCACACACTGTGTTTAAGAAAAGCTGAATTACTCAGAACACTTATCTACAGCAACTTCGAATTTTGCAGCTGAAGATGCTCCATTCTCAAGATGCTTAAGATCATGCTTGTATGAATCCATGTATTTTCCAATTGCCAGGAACGCTGTCTTAAAAAAAAAATTATTGCCCTTAGTTTACTATGACAAAGCAAGTAGTCATCGTCCTATGCCTAACTGCTTTGAAGTCATCAGGTACCCCGTTTTGCCCTCAAGAGTGAGCAGGAAGTCTAAAATAAGCAGCTTCATTCTCATTCCTTTGCTTGCTTTCTCTTCCCACACCACACAGGCTTGCGTGACCTTCCAACTCCCTCCCTCCACTGCGATGTAACCTTTCCTTCTCTTTCACCCACCTCGGTCAGTGCCACATCCTCTTAATATAACAGCTTTACCAACAGCCAAGAGCCACGAACCACCTACAAAAGACAGTTTGGGCACACGGAAGTACAGAAATATTTAATCTTGAGGTTCAATGACCAACAAATTTGCAAACCGGAATGCAAACCAAGGTCTAGTTTTCAAGTCCTCCCAGTGCTTTTCTGTGTGGTAGCAGCCGGCAGCTAGTAGCAAGCCCTCAAAACGCGAGCGTTCGGATAGAAGACACTCGGGCCTGTGAGAGGGCGGGCCTGTCCCAGGGGGGCCAAGGGACGAGTGGGAACGGGGCTGTGGGATTATCGGCCACAGCCTACCGCAGGGCGTCCGCGCGTCGAGCCGACACCTCTGTGTGCCGCACAGATCCCTCTGCTCTTGGCTGAGCACATTTTCCGAGCACGCACAAACCAAGAGCTTTGAATCAGCGTAGCTCCCAACAAGCAGGCCCGATTTCTCCGTGCTGTCATCTCGAAACCACCGCCCAGCAGGCCGTCACCCCCGCCTCCGAGGCTGCCCTGCCGCCACAGCCCACTCACGGGGCCTGGCAGCCCCTGACGAGTC
>NW_009259307.1:1862397-1916432 GCF_000687185.1 Egretta garzetta
CAGAACGCTCTGACAGAGGAGCTGAGGGGGCTCCGGGTTGTTGGAGGTTGATACCGGCACTAGCACATAAAGCTGGGCTCGGCGAGCGGTGGAGCTTGTTGGCGGCACGCTGGTTTGGAAGCGGAGCAAGTCAGTTGAGGTTGGTGGTGTAAGCGTGCTTGACAGTGCTTTGGGCTTACCTGCATAATAGAAGGGCGGGTGTAACGGTCTTTAGACCTCCAATAGAGATGACAAAAATTATTTTTTAGATGTCTCCCGGTGGGTCGTGGTTTTTTCTGACTCCCTTGACTGGTGCGTGTGGCTGTAAAACTGTGTTGGAATAAGCACGGAGCTGTTTTGTAGTCCTGAAAGGAAACTACTTATACTTGGAAAGTATTATAAAGGCATAAATAATACAACCACTTATACCTGGAAGGTATTATAAAGGCATAAATAATTATACAACCATTAATACCTGGAAAATGAGGTCCTATGACTACCGGCAGGCAAGCAGATGAATTTTGCTTCCCCTGGTCTTGGTTTACTTTGATCCCAGAAGTTTAACTAGACGAAGGCAGCTGTTGGTTGCAGTTGTCGTACTAGTGAAATGTGAGTTTACTGCTTGCACTGTAGGATTTCTTCATTAAAAGAAGTATTTCTCTGTATACTGCAATGAATTTGCTTTCGGCATTCTTGACTTTGCACAAGCGTCAGCAGTCAAATACCTCTTACTGTGACTGTTCCCGAATAGGAATACAGCAGTCTACTGATTACACTAAAACCTCTCCAGGTGCCATGTACAGTGCTTCTACTAAATTTAAAGTTTGGGAGGACAAATGCAATATTCTTACCTGTCCTCAATTTGTAGCAGATTGCTTGCTTGGTTACTGTGTTCCAGTTTTATTGCCCTTGGGAATCAAGGATTTGGTTGCTGTTCAGTTTTTCTCCTAACCTTGCTTGGCAGAGGTTAACCAGCAGTGAAGGTGAAGTATTTTTATTCCTAACTTCTGCAGTTAGTGGCAGAGAGTTAGCATTGTCTGCCTTTGGGAGGCTCAGAAGTCTTGCTATAGTTTTATTAAGGCAAAGGATTTAACTGGCTTTTTTTTTTTTTTAAGTGTAGGATGTGTAACGTAACACATTCGACAGTTTAAACTTGTTAATTTTATTTCCCTTGGAAGAGTAAGACCTGGTTTAAACTTGTTTCAGAAGTGCTCTTTAGACTCTGGGTTGAAGGGCCTGTTGTACACGTGTTGTTGCCAGTTTGTACTCAGTATCGGGTTTCACACACAATTTAAGCCGTGTTCATGGCTCTGTTTTGGAAACTCCTTCTAAAGATAGGAATAACAGACTTTAAATGGCTGCTGACAGTACTTCAGGGATTTTTTTTATTGCTCTGTTTGACAAATGTATTGTGAGAGTAGGAACTGCTGATAGTGGAATTAGCATCAAAATGATGCAAGATCAACATTACTGAAAAAGTGGGGCTCTCCTGCTGGAGTCACAAGCCATGTTATTTACCAGAACTCTTTAGTAGATATGAACTTCATCTTGCTTATTCTGCATATCCCTGTTAGTGCTCAGAGGTTGGTAATAAAGGGCTTTTTTGGCTGTCAGGCTGAATTTGGTCATAACCTGCGCTTGCGGCTCAGTGCCCAACAAGTGCATTATTTCTCAGTATTAGTATGATGACACTTTTGCTTCTCTCAAAGGTTCATAACGACATTACTTAGCAATACAATTGCAGTATTGAATGGTATATTAACATCCATATAACCCTCTTTAAGAATGCTGATATCACTTTTGGGGGGCAGGGTGAGCAGACATACTTTAATTCTATAACCCTGTAATTGATTTTGGTGACATGCCAGCTCCTAATGCAGTTCCTGGTTTTATTTACAGCATCGAGATGACTCAGGAGACAAACCAGACCCCAGGGCCCATGCTGTGTAGTACAGGATGTGGATTTTATGGAAATCCTAGGACAAATGGGATGTGTTCTGTTTGCTACAAAGAGCATCTTCAGCGACAGCAGAATAGTGGTAGAATCAGCCCAATGGGTAAGGGGGTGTGTGGTTTGTTGATTTTTTTTTTTTTTTTTTTTTTTTTTTTTTTACTTCTTTTGAAAGAAAACATACAGAAGATGACAAGGAATCCCACAAGAACGTTTTTCAGGAGAACTTCTGAAAGCTGTGTACTAAAACAATGAACATCAAAGAGAATACTACTTAAAATCACAGTAAAGATAAAAATTCATTTCTGTGTAATGTGTTCTGGTCGGCTTGGCATTCAGCCATAACTTGCTTTCTCACTTAGCCTCCTCTGTTAACCAAAATACAGGCATTGTATAAGAATGTGCTGGTACCAGTATAGCCTGTCTTTAAGTAAGAAGTAATATGGTCTAGCAGTAAAGATTGTGTGCAGACAGCTCATAGCTGTATATGAGATTATTTGACTAATGTATATTCTGCAATTTGTTCATAACTGACTTGTCAAATTCTTGTGACATAGGAACAGCCAGTGGTTCAAACAGTCCTACCTCAGACTCTGCATCTGTACAGAGAGCAGACACTAGCTTAAACAACTGTGAAGGTGCTGCTGGCAGCACATCTGAAAAATCAAGGTAAGATGAAGGTATTACTTTAAAGTTTGAAATAGCTATGAGTGTGCGGCAAGTTGAAGGCCTGCAGCAATCCTGCCCTATTGCAGCGAGTTTCTGCAGAGGAAGAAGGGACAGTGTACCTGACAGTGCTTCATGAATTGGTGTAAATGATAACTGGTTAAAATATTTGTTGTTGGACTGCTACATTTAAAGGGATGTTTTTGATTCATCTGAAGAAATGTTTGCTACAGGTTTGCCTGTTTTCTTCTAGGGAAACTAAAGTAGAGTTAAAAATATGTTTTGAAGATAGTAGATGCAGTGGTCAGGAGCATGTATTGGTAGTAATTGAACAGGTAGTTTATTAACTGGTCTGGGTAGTTTAAGCTTTTATTATGAATGCAAAACTAATGTAAATTATGTGTTTCATTGTACTTAAACAGAAATGTGCCTGTTGCCTCTTTGCCTGTAACGCAGCAAATGACAGAAATGAGCATTTCAAGAGAGGAAAAAGTAACACCGAAAACAGAGACTGAGCCAGGTATGTTTGCAGAGGAACACTGGGTACAACTGGTGACTCAGCGTTTGCTTACTTTCTAAGTGGTCTTCTCATGTTGTGGTGATGGTCTTCAGGAACTGTTCAGGTGATTGTTAAGGATGTTTTTTGAGCACTCTCGTCAGAGTCAAGAAAAAGGACTGTTCCATGTTAGTAAAAAAAATTGACACCCTGTGAGGGCGGTTTTGTCTCCCAAGCCTTTGTAAAAGGAAGACACTCTAAAATTGCATTTGGGCAAGGTTCAGTTTTGAAATCAAAATGTTGAGAATTCTGTGTATTTTCTAGCAGTAGAATTCTTGCTGACTCATGGCAGTCAAAATGGCTTGTTGCATTTGGAGAATGGAGTTCTTAATAAATTCCATGCTACAGAAGACTGAGGCTGTGGAGGAAGGGAATACATGGTTTAAAAATACTAACAAAAGCTGTTCAGGGTTCTTGAACTAATTGGGTAATCGGTAGATACAACCAAAGCATTGTTCCATGTATGTAGGGCACTTGCAGCCTTAATTGCTGGGTGTGAATTGTCAATTTAAAAGTTCTGTTCTTGCACTGGAAGTGCTAAGACAACTGTATTTTAATGTTTGAAGGAAGAAAGGCATGATGGACGTAACTGACCTAGGTGGTTGTAATTCTGATGTCTAACTTGCTACATTTTCTTCTAACTTGTGATTTCTTAGTTCAACTTACTTATTTGTTGCAATTTTATAATTGAACAGTGGCTTGTGTTCAGTGCAGTTGTGTGCCTGAACTGCTCATAAGTCAGAGAAATCCAAAGGCTTTTATGTCCAAACTCAAATTTGCAAGTGGGCACTATTTATAAAATACTCGTTATAAGATTTTGATAAGCTTTTACACTTCTTATTAGTAATTGAATTCTAATACCATCTTGACCCAACTCAGGCTAGACCCAAAGCACTCTAGAAATGTGATACAATAGTTGCTTTTTTTGCCATGCTGAGTTGCAGGAATTAAATGCAAAACCTAGCGAACTCCTTTCCTTTCCTTGGGTTACTCTATCAGAGCAATGTATCTACAAAGGTGGTAAAGCATAGTGGAGCCCTTCCTTAAGAAACTTTTTTTTTTTTTTAAGCAGGTATTCAAATGGAAATAGATATGTGCAAGAAAGAGAATTGAGTTTAGATAGTAACTGCTAAAAATAAAGTTTTGAAAATGAGTATTTTAAACAATGGTATTGTTTCAAGCTACAGAATATTTTTAGCATTTTCTTGCACTTTGTATGTCATTACCTTGCTGAATTATGAGCCTCCGGTCAGGAGTCTCTGTTTCCATGCTTAATTAGTATCAGCATGTGTATGGGAGACTTGGTGTGGAGTGGGTTTTTGGGGTGGGGGTTTTTTGGTTGTTTTTTTTAACCCAGTAATAGCTGGTTTAGGGGGTAGTGTGATTAGCTATCATTTTGTGAAGCCACAGCTGCAGAGCAGCACTGCTTATAAAGAAAGTGAACCAGAAATTGAACTGATTACAGTCTTGTGTAAATCACATATTCAAAAAAATACACAAATACTGTTAACTTACTGTATAATTCCATCCATGATGTATCTTACCCTTTCCGTTCCTGAATTAATCAACTTCAGAAAACAGCAGACTTTCTACCAAGCTAATATAATTAGAGTTATTTTACAGCTGTCCTGCATTCAGGTTGAGACCCAGTTATAGGTTCCTCTCGATTATATTGTAGATAGAACCAATGTGTTTTGTCTGTGGTGTGTACAGTCTGTTGCAGGTAATATTGTGAGTAAGGTGCCAAGTAGACAGCTAGTTTATGATATTTGGTAGTCTCAAGGTGGTAACTCCATGGTATTCCTTAGATCTTGTTGTAATGAATGCCTTGTTAATTCTGATTTGTTTTCACACATGGCTATAGTAGTTTAACAATGTTGGTATCTGTAGGCAGTTCCTTTGTGGCTGTTGGTAAAATTGTCTATACAGCAACTCTGTCTTGTATTGAAAATAGTTAGCTCATCTTCATGTTTCCTATGTCTGCTGTACCTTCAGTAGATGCCCCTGATTGAAACAATTCTGAAATCGAACCAGTAGTCTTCTCTAAGCCCCAAAGCTGTTAACCTTGGGAAATAAGACTGGGGACCCAACTGTTGGCTCTGTGTTTGTTGGTGATGGGATGCTATTATTATTTTATTTTAACGGTAGTATACCACAGACACCAAGTCTTCATTGTGACCAAATTAAACTGTATTTCTGTGTGATACTGAAACTGAGGTATCTTTACATTGTATTAACAGAACAGTAAAGATACTCAGTACGTCTGTTAGAGCTGGGCATGTGGGAGATGAATTGCATGCTGCAGAACATTTCTATTCCCTTTCTTTGGCATTAAATTAAACGGGATGGCATTTATCCTGCAGCCTTTCATGATGGGTACCTGGGTTGGCATAGCAATTGTAGTTCCTGAAGAATAAAGTATTTAAGCTCAGAAAGCTTGATTAAAGCCTAGTGAGTACTGTACATCTTTTCAGACTAAAATTTTATATACAAGTCCATTGCATTAATATACAGTATAAGGATTGCATAATCTCTGGTACATCTTTCTGGTCCGGTACTGCAGAACTGCAGTCTAATAGTCTTTCTGATGACTTTTGATTTCACCTTTTTTCTCTTAATCTTAATTTTTCCAGTTCTTCTGTGGTGGCAGTTGGGGGTTAGCTTCACTGAGTCAGAATGCTTAAACCAATTTTCTTTTCATGCTTTCAAGACTTTGCTCCACTGGTATTCTTACCACTTACTAGTACTGTGAAAGTCATACGGTTTGAGCCGTTGTTTAATTTTTGTTTAGTCAGAGAAGCTTCTAAAAACCTGTTGGTGTTACTTTGGTAGCCCTTTTCTGCTTTTGCTATGGGGAGGGTTAAAAAGTAATACTGCTTTATTTTCATTGGGTTTTGTTCAGCTGAAACATTGGATTGATTCCTTTCCAGTGTGAAATCTTGGTGGGAAAATGCCTGCAATAGGCATGCTCTTTTGCCGCAGCTGTACTGGTTTATCTAAGGAAAACTACTGTCAGTTTTGAAACTCCTGTTCTTAGAGTGGTTTTTACTTTTGAGTGGCAATCCCACATAGTCACTGTGGCTTGACACTTTGGGGTCTGAGAAGAGCTTTGTTTTCTCCAGTTTGTAGAACCTTTCTATGTGTAGGTTGACTAGGTATCATGCTGTGGCATGTGGCTAACTTCTCTCATCAGTGGCCTTGCTGTTCCCACATGCCTTTTGTAAAGAGGCATCTTATCTTCAGACTACGTGTGAAGGACATTTTCCCAAATTCACGATGCAATGCCTGTATTTGCGTGGGTGTTTTTCAGGCACCTCTCCAATACTAGGATTATGTTAATCTTTGTTACCCTAGCAGATGGGTGATAGTCTTCCTGTGTGTGATGGTAATGCATCTTACAGTGCCTACAGATAATAATTTAAGACCAGAATAATAAAGGCCTGCCCAGTTCTGAAAATCTGTTGCTCCTAAGTTTTTTCAGCCTTCATAGGAGAACTGGTCTGGCAAAATTCAAGTGAAGTAAACCTGATTAGGTAACCCCTGGTTCCCAAAGGTTGGGAAGGGAAATGGCCAAGGTAATGGAGAGGGGTACGTGCCAACAGGAACTCAGTTAAAGGGATAAAGCCTGTGATGAGGGGTTTGCTTCATCTGAACACTGTTACTGAGGAAGCAGGTCTGCAGGTAGCAGTAAGCACTATTTTCCAAATTTCAGCATTTTTTCAGTTATTCATTCCATGGTGATCATGCAGCAATCGTTTTGAGCACTTTGCCTGATGATTAACACTGTGTGATTTCTGGCATAAAATGAATTTAATATATTGAGGACTGGAATTGTACTTGCCTGGTTGGATTTGGCTTCTGTGCTAGAGGAAGCCTTTTGTGAAATGCAGCTGTCAGGTAGCATCTGATGAAACTATATTGGCTCCTGATGTCATGGTGGGAAAATTACAATTTACAGTATTTTTCATCTGAGGCACAGGTTGATGAAAAAGTTTTTGTTCTGAGCTTTGCATCTGTCCTAGCCATTACTCCAGAAGCGCATTTATGAAAAGTTTATGAAAGTTTAACATGATAAAAACTCATCATCAGACTTAACTGTGCTGGCGTAAAAGAATAGGGAAATCCTTTATTCGTGGAGAGTAATATATGGACCATTTTAATTTGGATTTAGTGGACTATGTCCCGTCTTGTCTTGGGACCTTTTAGTGCCCATTACTGCATGTGCTCCTTTTCCTTCTTGGAACATGTTTTAGTTGTGGGGAATGATCTTGTTCAGCAGCCCTTTCAGGAAATGTGCCTCTACAGTTTCCTAGGATCACTTTCATCACTTTCCAGTTCCTGGGATGCCAGTTGTCACAGCTTCTTCGTGCAAAGGAGGAAGCATATCTGTAGTAGTTGGTAACATTTTCCCTTAGATGGATTTGTTCTCAGTGTCTTTGTTCTGTGGTAGCGTGAACTACTAGGCTATCTCTTTGCCTTGGCAATTCCTAGGAAGTTGCTGTTCCCACTTTTGCTTCCTTGTTGGCATGTTAGACAGTGATAAAGGTTGCTCTTCTCATTTTCTCTTAGTGCATTTGTGAGTGACTTTAATTGCCTAGGTCACTGTTGATTTGCCCCTTCTCCTGCATTTTCTTTTGCATCTGATTGAAACAGCATGCATGGTCCCAGGACTCATATTGCAAGTTGGTTCTGATGCAGATGAAGCTTTCCCCTGGCTAGCTACACAACAAATAGCAAAATCTGTGAGCATTTCTGGTTCCTCTCTCATCTGTGATGACTTATGATTAGCATTTCATTATTAAACAAATAAGCAATGTAACAAATCTAAAGAGTTTGACCATGCTTTTTGGGGAGGTGTTTGGTCTTTTTTTTTTTTTTTTTAAGGCCATAGCCAATGGCTGTTAGCCAAGGTGCATAGTACCCAACAGGTTTGCACTGTTTGTGATATCGCTGTTTTTCAACCTGGCTTTTGGTCAGAGGCTCTCAAATAGGTTAACTGATACCGAGCACTGCTTTCCTTGGGATAAAGGCAAGTTCAGAGGATCATATCTGTTCATCTAAAAAAATGTTAAGACAAAGAAATTGTTTTCTCAAAAAACCAAAAGCAGCAGCAGAAATTACTTCAAAAAATACCAATAGCAGTAGTGATTGTGGTGCTAATGCTGTAATCGTTTTCTTGTCCCTCAGACTTGGCGAAATAGCACTGGCACTGAACTTCGCACATTTTTGTAGAAAAGATATATTAAAGGTGACAGAAAGTAAAGGTAGTAAATGGCCTTAGTTTTTCATTAGTTTTTCATTCATATAATGTATAAGTAAAGTATAAGAAAATATTAGCAACCGTTGTTTTACTGCCTGATTTTTTTGGTGATGAGCACCGAAGGTTCCTTGTAACTTCTGAGAGCTTGTCACTTTTAAATCTTGTTTAGGTTATGAAGTCCTGACTGGGGGCTGTCTCGTTTCTAGGAAAGCCTCACAATTCACTGTAGGTTTAGTAGGAATAATAGTGAGCTTGTTTTTAGAATACCTGTGAACATGGTAATGCAAACACAATTTAAAAAAAAAAAGCATGAAGAGTAAAGATAGAAAAACAGTCAACATAACGGTTTCTTCATGTCCAGAAAAAAATCCACTTTTGACAGGATACAATGCTTACTGACCCAAAAGAGTCTCAGCTAACAAATCCTCTTTGTGTGCATGAAGTTGACTACAAATAAGTCCTTAAAGCTCATATAGTCCATTTATTCTGGACTGTGTTTTATAGTTTGTTCTATTTTAGAACAATAGAGGTCATCATACAGCTGGGAGTGTTTGGGAAAACTGTACCAGGAACAGGTGTTAAAGTTGTGTACAAACACACCTCTCTCTCAGCTTTCCTTTGTTCCAGTTTGGATATAAGGAGGATATTAAAAAAGTTTGATTGAAAAAAAATACTTTTTAAAAAAATGAACAGATCACAGAAGTTCACAAAAGGACAAATTTTTACCCTTCAGAGAACTTAAGCAAAAGGTGACTCAAGTTTGTCTGAAGGTGTTCATGACAGAAGCAATTGAAAAATGACTCATTTTGACTATACCTGCTTGAACATTGAAGCTGAATACAATACAAAAATACAGATAGTTAGTGTAAATCTGCAATTCATTCTTTGAATTACTGAAAGTGTCAAAAACATGAGGGCTCTTTTGAACTGCAGGTGTTTTGTAGATGTGTTCCAGATCTGTCACAGAATCTGTGGCTTGCTGGCTGCTGTCTTGGTGAACTGTTTTAGGTATCTGACTTCAGAAGTGTAGGGGCAGAGTAACCCAGTGTTATGATAGTAACACATTACTGAATTTGATTTGTTTCTAAAATATGTTCCTATTAGTTATATTCTCTACAGGTGTCCCCTCTGTTCAGCAACTTTAGCTGTGACAGTGTTGTTATTGTTTTAGATTAAATGTTACTTGATCATATGAATTATTAAATATTAAATGTGTACCAGGAACTTGGACTTCCCAAGCCCTTATCACCTGTGTACACTTGTATAGGTGTAACGAATAAGTGCCTTATATTTTCCAGCTGATGGGACTGTCGGGAAAATTTGCTTGTCTTGTGTAGAGCCAACAGAGAAGAATAGAATACCTAAAAATCCCTATTACTGTAGACTAGTCTATGCAATACTTTAGACAACAAACATAGGGGTCTTACTAAGGGTAGTTAATCCTTAAGAAATACACTTATGCTACTGAATAGCTAGTGAAGTCAAGAAAAGGAAATCTGACCTTTATTTCCTTTGCTTTAACAGTTGTTACTCAACCAAGCCCATCAGTTTCTCAGCCTAGTACTTCACAGAGTGAAGAGAGAGCTCCTGAACTGCCCAAACCAAAGAAGAACAGATGTTTCATGTGCAGAAAGAAGGTCGGCCTTACAGGTATGAGAATATTATGTCAATTTTGAACAGAGCTTTATGATTAGTTGCCTCTTGCTAGATTAAACTTGATGAAATATCTGTACCATTAAAGTTATTTGCTTCTTCAGGATACAAACAACTTAGCACAGATGTCCATTTTTCTTACTCTGTATGTCAGAGTAGACGAACTTACTTCCTTTGTAGTGACTAAGCCCTTAATTTGCAACTTAATGAAATATGAAGCTTCCTAGTGATGTCGTCTCTTTTTCTATGTACAGGATTTGACTGCCGATGTGGAAACTTATTTTGTGGACTTCACCGTTACTCTGACAAGCATAACTGCCCATACGATTACAAAGCAGAAGCTGCAGCAAAAATCAGGAAAGAGAATCCAGTTGTGGTGGCTGAAAAAATCCAGAGAATATAAATTAACCTGTCTGTGAAAAGACTGACTGACTCTTGTTTTGTTTTTAATATATCCTAGGAAAACAGGAAAGAGCAGGTGCATGGCCATTTTCCTTTGTTCTCCAAAGTTTTACTTTTAGTCTTGTCTGTCTTAATGATATTTCAGAATGTTTGGGTGTTTGTTACAGGCAGAATTGGATAGATACAGCCCTTGAAAATATATATGCCCTCCCCAGAATATAATTGGATGATCAGAAACCTGCACAGGAATACAGATGCACAGAGGACACTCTCTCTCGTTCACATGTGCCAAACAGATGTATGCTATCTGCATGTTTGCAGCAGATCTGCCTTTTGAGGTGTGTTTGAGGTATATAAACTTCAGCTAGTGTTATGTGCCTGTTTTGGAGAAGGATACATCAAAAAGTTGGCAGTCTACTTCCATCATGTAAAATCTCATTCTAATTTTCGTTTCCACACTCCATTGTTTTCCAGCACAATGTAAGCTATGTGGAGGGGTCCACCATCCCAGTAAGATGAGCGTTGGTGCCATATTTAAGAAAGTCACTTATCAATTGTCCTGAGAAAAATGGAAAAAAAAAAAAACCCAGATATGTATGTGAAGAAAACTGTTTTGGAAAAGATTACATTAACTTCAGAATCATGAAAATAGGTTCCCAAAGGAAACCTTATCTGAGCAACCTGATCTAGTTAGTGGTGTCCCTGCTCACTGCAGGGGGGTTGGACTAGATGATCTCTAGGGGTCCCTTCCAACCCAAAACATTCTATGATTACACAAAATGTCCTGCTAGGAACTTACAAACTGGCCTGCAACAGAGTTGTGTGCTTTTCCTTGCATAGCTAAAAATGTTTTGTAGCACAATATTGTAAGATTGGTTTACAAAAAAAAAAGTTACAGAAGTTTTTAGACATACCACAGCAGCTCTATCAAGCAACACGTCTGAGTAAGTTGCTGAAGTACTAGAGCAGTTTGTTATTCATATACTACTTACGTTCTGTGTGTTCTGAGTTCAAAAGAATATTAGGAGTTAATTTTTTCTAGATTTAAATGTAACAGTTGCACCGTTCTGCATGGAAAACCATACCCAACATGGCTGCTGTAGACTTAAGTGGTAGCTGGAACCACTCTTGGAGGGCTGCTTTATCATTTTTAATTGTACTTGGGTGTAGGACTGTAGTGTTCTTGGGTGTATTGCATGGGCTGCATTATCTACAGCATTGTACAATAACAACTCTAGAAAAGGCAGTATACTTCACTGATGCTTGTCTGGTAATATCACTTCTGTGTTATAATGGAAGGGTTTTTTTGTGATGTATGAAACTTGTGTTTTTTATATAAACAAGTACAGTTTAGACTAGTGTTGTGGTAATGCCTGTTCTCATCTGTAAATAGTTATGTATGTACACAAGGCACTACTCCTGAACTTCTGATTTTTATTGCAGTGTTCAGTCTTAGTTTTTACTCCACTATTAAAAGCGTCAGGTTTTTGCTTCTAACTTTGTTCTTCTGAGTTATTAGATATGCAAACATGTACAGATAGTTCATATTTATGTATTGCACATAATCATGCTACCCAGCATCTATGCTATATTGTATTATGTAAATAATAAAAATCATGTACAGAAGGAAATACTTCCTTTTGTGATAGTTCATTGGTTTTAGCTGACCTTGTAGATGTCAAGGTGCAAAGTTAGTACTAAGTTCTTGTAGATGTCGTCTTTATGCTTAAGCATGCCTCTGTCCTTATGTCTTATTTGGATATACGAACTTCTTTAAGGTAACTTGCGTCAGCAGCTGGAATGCAGATAAGTACTTGATGGCCTGACCAAAATGCCAGCAAACAAGAATGTGCTTAAAGGGAACAAAGGAAAGCTTTTGCAATGAACTTCAAAGGGTTTTTTTTTTTCTTTTGTCTACAAAACTTATTTCCAATGGATCTGTTATAATAGAGCCAGTACACTGACTGCGCCACTCTGCCGCTTCACCGGCAGACCTGGGCAGAGTTATTGTCAGGATCAGCATCCAAATACAGGTGCTAAATATGTCAAATTTAACCTTTCCAGCGAGAAGGAGAAGGACGGAGCACACAGCGCGTGTTGCCTTGGAGGAAGACATCTTCACTGCTGGACAATGGATGAAATTTGCTTATATCAGAAGTGGATAATGTGAATCCCACCTGTCAGCTGATACTCACGTCATAAGTTACTACTACAGCCACTGTATATGCCTTCAGTAAGGGAACACAGGCATGCTCTGGGACTCCATTTTCCAGGATTAATCTTACGACTTAATCATGGAAATCCTTTAAAGTACCAAAATTACAATTTTTCTACCTTTTGTCTTAAAGCAGAATTCAGCTACTCCTCTGCAGCATAAAATGCTTTTTTTTTCTTTTTTTTTTTTTTTTTTTTTTGAACCTGAGAATACCCTGTAACTGCATATTTGGGGAGAATGTGTGTGGTTTCGATACTGCCATGGCTAGAGTGTTTTAGGACAGGTAGTAATGCTGTTACTGGTAGTTAGTGATTATGATGATCTCGGTGTCACTGCTTTTTCATCTGAACAAAGGGTGTATTTGGGAAGACCTGTTGAAATAATTGATCTTGGTAGATCTGTCTTTTGAACCTGAGAATACCCTGTAACTGCATATTTGGGGAGAATGTGTGTGGTTTCGATACTGCCATGGCTAGAGTGTTTTAGGACAGGTAGTAATGCTGTTACTGGTAGTTAGTGATTATGATGATCTCGGTGTCACTGCTTTTTCATCTGAACAAAGGGTGTATTTGGGAAGACCTGTTGAAATAATTGATCTTGGTAGATCTGTGGAGGAAAGTATGGAATGAAAAATCCCTCATTGTCCTGTAAAATCATGAGCAGTATCACATGTAAATTGCCCACAAGTTGGGGTATGAGTCTGTACTCAAAAGGTCTGCAAGCTCCCTTGAGCTTTGTTCTTTTAGTAATTGATATAATATTGTCAACAATCATACAGGAGCTGTAATTCTGTTGAGGGTCACTAAACACTCAAAGGAGGTGGAGGTTGTTTAAAAAGAGCAGGTACGGACAAAGTGTGTGTTTGGGGGGAGTATTTAAACTTAGGTGCAAACACTCAGGTGCATATTGCTTGGCAAAGAGTAAGAAAGTAGGTGCTGAGTCTTTCAGATCCCGCTGCCCAGCTGGGAGACTGGTGTGTATATTCCTAAATTAAATGGCTAACTCCCACAGTGCTGCTAGTAGCAGTCCGTTTTAATACAGTGGTATTGAAATGCTTTGAGAAAAAGAGCCTCTCTTCTACGCTGTCTAAACACAAGCCATTCATAAAGCTGCTGTCATTTGCTCTTTTGGTTTAAAGTGACAAACAGCTACGAATAGTATACCCGTCTTCCAAGAAAGAAACGTGATCGCATCACATGACACTGATCCTCATGTAACGTTTGGCTGCTAGACTGAGGTGTTCTTAACTTACACGTAAACACACTGTTCTGGGAAGAGTCTTCCTCTTGGCCTGAACAAGTTTACCAGATGACCAGGACTTTTTTTAGTTAGGGAACAAAAAGGAACATACAAACAAATGAGTAAATGAAAGCAGTTAGGTGACGGACAAGTGTTTGGTGATCTTCAGTCTGTGAAATGCTTCCTTAGCTCGTGTTATGGCTGTGGCAATATTATGTTCCACAGGATTCTGTGCAAACTTAACTGGACAGCTGTGGCTGTTAAACCTGAAATTGGGGTATATTGATGAGTTTCCTGTGGTGTTTCCAACCTTTTGCTGTAAGGCTGGTGAGCTGCCAGATGACATGGTAGGTTGTGGTGCACAAGGATGGCGTGGGGTTGAGAAGCACTGACTGTGCTCCTGGTACTGCAGCCTTTGAAAATGTGCTTCTGATAATCACTTACCCTGCCGCGTGGTTTGGAAGGACACTACTCACAAGTGTGGGGGCACTTGCTTGTATTTGTCACGTGTCTCTGTCTCAGTCAGGCAAAGGATACTTGGATTTGACTCCTGTCTGGTGTCTACAATGAGTCAAAACACATGCCAGTGGCTCCGCATTCCTAAAGCAGCTCTACAGTGTTGCCTGGTGCGTGTGCCTGAAGGAGGAAATGCGCAGCAGTATCAGGAAACTGGTTTGTTTCAGGTATCCAGGTGTGTCATGCAGCAATGATTCAGTAAGAAAAGGAACTTTGCTCTCCTGTATAGATGTGTGATTTTTTATGTTTGTTTTATTAGCTTCTCAGCTAGCCAAACAATGAAAATGTATTTTCTCACAAATGACCTATTAGTGACTCCCTTGATCTTTTTTTTTTTTTCTAATTAAACACCCGGGAAATGTGATGGACTGTGCTCTGAATCAGGAGATACAGAGGGCTCTGGCTGTACACTTGGAAGTACCTAGGTGCCATTGGAATTGATAAGTGACAAACCCAAACAGTTAACTGAGGGGAACAGTTAGAAAACCTGAGCTGGAAAAATAATGAGAGTCGCTACCTGTGGAAATGTTAAAACATAGTCCAGGAGCAAAATTCTCTCTGAGTGCAGTGAGGATGAGCCACCACCACAGTGAGGTCAGTATCTGACAGAAGAGAGTTTTAAATGTTATTTCACAGCCCTGAGTTTTCCCTTAATCTACTGTGAACACTTGAGCGGAATGTGCTTTATCCTTTAAATTGCGCGTTGTAGAAGTAGTTTAGTGATGGCCAAAGAAGAAGCAGGGTTGGGGGGTCACTTTTTTTTTTTTTTAATGCTAGACTGAAAAAAATAGACCATTTCTGCTTGAAAGGGCACATCTGCACAAGGAAACGACCAAGGACCAGATTTCTGACTTGTATAAAGAACCGAATTCAGCGGAAGAAACAAGTCTTGGCGTGTGGGATGCAAAATAGCAGAGTATCGGCAGCCTGTGATTTAAATGAAATGAAAATAGAGCTGTAAAACTGTTAAAGATGGCAATACTGAAATAAATGTAAGAGTCAACACCTACAATGGCAACCCAAAACACTGTGGCTTGACTGCTTATTTGTATAGATACAAATCTGTACCACTACAAAAAAGAAAAAAAAAAAATGTTGCTTATTGAAATTACTGAAGTCACACCTTCCTGAAGAAGCTGAGTCTCACTCTTGCCTTTTGTCCTAGCTGGTAAGATGCAGACGGCAGATTTTTTTATAATGCCAATTTCATTTCAGTGTGTGTTTCTTTCCTGTAAGGTCGTGGCCAGTACTGTAGCAATGTTAGAAGCTGGGTTTCTCATGTGAATGTTACTTTGGCTCAAGCCCCGTAAGAAAGATACCTGTATCTTTACTAAACCTCCCTGTAATCCTAGCTTTTTTTTTCATGTATCTACAACCAGCTCACAGCATTTATTCCCAGGTAGCAATAAGCATGGTTTTCACAAACTGAGGTTTATTTATTATGGAGATAAAAAATAAATACGGTAATTATATCTACCCTTGCACCTGAGTACAAGCATGCAGGTAGACTACATTGTGTCATTAGCCCTGCCCAAGGCCGGCCTCACCCTCTTCAGGCGTTTCACAGTGAGGTTACCCATGGCCTGTGCCAAGCAAAGGCATTTCCAAGGCCCCCCTTTTCTTTCCTAGTTCCCACCGGGATGCCTCTAATGATAAATGACTACCATTGCAGCATGATGCTATTTTTAATCCATACACAGGTGACAACATTTCTCAATTACGGTACTTGGACTGTGGAGCAAGTCCTTACTTTGTTTTGCTTGCTTTTTACATTGTTTTGCAGGTGTTATTTTTTGAAGATATGTATAGGGTGTTGTGTGCGTATCGAGATATTATAAAGTGCCTTCATCTCCTTCATTTTTCTTCCAGTTAACATTCTCAAAGGATTCAACTGAGCACAAGCCCGATGCTTGCAATGTCATATACTGTAGTTGTAAAGTGACCATCTCTGTATAAAGCCAGCCCGAATATCAGCACAATATGACCTTCCCTAACGATAGATCAGGGCCATCTTTCACTAAATGAGCCACCAAGGCCGAGTTGCTCATGAAAAAATGTTGAGATCCAAGGAAAGAGTCAGAGCCGCTGACTGCATTAACAGCCAAATGGACTGACCTGATCGGACTCAAGACACCTTAGCTGCCCGCCACTTCACTTCCTAAGCCACTTTAAAATGCAGCTGTGTGTGAATTGTTTTTACTCTCCTCCACAGCCACAGCCAGGCAGCCTCACCATGTTTTGGCTTGCTGTTAGGGAAAAATGAACAGTTTTTAAATGCTTTGCTTGGGGGTTTTGTTAGGTTTTTGAGGTTGTTTGGATAGGGCTGTGAGCACTGCTGATGGTAAGTCACTTTTTAACCTGCTCTTCCTGGTTCGTGTGTTTCCAGCTTCTTCTAGCTCCTTCTGATGGTACGATAATGAAATCAAAATAAATGGAGGCAATATGACCTAAAAGATAAACTGAAGCCATACTTCAGTACGGTGTCCTGCTCACAGCAGAACTTTTCTTTCAGCTTCATTTTCCCACTGCCACTATAGGTATTTCAGTCCCTTTATCCAGTGTCTGAAAGGTGTCATTAAATATTAGCCAGGCAGATTTAGAGATGTGGTTTTGGACTTCTCTTTATTGGTTGATTTTATTTTCAGATTTCATTGGCAGTGGTCTTTACATGTAGTTAATGTGTTTTGTTTTCTGAAGCATTTTGGTGGTGATATTAATGGCTGCTTGGTGTACTCTTCTGCGAGAGAGGTATTAGAAGGACAAGGTGTTTGCCGAGCTACTGCATGGCAAACATGTAGGTGGAGAAATGCTCCCTACAGCTCAGGCCTCTCATCTTCTGAGACCTGCAGTGCCCCTCTCTAACATTTTTGCCTGATTGGTGATTTTGCAATATAGCGAGACAGGATGAAGTCCCACTGTGAATCTTTACTTGTCATACAACAAGATTGTAGCACAGAACTGAGGAAAAGAAAAGCAATTTAGTTCACTATTCCTCATTCCTGTTAGTCTACTCTTTACCATAGTGTACCTTATTTGTATTGTTTAAAACCCACCCAACTTGCCTCATTTACTGATGGGGATTTTCCTTGAGCAGACAGCATTTTTACTGTAGATTTGATTGAAGTTTACTTTAGTAGGTCAGTGAGAAGTTGGGCACATGATGAATATGCCCTGAGTTCCCAGGGGAGCCTGTGAAATGGTTTGTGCACAGGACAATTTGACTTTGATAATGCTCCTGGGAGACCAGGTCAGACTAGGTTTAAACAGGATTAGGCTAAAGTAGATTTTCCTTAGTTGTATTTTAAGTAGCATGGGATTTATGAGGGGAAAGCAGGTTTATGACCCTAGAAAAATCTTGATCCTTTCAGTCTGGTTACAGTCTTCAGAGTGAGACTGAGCTGGTTCCTTTGATTGCTATACTGAGCTCATCTGATGGATAAAATCCATACGGATTTGTGTATTTCTACTAGAATCTCACCTTCTGACTGACCTTGTAGGACCAAAGACTTGGATGTTTTGCTGCCCGTTCAGTCACCAAAAGAGCTCTCGGAAAGTTCACCAAGTACCGGATTTAGTGCAAGCAGGAGGCAGGGACAGGCAGGAGAGGTGAGACCACCACACACGGATTTGCGCGGGCTGGTAGCTTCAAGCATGTAGCAGGGATGCAAAGGTTGGCATCATGGCTTCAATGTTTGCTTGTGGTAGCTGAGTCTGAACCTTTGACCTGCAGGTTGCAGAAATAGGTTTGCATTTGATTTAAGGTGATATTTTTGCTGATATTAGTAATTTAGTCTCTTACATGTAAGCACCTGGCAATGAATAAAGGACCAAGAGTGGGAATAGTTCACTGGCTCCTCAGCAAGATTTTCTAAGCCAGAGTTTGGAAATCATATTGTGTTAGGAAATGGCCTCAAGGTACAAGTTAATTTACTTGGCATTTCACGTAGGCAGAGGTTGTTGTGTTTAACGGTTTGTCATCTGGCGAGGGTGAATCACAGGTCAGCAAGGAGTCATTTCTCAGTGTCGACTAGCCTTTGGTAAATAGAGGCATTTAACACTCATCTGCAAATAGCTCCTGGAGACCAAAGGTTGTATCAGTGATTAATAACATCAGGACTTTTACATCCCTCTTCCTCACTGTTTCCCAAACCCATCATGAGACGGTGGGTAAGAGTTGCTGTCCCCAGTGCACGGAGGCGAGGACAAAGCACGGAAGGGGTCAGCGAGGACACAGCTCCGCGGTCCTGGCTCCAGCTGAGCCATGCGACCAGGCCATTGCCACCAGCTGCTTGACTCTCCAACAGCCCTAGTTTTTCACCCCTTCCACCCTGACATATGCAATTACTCCCTGATTTGTTTTCTTCCAAGTGATCAAAGTTAAAAAGCCAACATTTTAAAGAGCAACACCACAGATCATAAAGATGGTGTGTGAGTTACGCTGCCGGGAGCAGAGCTACAATGTCTGGGGTTGCCCCCAGTGCAGATCAAACCCATCTTTCGGTGAGAGGAGCACACCATCCTTGTCCTAAACTGCCCCTGGCTGCCTAAAGGAGCAGTGACAGTGACAGGTTCCGGACCCAGCTCTCCTTGCTTCTTCAGGGGTGCTTTTGCCACATCTCTGCTTCCCACAAAGCTCTGGGGTGGCAGCAGCTTCTCCCCTTCCCCGAGGGCAGGGAAAGTGCAGCAGCCCCTTGGTTGGGGCCTGAGCAGGCACCACATAAGCCACACCTCCATCAGGTTGTGCTGGCAGGCAAAAACAGATGCAGCCTAGAGGTAAGCGTTCCTATTTTTACCTTACAGCAGACACTGCCCCGAAATATCTATGTACTCCAGTACGTTTCTATGGAGGCTAAAATCCACCCACCACCACACTTTGTCCTTGATCAGGCGTGTTAAAAATCTTCAGTTGCTGGCACTTCAGCTCAGGAAACAACTGTGTCACACCCACACCAAACAATAAAAGCAGCAATAGGCAAGAATACCCCTACTCTGTTACACTTCTGCTCCCAGACCTCAGAAACACCCTTACTCCATAACTAACCCCTGCAGCAGCTTCTGCTGGCCTTTGCTTTCCTCCTTCATTTCATCCCCCTCTCAAACCTGTCTGAGACTTTCTTAAAGCAGTTGACATAATTTGAAAAGCTGATGGGCATGGGGGGTATTTTTTAACTATCAATCAGCGGTAAAAGGTTATGCCAAGAATGTATCTTTGCAGAGCTTATTAGTATTGGAGAAAGAAAATTAATATATGCACAGCCTGCTTCTGAGTATAAGTGGTATGCTGGTTTGGGCTACAAATAGAGGGCTATTTTTAAAAAAGCTGACACAAGAATGTCACTATTGACTGCAAGTCCTAAGCACTCAGGGTAACTTCCACTTTTTTCTGCTAACTATCCCTTTTTTAGGGCATGTTTTACTAGAATCGGTTAAGTTGCTGACTTCTGTTTATTTTTTTAACCAGCTACAATTTAGTTAGGTGAAGTACGGGCAAAGGGATTGTATGAAATCCCTGTGTTTTCCCAAACTTGGTCATTGTGGTTTTTTAAAAGTCTGTTGTTCAAACATCCGTTGTTGCTGCTCGGCTCTGTTCTAGATGAGAGCTGGATCTGAAAATCCCTGCCCCTCGCTCTCCCACCTGAGTTGTCCTAGTACAGCGTGTAGAGAAGCGAACCCTTGTGTTTTTCAGAGGTCAGATGCACGCGTTTGCTCTTTTAAAAAGTCTTTTGTGCATGCAGGGTTACAGCCAATAGCATAGTGTATAGCTTTTTTGTTTCCTACTTCAAAGAAAGAGCTGTTCTCAGCCCTCAAAGGTAGTAATGCAACCAGCTCAGGAGTCTGAGTCAGCTTAAAATAACCTCTGGCTAACCACAGTCTTCCCTGCGCCTCAGCTCCCCGCTGACACATCCAAAAGCAATTGCCAGGTAGGTCCTGGCACTTCACAAGATCTGCTGAGGAGAAAGGGTGGCCAGGACAGCCTGGCAGGGTCTCCCTGCTGCGGGCTGAGCCACAACACCACCATCCCCATGCAAATGGGAGTCCCAGCTGCCATCCAACTCAACAGTCTGGTTTGGGCTGCCCATGCCCCTCTGTCAGCCCCAAGCTGGCTGGCAGGGCTGTGGGACTCATGCCAGCCGTACCCGCCCCAGCCCGGCAATGCCTCCTCCAACCACTGCTAGCCTCTCCCTGCAGTGACTCAACATCTGAATAATAGCCTTTTTTCCCCCCTCCCTGTCTATTTACAAGGAATTCCGATTAAGGAAATTGCATTTAGGAGGAAATTAAAATAAAAGAAACTAACTGGCGTCTTAAGGTTCCCCTTTCCCAAGGCTGCAAGCTGAGGACAAGGCTACCCCGTTTGTTTAGTTAAAGAAATCATCAGGCACATCAGGTAGCGCCAGAACAAGGTTTCAGGGCCCAGTAAATAGTTTGGGCAGGTGTGTTTATTTTACCTGCGCTGGTAGTGCCAAACTCCAGCACCATGAAATTGGACCGTTTTGACTGTATCCTGCTGAGCACCAGAGCTCAGCCCTGAAAGGCTATCCAAAGGGCAGGGCTATTCACGACGCCCCGGGGGCTGTCTGTGCCACACCACCACTGTGGTGCTGGATGTGGAGTTTCAGGAGGTGTGTGGATGCAGTCAGCCACCAGGCCCTGCCTAGACCAAGCCACCCCCTGCCAGGTGCACCATGAAGGGGACAAGCACTCATGCCCATCACACTGCCTCTGCTGGTCCCCAGGATGCTGGGGCAAGTGACTAAAAGACGGAGAAAATGCCTGAAGTCAGCCAGGTGGAGCTGAGCCTGCATGGGGGCTGGACAGCATCCCCTCCACCAGCGCCGCTCCAGCACAGGCAGCCTCATACCCCCACGCTCACTGTAATTGCCAGGCAAGATTGGATTTCCCCATGGGTTGAAGACCTCGCTTATTGCCTGTGCTCAGAAGCAAGGGATAAATGTGCCACCAAAGCCCACAGAAAGCCTTGCAAGCTGCCCATGTGGATCGCTCCAGCGAGGGGGTGTTGTGTCTCAGGTCCCTTTTTTGATTTCCAAAGTAATGTTTTTCCTTTAAAAGTGATGAAGATAGAATTTCTGCAAATTGCGATTGTCCTTTATAGGGCTTCCACATGCATTTTGCCCTTATCTGACCTGACTTGTGAGATTTTGCAGCAAAGTTTTTCCTGGCTGCCTGTGCAAACTGCAAGAGGAACACCACAAAAAAACCCAAACAAACAACCCACAAAAAATACCAAAAACAAAAAAAAAATAAGGGAAAATGCAAAGGAAGTTACTTCTTGGAAAAGGGAAAATGCAAAGGAAATTATTTCTTGGGAGGGAAAGGGGAGAGTACTCTTTTCTTTGTCTGTTTTATGATTTTACAGAGGATTGCAACTAGGAACTTTATGTCAGGTGATCTGACATGCAAGCAACAATAAATAAGAGTATTTGTTCTATTTTTATGACGATACAATGTTAAAATAGGACTCTCAAAGTCCAGTGTACAAATATTTTAGCCGCTGCTGTCACATTCAACTGTTATTTTAGTATGAAAAGGCAATGGTTCTCTAAAGGTGATCACCCTCTGCACAGTAAACGGACCGAAGGAAATGCAGAGGAGACTGTAGGAGCTATTTATGCCAGTGAGAGACACCACACAAATCATGCTCGTGCTTAATTTTGTCTGATTATTAGTATGCATTTGTGTGGGCAGTGGAGGAATCTGCTTGTTAGATACCTCCTTGAAATCCATTAGCTCAGCCTGCATATTTTGGAGTTAAACATGTAGAGATTTAGTGAACTGAGTGAGTCACTGTCTCGGCAAATGCAAAAGCACTAGTATCACTGATACAATTAATACTTCAGAAGCCTGGCTAAATAACAGAACCAGCTAAAGCAATTATTTAGGCGATATTAGTAACTAGGGTGCAGAGTTCTTTGCTGAACAGGCAAGAGTCCCTTTTATAAGCATCTTCCCATGCTGTTGAGGCTGGAAGTAGTTGGTAAGATTATGCCTGGAGAAAGGTTTAACTCTCCCAAGGCAGCATGAACATTGCAGAGAGGAGCAATATGATGCAAGCTTTCACTGCCTATCAGGGCAGGTTGCTTAGGCCTTTGCAAGCAGTCAGTTGTGGCTTTCTTCTCTCCGGAGAAGGGCAGAGTTGGCAGGGGAGATCCGTATCATTATATCCCTACTCTTGGCAGGGAAGAAGCAGCATGCAGCTGGGCTCTCCTGGGGACTCTCCCAGGAGAGAAAAAGCATGCTGATTTTCTTGCCCTCTAGTGTAAAAGGATGAGTGAGTCTTACTAAAACATTGTCATGGTTATTAAAAAGTAATTCTTGGTAATGTCTAGGACCTTGGTTTTGTAACCTCCTTCCACAAGAGAAGGCCAGCTGAAATTTTCAGTCTTTGCATCTATGAGAATGTTGGGGTTGCATTGTAATCTTGGGCTTAAAAAACAAGTTACAAACATTTATCCTTACTATATACTAATCTCATGCAGTTCATCCATCCATCCCACATTTGTCACCATGGTATCTGAATGTTTACCTAATTTTACCTGGAGGACAATTTAGAAAACAAAATGTAATTGTCCTGAGTGCTCAGGAAAATAACAGAAGGGAGTATGAATAATGATCCAAAGGGATATTTTGCACTTTGTGCACCTATTTATGTGCATCATTTATGGTTGGACTTAATGATCTTAAAGGTCTTTTCCAACCCAAATGATTCTATGATTCTATTTGCAGTCAAGCTATTTTAACTTTCAGTTTGCTGGGGCTGGAGCTCAAGTATGTCTGTAGTTTAATGCAGATTTTTAAACTTGTCCCAGAACATAAGGTTTTGGTAGTGCTCACAAACTGCATATTATCAGGATCTCACAAAACATCTCTGGAGGGAGTTGCAAAGGGTGACACCCTGCCAGCTATGGTGCCTATTCCTCACGTGTCCTTATTAGGAGGATAAAATAACCATGTTCTTACTGTACTCCTTTTCTGTTGGAAAGGACCTTTTTTAAGAACTAGGTTTTACATAAATAAGGGACAGTGGAGAGGAAGTAAATATCCTCCCTTTGCATCTCTCCCCTCTTTCTATGCCCTGGCATACAGTTACTGCTCTCTTCTTCATAGTGGCTCTCATCCCACGCACTGCATTTGTACAGAGGGGAAGAAACCATAAACACTTGACACTTCAATCAGTCTTGGATCAAGATAAGGATGTTAACTGCGCAATATTTTTTCTAAAGTCTGGCCAACCCTGAATCTGATGCTGTCCTTCAGCAGTGTCCAACTCAACACATCTATCAGCCTTGGCACGGAGAGACCAGACATTTCCGCAGTGACAGGCAAATTCCAAACTGTTTGGCCCTTGCACAACAAGTACAAAATGTCCTGCTGCTTCCAGGTCTGTGAAATGGTCTGTTTTGTTTGGGGGATAGGTAGGACTGGCTGCTACTCCATGCTTTCTGTGAAACCAGTCCAGTCTACTTCATGTGTAATTTGCTGTCCAGCCCTAAGCTTTCTCTGTCAAACCACATTACGAAATAAATACATGAAAACACCCTTTTGGTAAATCCGAGCCAAAATGATAAGAAGCACAAAACATTCCTACTTTTCCCTGAAACCGATTTTAAGGACAGTGATGCTAATGGAAAAGGTGACACTGTATTATTCACTATAGCTTGCGGTCTGGGAAGCAGGGAGGTATCTGGGAAGCCAGTTTGAAACAAATAAAAAAAAAATGATTATGCCACCCAACACATAATGAACAGGTAATGACTCACAGTCACTGGATGTTACAGAGACCAAAATTGTAAAGGTTTCAGAAAGGGATTAGACAAACTAAGGAGTTAAACCAAACTTCCCTGCTGCAAAGTTGGCTTTAAACTTCTTTGACTTGTTGGCTGAAAGCAGGGGAGGCTACAAGGGGATGCTCGTGCTGTGTCCTGTTGTCCTCCTGCATGTCCATGCTTACCAGCCTTATTAGAAATAGGACAGTTGTTCTGGATAAACCTTTGGTCTGACCCACCTCAGTCCCTTTCACATCCTTGCATAAGGAAGAGTGCAGTTATGCCGGTGGGAGGACAAATGCGTCAAGCGGTGGCTGGTGTGCCATTGAGGACATACCTGCTCTCCACGTGAAGGATGTAAAATTATCAGCAAGCTCTGGGCTTCCTGAGCCCAATGCCCTTCGCTGTAGTTTTTTTCCAAATTGATTATTTTAAAAAAATGAGAAAGGGGTGGGGTTTTTTTGATCTGAAGATGGAAGGGCCAGGGTCATCAGTGTGATGGCTAAGTCCTCTGTGGATTCATAGAGCTATTGTGTGGGAGCAAGAGATGTTCAAGCCATCTTCATACCTAGTTAGTCCTGCGACAGCCTAATATGCCCAGCAGGATTTACAGATAGCGTTTGCCAGGAGAAAATCAATTCTATTTGCAATGGGTGAAATTTTACTTTCTTCTTTTTTTTTTTTTTTATATTTTTTTCTTTTTCTTCAGTTGCATTTCAGTTAGAAGAGGCCACAAATCAACAATTAACTTGCAGCAACTTCTGGTGCTGACAGCCTAAGCTGGATTTAGTGGATACCCTAGAAGTGACACTTCATGAACTAATTATAGGAACAGCTGTTTTTCAGCATCCCAGGAAAATTATTCCAGACTGACATAGGGATACAGAAAACTACTGCTCCTGTGACCTCTCAGCTGAGCACTTACCTCACTTGGTTGCTCAGGGCTATCAACTATTTCACTTGAAGCCTATGCTGGATACATCTTGCCAGTTGCAAAAATTCCTACTGAAGAACATTTTACCTAAATGATGGTTAAATGCCACTGGAACTGATAAATATATGGGAAACAATGTTTTGTCAAAAGACATTTTTCCTCCATCAAATATTTCACATATTGAATTTTACAAACAGCTCTATGCTGAATGTTGCAAGCAGGGCAGTCACCCAGCTCTTTTTGCCAGAAAAGCTGAGCTGATGTTGCTGACTGTGAGGAAGAATCATTCTGCATCTTCGCTGCTTATATCTAAGGTAAGCAGGGGTAGGTGGCCACGTGTTTGGTGGGGACCTGATCAATTACTGCAGTGCCATCTCCCCAGAGGCCATGCCTTTTGCAAATCCCCACCACCATTTCAGGTGACGCCAAGCCCAGCCTGTGCCCAGGTGAGGAGCAGGAAGGGTGCCCTGGACCCCTCTGTCCCAGTTTACATGCCACCTCCATGGCCTCCATGCCTGAAATCACCCATCAGTTTAATGAGGTGATGTGATAATGAGGTAACAATTTACTCTCCTGTGTTTCACAATGTTTTGGGTTTTATTGTACCAATAGCACATGTCACTCTGCACAGTCAGTTGTGCCTGAATACTTGCATTCTCATTGCAGTTTACCATCCTGGCTAGAAACAAAAGCCACCCCTGCCAGCATTAACAACAGATGCTCTTTACTCAAATGGGGATCACAAATGCTCCTAAAAGCATATATAGAACAAATGCTGTTGTAATCCATTCTTCCTCTTTGACTTTATCTTTCTTGTTTGGGGTTGAAATGGAGCAAAAATGCCAGAACATTACTATAAAAATAGCCCTTCTTGGAGACCACAGTTGCACTGAATGAAAGGACTAGAAGAGCTGGCTGGACTTTCCTTCCACAAGGAAAACTAGTGTTTGTACTGGGTTTGGTTTTCTTCCTTAAGCTTTCCCTTTGCAAAGGCAGTGACAAGTCTCGCTGAGGCCATCCCACCGGCGGCAGCGGGGCAGGGGTGGTGGGATCGCTGCCAGCATCCGGGATCAGAGGCTGGGCAGGCACCGGCCTGCCAGGGACATCTCTTCAAAGGAGATTTTCTACCTGGTTGTGTTTCCATGCTCTTAGCAGCTTGCATCAAATTTCACTCTTGTTTTTCCTCTTAGAAATCCGCTACATGAACTTTTCTTAAAGAGAGTAATTTGGGAGGGAGTCGTTGCTATCGGCCTGGTGTTGCTGTGACCTTGTAAAGGACTTCCTTGAGCTCACAGGCTGTCATTAAGCAGTCTTTCAAGGGAAAAATGATCTAGGATAAGATTCCCTGAGGCTGCATTAAAGGTGAACTACACTTACGATGTTTATGGGTGGGGAACAGGAGGAAGCAGAAAGGTAGAAATGGGCTTTACTGGTCCTTCTCTCGCCCCGCAGCTCTTACGGCGTGCTTCCTTTTTCATCACCTTAAAATTGCACTTGCTTCCTTCTCACCTAGCAGCATCTCTCTCTGTGGGAAAAGGTTACCAGACCAATTCCAGGCACTTTAAATTAAATCCCATTTTTACAGGGAAGACCTAGAAAATCATAAAAAGGGTCAGCTCCAAGCAGCAGCAGCACACAGGAGCCTACTGCTACATAGGCTGTAAGGGAGCTCAACCACAAAGCTTGGCACAGATCCTGCAGCCGCACACATACGGTGATGCTGGTGACTCATGCACTCGTGGGTTCAGCATGTGCTTTGTGCTTTCACAGGCTGTAACCCTTCAGCATTGCAGCCCGTGTGGCACCTGCTCCTTGGACAATAACCACCAGGTAACTCCACAGGACCTAGAAGGTCTACATAACTGGTGTTCTTTTGTTGTTGCAGTTGTTTTAACCTAAATGCAGTTTTTGTGGCCTAAGCACCAAGGAACTGAGCCTTCCTTTGGGCAGGTTGTGTCCTCTTCTCCAGTGCAGATCTCAACACTGCAAGAAGCTTGGAGGATTGTTCAAAGAAATACTACAATGGTCAGACAGTGTGGCACCTAAGACTCTCAAACCTTTGCCTACCCTGGACTTCAGCTATTACTCCAACTATCTGTATGGGTCAGACTTTTTTAATGGAAGGTTTGTATGTGACTGGAGTCAAAAGCGTGAAATGGCAATGTAGGGCAATGGCTGCAGGGCGATTGCAAGCAGTTGCTTCTCTAGGTGATGCACTGTACCTTCAAGGTGTGAACATGCTCACAAGAGGTAATGGCACACGGTACTGCGATGGGGCATTATCAGAGGGCTGTGGCTTGCCATGGGGCTAGGAAGACTGTACGTGCCCTGGCAGCCCAGTCTTGAGGAGACAACGCTCCAGGAGAACAGGCAGAATGGCTGCACAGGGATCGGGGAGAGCAGTGTAGGTAGGTACCTCTTCCACCCCTACCCCTGGGCTGCTCCTACTGGTCCGAAAAAACCCCATAAGATATGGTAGGGAAAAGCAGGAGGAAAATACTTTTTTTCTTCTATTTTTTCCCTCTCTTGCTCTTACTTTTATTATTTTTTTAGCTCTTGCTTCCTTTTGCTCTCTCCTACTTTCTTCCCTTTTCCCTTTTTCTTTCCTTTCCTTTTTAACTTCCCTTTCCCTTTCGCTTTCCCTCCCTTTTCCCCTTTCCCCTGTAACTCCTCAAAGGGTTTTACAAAACAGTGATTACCAATCCCTATTCTTTTCAAAGAGAGAAAAAAACCTGAAGTGCAGGGGTTTATGAAGGTTGCTCATGCCATGTCCCACCTCACACTGCCTCACTTTCTTTCAGTCCCACATCAGTACCTACAGCCAGATGTGGCAGCTGGGACAGGGCAGCAGCAGCTCCCAAACCAGACAGAGGTGCAGCCAAGGGCTGTCTGTGCACACAAACTGCTTTGAGATAGCTTTTCTATCAGAAGAAGTGCAAGCATAGCAATTTGAATTAATTTTATTCTTGCCAGTTTGCAACGGTGTTGAGGCGAGGATGCCTGAAATGGCATTGAGGTGAGGATGCCCTGGGGGACACCAGCCCAGGCTAGCAGAAAACTGGGCTGAGCTCCCTGTGCTCCAGCAGGCCTCTGCTAAGAGTCTGGGCTGCTCATGTAGGCTGGCTGAGCGATGGGGTGTCCAGGTGACCTCCCCCAACTGCCAGCACAAAGTTCAGCACAGCACCGCGCTCGTGGGAACAAGCCTCCCTAATAAGCCAAGACAGCGAGTGTTTAGCATGTGCGTGGTATCGTGCTGCTCTTACCTACCGTGCCTGGGACAACTCCAGCCCCTAGTCACTCCAACCTGCTGTCTGCGTGTCCTGGCTGTTACTGGGACTCTCACGTGATGAAGGCGCGGCCTCTCAGCCACCCCTCTCACAGGGCCTGGAGAGATTAGAGCAGAGGACTGCAAAATTTCATTTCTCTATCTTTAGGCTTAAAAACCTGTGAACCTCCCTCTCTGTAACAGCACCTTCTGCTCACAGCTTGAACTCTTCTCTTTTTCCTCAATTATCCTTTGGAGCATGTGAATCTTCATATATCAATGCTGGAAATGCCCCCAACATATGCAGCCCCTCAGCTGGGGTAAGGAGGGTTGCTCAGCGCTGGCTGGCACGTGCTGCAGGACAGCACTGTTCTTGCTTGGCACATCTGTTTGCTGTTTTACAATCCATAAAAATACAACAACGGTGACTCCTCCTTGAAAATAAAAGCTCAGGGAACAATTTTTACAGCACCAAGTTAATACAACGAGAATTAGCACTGCCCACAGCTAGATGGAATTGATATTCTGTATGAATTACCAGGGAAGTCGAGTTTCTTTCAGCTGTGGACCTTTATTGCTGTGCTGGTAGGTTGAGATTTCTTTAAGTGGACGCTGAGATTAAACTTTAACTACCATTTTAATACTTTGAGGTTCTGAGAAGCAAAATACCTTTTATATTCTGAGATGGTACCTCTAGGACAAAATAGGAAAGGAAGAGGCACCACTCACCTTTCATCTGCATTTCATGGCATTTCTGGCCATATTTTAGATTAATTCCTAAAGGACAGTTTTAATCAGAATTAATGTAAGAATGCAGTCACAAATTCATTACACTGGAAGGAAGACATCTAATTACAGAGTACAAGCATAGGGCAAGCAACTTTTGTTTTACATTTTAACTATGCTCTTAACTCGTGAACTATAAACCTATTAACCTCAGTTATAAATGATTCAGTATCTGATTCCAAACCAAGAAGAGTCTTTGTATTCTTCTTAATAGCCATGGGAGAAGACTGATGAAAATTACACTGGTAATGTGATCATGATTATTCAATGGCCTTTTTTCTAAGCTTGCAAATTCTGTGTTCACTTGTGCACACTGTGCCTGCATCAACTCATTGTAATAGAACAGGTAACTGTAGCCTGAGATTTACTGACAACATACCCAAAGGCTCTCAGATTTTCAAACTGGCTCACAAACCCTCTATACCAAAACAACTGTGCTCACACCTGGCACTTATACGGCTCTAAATAAGTAAGTCTCAGCATAGTATTCTAGAAAAATGTTGCAAAATCATTTCTTACTTCTATTTTCCAAAATAAAATGTTAAGTAGCAGAATTCCTATGCTGAAAGCCTAAATTGGCCTTTCTACTAAGAACAGTAGTCTATAAAGAAGTTTTCATTCACTTGTCTTTTCTCTGTGGTTTACATGACTTTCGCTGATAAGTTGGTTGATGAAAATACAGAACAGCTTTATTTCTTGTGCGCATAATTTTGCATACGTTGGTAACAACTGGCACATAATTCTCAGAATTTCAGCATACAATTCCTCAGTGTGTAATTCATGGTTCTCCTGTGGTAGTTTTTGTTATAAGGAAATCCACTTCTGGGGGGATTGAGAGCTGCTTGAGAGCTGCTTAAGACTGGGGACATTTTTATGCCTAAGCTTTGAAAAGTAAGAAAGTGAAGACAATCATGTTAAAGGAGATGTGACTCTGTATGCTTGCTGCCAAGCACAAGAAGAAAGCATTTCAGGATGGTCTACTTAGACACAAAATAATAAAAAGGTTACTGAAGCATTGGCTTTGATTTATCAAGCCAAAAAATCTGGTAACAAAGATACATTAAAAGCTGTAAGAGTCTTGAATATGAAAAAAGATTGCCTACAGTAACGTTATGCACCCTAAGCAGAGTTTGCAAACCCCTGTGATGGGTGTGCCCAAGTTCCCCAGGGAACAGGTAAGTTCTGCACATCTCCAACACTTTGCTGTGTAACATGGTCTTCACTGTAAATCTTCATTAGTCAGCTTGCCACCTTTCTCTCCTCCAAAGTCAAGCACAGGAAGACATGAGGGTTGGTGTAAACACAAGGCCTCTTTATTTTGTTTCAACAGTACATTACTTCCCATTTAGCATGATCAAAACCAAGCAAAACAGTGGAAATCGCATCTACGATTTTTCCTAATACATTGCTCTTCCTTGAAACCACACAAGTACAACAGAAAGGATAAATTCAACAACATTAACTCCAGTTAAGCATTTTTCACAAACAAAAGAACCAGAGCCTACGCACAACAGGTGACGAGCAGACAAAACCAAGGACCAGAATCAGAAAAGCTTAATCCAGTGAGATGTGAACTCTTCTTTGGGGAAAGAAGGTTTGTCTTGAAGCAAGGGCTGCAAACTCCCTCAGCTAAGAAGTACGTGCAACCACTTTTTAAAAGCTTCATCAGCAAAAGCTGTTAAAGGAACATACAACCCAGCTCCAAAGTCACAAGGCCAGATAGGACACAGAGATCAAAGCCTTCAGTTGTCACTAACACCGGCCCCTTCATCTGGAGGCTTTTCTCCAGGGGGTTTTTGAACCTAAATGCACCTAGGAGCACTTGGCTAAGCAAAGCCTTTGGTGACTTAAGTGCAGATGAAGGTAAAACATTTTTATGTTTTTGTCAGCTGATCACAGCTGACATCCTGGTCTTGACTGGGTTTAAGTTACCAGCTTAAGTATCAACTCAAGTCATTAAGCCAAACCACTAAGAGCTGTGCAAACATAGTAACATCTACCTGAAGGGACAAGCATTTTGAGTTGAAGTGTTAGGCAGGTGGGTGTAGGACTGCCTTTTAGCCTTACCCTTCTCCCAGCTCCACTCATTCAGTATAGTTATTTTCAGACTAAAAGCAAGTACATGAGAAACCACAAACTAAAGCCAAAATTAAAGCAAATACACACTTCTGAGTCCTGACTGGGGGCCACGTGTGACTTTTGACAAGTGGGGGACTAGGCATGACTTTTGCATTCACTTCCACAGAAGTGACTGACTCTGCAGAAGCCACAGGGGACCTCATTGGCTGGAGCACACGCCAATTTAGGGCATTTTCCAAGAAAGAATTTCCACCGAAATTTCCAGGAAACTGCTGTCCAAAAACATTGCTCACCCTTTCAAGGAAAACTAACAGCTCTATTAACTTTACACAACAGATTGTTGCTGATGTACTTTTGGCTTCCCAAGAACTGTTTTTGTTGCTGTTACTATTGGTTTTTGTACAGAGAGCCTTGCAGATGTCATTTGCTGGCTTCTCTGTTGAGAGAAGCACGAGTTGTTGCACGTATAGTACAAGGGCTTAAAAAAAACCCCCAACTTTAAGCCAAAGTTCCTAGTCCATAGAGGTTCACTATTAGGTCTATGTTTATGTAATTTAAAACATGCTGTGCTCTCTGCAGTGTCCTTAATGTCGAAATAACCTGATTTCTAAACCAGCTTATTTTCAGTTACTCTAGTCACACCAGATGCTTGTCCTCCTGTGTCCGACTGGGTCATCATTGCGTCACCAGGCACTTGACAGGGGATGACGTTTGGGGCATGCAGGAGCAGAGATTCTTCCCCGGGACCAGACTAGTTCAGTCACCGACCTGGCCAATGCCAAATGTTGCACAGGACGCAAGGAGAAAAACATGCCCCTGCATTACGTTTCTTTTGGAGTTGTTCCAGGTAATTTTGATTTAAATCTTAAGTAGAGGCTGAGAGGCTCTAAAGTGTTATATAATTATGCTATGATTAGCTACAATTATTTGTGCTTGTACTATTAAGCATGTAAGTAACTGCTTTGGAAACCTGCTTAGCTGTTGGACCTCAATGACTCTCAGAAGAAATGAGGTCTGTGATCTAACAGAACATTGCCTGAAAACGTCTTCTTTTCTGAGTGTTTCCCAGCTAAAACTTCACTGACATGTCATCTTGTTTTTATGAGTTCCTCTGATCTAGCTTCTATCTACTTTGCCTCATTTTGTATTCTGCCACCACCCTTTTCAAATCTGTTCTCAAATTCATTTTATTTTCCCAGTCCTTTCTCAAATTTTCAAAATACCTTGGCTTTCTTTTTTTTTAAATACTTTCTATTTGTACACTATCATTTTAGAGGCAAGTTGACCACTGCTGACACACAGGGCTGCAGATAAGACAGCACCATTTATTCATACAAATCCAGTATTTTAAAAGCTGTCCGCCTTATCACCTGTTACGGATTGTTCCTGGAAACACTTAAAACAATATTTTTAAACAGCTTATCTGAGCAAGGTTGTTAATATCTTTTGCTTGTAAAACTGGGATATTCTTTGAAACTACTTAGGGTTTTTATTTGTCAAGACTTGCGTATTGTTTTTAAATGTGTAATCAAGAATAGTTGCATTCTCATTTGCTCAGTAGGACAGTAGATATTTAGCAAGAATTATTAACTTTTGCTAGTCTGCATTGCATAATCACAACTAAAATTAAAAAATCTATTTATCTGTTAAATATATTTAAAGTAAAAAATTACTATGGATGTTGGCTTTCATAAAACCATTACAATTTTTTCATTCATGAGTGTATAATCAGGCACAGACTTTTAAGCAGAGTCACTCTAACGTTTCTTTTTCTAACAGGAATTCCACTTACAATACTGAAAATGTTCAGTACAGTGAAAAAATACACATTCTTTTTTCCCCTACAAAGCTTCCTGATTGCACAAAAAACACAGAACAAATATAAACATTAGGCCAAGGCAACATCTTAAAGTGCAGAACTCCACTTGCCACACAAGAATAATTCAAATAATGTTGCATAATGCATAGGCGATACTTACTAGCATTTCATTAATAATCAAAACCTAAAGTGACACAAGATTGACATATAACAGTAATTCAAATACATTCCATTTATAAAAAATAAGTGCTTGTCTGAACATAAAACACATTAAGCATATTGTCCCAACAAGCAAGCTTTCCACAAACTACCCTTTTTTTCCTTTGTCTGAATGGTGTGCTAACATTGAACACAAAGACATATTGAGAAACAGAGATCCCGTCCACAGTCTGGCAAGGCAACTAATGAGGAGCGACATCTGGAAACAGTTGCTTGTACATTTTTCCAGAGGTTTGATCTTAAGTCAGTAGCACTGTGTCAATTTATACTGACTGAAAATTATCCCTTTCTTTTCTTCCACTTACTCATCTCCCCTTAGTGTTTGGTTGCCTGATTTTTACTTTTTTTGGTTGGTTTTTCTGTGCTTGGTTTTTTGGTTGGGTTTGGGTTTTTTTTTTTTTGGAAGAGGGAGGAAGATTCTGTGATTCTAAGAGGGAAGGAGGTTCCTTTGATTTGTCTTCAGCTACTAAGTTCTGTGACTATGAGGATGGAGGGGGAATAGTCCAAGCCCTAGCCTCCACTAGGATTTTGGTTTGAGACAGTAGTGCTGTTCTGAAGTGAATTCCCAATCATCTGCCCCTATTGAACCTTGGCTCAGTTTGCAGAGCAGTTTTGGTACATGAGGATTAATTTTATTTCGGAGGAAACTATACCGTAGGCCCAGCTACATGCCAAATATACTCCAGCTTCTGGAAGAGACACTTAAGTGTCTGAACTAAGTATCTGGCCTACTTTAAACTGCATATGCAGTGGGGAGATTTGTCTAAGGAAACAGACTATTAGGCTATGGTATTGATGTACGAGTCTCAGCAGTAACAGCTTTCACCTACTGATCCTCCCCTACCGCACCAAGTACCTTGGCAATCTACACATATCCAGAGAGTCCCAAGGACCAAAACTTCACAGTGGGATCCTCAGTGACTTTCCCAAAACTGCTTCAGAGAAGTTTGGCTACTACATCCTCTGTGTCTCCTAAAACCTTAACATTTCTGTGTGTAAGCCATCTTCCACTGAAGAAGCTTTTGGGACTACCTCAGAGGACCCCACTTCAACTTTTTTTTTTTTCCTGTCATTACAGTCTTTCTCCATTCAATTCTACTTAAGATTCTGCTGTTGAAAGTACTGCCCAGTTTATTTGTTACATTAATTCCTCCACTGGCTTCCTCTCACATCAAATTCCTTTACCCCTAAGCACCTTGGCATTTAGTGTAATGCTAACCATCTTGGTCCTCGCCCCTCCAGGCCTTGGGCATTGCAGGGTGGTGCAGGCAGACCATGGCACTACCTGCAGGCAGAGCTCCTCCTCCAGCCAAAATTGTTAGAAAGTTGATTCTCTGTTTCTAAGTTTGGGTAGCTCCTGGGTACTAGGCACTAGTAAAGTTATAATCAAAAGGCCAAGTTCCTACCTTGAGCCTGAATTTAACAAGAATCAAACTGCTTGTGATGCAGCCAACATTCAGCCACAAAGCTCACTGGCAGCAGTTATCCTAGGGAACCCCTTTGTAACCGGGCCAGCAGTATCACATTGAACTTGTTAAAGTTTTTCTGTATTCCCAGTTTGCAAATAAGCAACCCTTCCTCCCCACAATTCTTTCAGGAACAAATGCTGAATCCCATTCTTAACAACACTACAAAGTGGAGGGAAAACAATGAAGTCAGAGACAGTTGAAACTACCACTAAAATAAAAGCGTTGATAGCTCTGGAAGCGAAGAAGTAGGGCACAAACACACATTGTACACAAGGCTGTGTAATCTTTCTCCACCCCAGAAAACATTCTTGCATGAAAGCCAAAGCTGAAAACTACGCAACTACCTAAAAATAGTTTCAAACAGTAATTGGGAGGATTAAAACATGTGTCTCACAGATCTTTGGTTTTGGAATGTGAAATTTGGTCAATTAAATTCATGTCAAAATTCATGAGGAAAAATGCTCCCTGAATCAGGAAACCAAGTTAAAGAGCTGAAGATTGTATTTGCCAAGCAAGTGTGCTACTGCGTAGGTGATTGGGACATACGAGAAACAAAACAGTTAAGAAAACTCCCTGGTGGAATGTGGGTATCTTAACACTTAAGTCTGGACTCCTAAAGCCTTACCACTGAACATAATGGATATGAAGGCTGTGCCTCCGTGAGCACACACGGCACAGCGCAGTGCCCTGTGAAGGTACCCGAGGTAGCTCTCAGTGAGCAAGCTGTGCAGCTGCAGTTGGGTGGTGTCTGCAAGCCAATATCCCCTGCTGTCCACTAGGGCTACTCGGCTTCGGAAGAAAAACAATGACAAAAAACCACAGTGAAAAGACTGTACTGCATTAAGTGCCTAAGCTAGCTTTTACACTTCCACTTGACACTATACCGTCTCACATAGGCGTAACCATAACAGTACGTAAGCTCTGAAAATACTTGTAAAATCAGAAAGTTATCAGTGACATTGGGCCACGCACTCTCTCAGAAGGAGGCATGAAGTGAGAATTTGGTGCAGTGACCTCCCTTGCTTTCTGAACAGAGGGAGGTCCTGTGCCTTTATATCCCCAAGGCAGTGAGACAAAAGTGTGAAACAAAGCTTACTGAAATCAAAGGAGTTTGAAGCAGGCCTTAAAACCACATTCAACACATGTTTATAGTAACTCAATACCATATTGTCTCTATTGACACTGAAATTAAAGCTTACATCCTTTGTGTGGCAAAAACATAATAAAGAAACAAGAAGCAACCCCCTCCTCAAACTACTAGTGCAAAAAATAAGAAAAAAAGTCTCTGATAAAAAGTAGGGAGATATGCTTTTTAAGAAAGGAAGTTGCACAGATTTCCAAAACAAAAAGGTCACATATTTTACCTGGAATTGTACAGAGCTGGAATTATGGTTGCCACATTGAAAGACAGAAAAGAGCATATTAAAGCAGAGCTACTTTTTCCAGTGATGATTTCCACCTCAAGTCAAAGGTGGTAATCGCCAGAAATAGCCCGTTTCTCTTGGAATTCTTTTTTTTAAACTCACTCACTTCCCTTACAGAAAGGAGAAGGGACTTTGTATCATCCTGTCTGAACAGTCAGCAGCAAATGAACTAGGGAAGGGCTAAACTAGACGAAGTACTCCCTCTAGTCCCGCAAAATATCTCCGTTTGTTTGCTATCAAGTAGCAGGCTGCTCCAATGCCTTAGTGCCTGCTTCTAATTTAACACGTTTCATTCAGCTGTCACTCAGCTGAAGGTAATTCAGTGGAGTGGGTGGAAGATCAGGCTGACCACGTCTAGGCTTAGGAACAAAAATCTGCAGAAATGCAGATACAGCTGACAGCATCCCAGAACAATGCAGCCCTTCCGCTCTCCCAGCCCGTCCCCCTGTGACTAATGCCCCGTTTCTTATTTGGTTCTTCCACCAGTTCTCTTCTGTCTGACTAAGAATGACAAATCTGAACTCTTTGATAATCAGGACCCTTACTTATTTATAAATACACACTTGTTACGTAATTTCTCTTAAAAAAAATAATGTTTTAAATGAAATAATTATTAAAAAAAAATAAGCTCCTAAAAAAACCTGAAAAATGTTCTCAATGCCCCAAATGTCACTGATATTTCCATACTTGGTGATAATATTATGGAAATTACATTCTGCCATAATACTCATTATCTGCAAAATCAATTTACTAGCACTGGCTTTTTTTTTTTTAAAATTCAGACGCATTATACACCATGAGAGTCTCATTGCTCTTCGTAATGTTTCCTACACTATTATTAAAAGGAACAGCAGGTGTCCTCCTTAATTAAGGTATTTACCAAATCCCTTATCAATGCACACATGCTATTTTTACAGAGAAATTTAAATAACTGCTTCCTCTAGAACTATGACAATTTTGGTAAAGTAATTCTTGAAAGGTCTAACAAAAGTTCTAATGTTTGCAAGTTTTAAAACATTAAACAAAAATGAGGTGTCATTCCTGATGATCAGGCACTGTGTTTAACCAATCTTTTCCAAATCAGATGCAGAATGATCAGCAGCGTATTTTGCAAGAGGGAAATGGATTTATACTGAGCTTGAAAAAGGAACCACTTGCTTTCCAGCCACATATACTTCAGAAATATTCCGATCATCACCTGAAATAACATGGTCAAAACAGAGATTTGCACATTAATCCATGCACTTATTTAATTAATAAACATTATACAACCCACAAAATCAGTTTTGGAACACATCATTTGGAGCGACCGTTTCCTAGGACTGAGAAAGTTTGTTTGGAGAGAAATAGTCAGGGCTACCACAAAGATCAATGGATGTTTAAACCTCCCATGCTTTTTTTAAGAAATAAACATAGCATTCAGCTGCTGCAATTGTGTCATGGGTTTTCTATATATTTCGTAGATTCAAACCCTGAAAATATTTTACATCTGTAGAGAAAACGCGTTGTTGCACGGTATCTGAACTAACTCAGGTACCAGGCAGCAGTAAAGCTGGTTTGCCTCAGCCAGCTTCTTAAAAAATGCAAAAGCATAACTGGAGAATGACAGAAATGTGGCCAGAGCAAACACCAGTCACCTCTACATAACAACATGGTGGGCAGCACAGCTCTTGGTCCAGGCAATGCCCTATAAAGAACATCTATTCTCTTAGGGGGGTGGGGTTGTTTGGGTTGGGCTTCGTTTGTTTTAAAGGCCATCTTTTTTGTTTGGGAGTAAAAAAAACACAATGGAAACTGGTCTGCAGAAGTCCTGAGCTGAACTGGTGATTAGCATGTCAGTGTTACTTTACCGTGAAATATGATTTAGCTCATATGGTAGATAAATATAAGTGTGGTAATAAATCTGACAAACTTGATGTATTTGATCGTGTTAAACTGACTAACTACATCCCAAAGAACAAAAGTTAAACCACTTAATTCTTGCTCAGTATTTATACATAAATATTAATAAATGTAAGTAAATGTATATTTAATGTAGATAAAAATATAATAGTGACATATGAATGTTTATATACAATGTAAATAAATATATTTAGTTACTGTAAACAAATGTATGTTTAATTAAGTATAAACAAATTTATTATTAATGTCCACATTAATTTAGGCAATTTTTGATGTATGAAATAACAATAGAAAGAATTCTATGTGGGCTGAGAATCAGACCATACCTAGATACAGGAACTTCTGGAGAGTGTCCTATAAAAAAATGGGAGAAAACCAAATTCAGAAAGCAGTATCTGTTATCCCAGATCATAATTATTTGAAGCTTGAAAGAATTGTTCAAAACACTTTCCCAAATATTCCTACTATTAGTAAAATAAAAACTTAATTTGCACATTTTCCCATAAATAACTCTCACTAAGGACGCTGTATGTCTCAGGAAGAAAACACTGCACAAGTTTGACAGTGTAAACAAATATATGCTTAAACCACAATATTTTTTCTTCCTCTTTTTCAGAGTTTTCAAATTCACTTACTTATTGAAAAATAAGACAAAACTGTAAGTATTTTTAAAGTCCTCAGTACCGCTAACTTAGCTAAAAAGTTTTAGACTTAAACTGGAAAATATTTTTTTTCCAGAACTGTTTGAATTAGGAAGAAGATTTAAAATTTAAAGAATTTGATCTAATCCAGATTATTGCATGTGGAACAGATTAAGCAACAATTATCTCACCACTTATGCCTGCATTTCTAAGTAAATGGTGACACCAAGAATAGAGAAGGTGATAGACAGTCCGGTCACATGAGTAAATTCAAGTAACAGTTGCTCATTACCTTTTTTGATCATAAAAGGTTTTTGTATGACAAGGTGTGCCCATTGCATAATGCCAGTACTGCTTATATGTTTGCATGAAAACTGTGCTTTCAACTCAAATTGGCCAGCTTGAGTTCTTGCTTAAATTTACCATAGCAGTGCAGTCAAGGCAACCTAGCCTTTACCTGGGAACAGACTGCCATTTCTGAGTTTGAACTCAAAGTGTTCACTAAAACCAAATTGCTTTTTCTTTGCTGCCATTTGTCACAGCAAATAGCTAACTCTAATTGTCAGCTCGGGCTAATAAAACATGCATTAAAAAATGTTACACACGTTTTTGCTCATGGGGATGTGGGACTGTCACTGAGGTCAGCAAGATTCCAAAAAAACCCCAAAACAACCCAACCACTAAACCTCTTGGGCAGAAATACAGGCAGCAGTGGTATAATACACCCAATTCCTGTTACTGGAAGAACTCTCAAGAGACTTATTCTGGCTGTATGACAGACCTTCCCCACGGCATTTCCAGTACTTTTTTTAAATCATTAATCCTGTTCCAATTACCTCAAAACTATCAGCAGAGAACAAGTCAAAAGGGCTGTCTGAAGCCTTTGTGTTGATTAGCAGTGCATCAAATTCTTTGCCAACCTCGAAGTTTCCAATCACGTCATCTAGTCCTAGAGCTGAGGAAGAAAATAAGCTCACAAACAGATCTTCAGTGCAAGCATCTTTCCACCATGTGGTAGCACCTGGCAGCTTACTTGAGATGTTCATAAGAAAAACTACGAAAACGTAGATGATTGAAAGGAAAAACATGAATGCAAATTCAACTGTGAGTATGTTAGCATCTGAGTTCTTAAGCAACTTCTCAGTAAAAACACGAATATTTTGATGAATTTCTGAAGGGCATCTGTTAAGGGTAAGAGAAACCTGAAAAACAATTTGAACCCTCTTCTGAGTCTTCTTCTTTGAATGTTCTCCATTGATTTTGTGTCATTGCAGATCTGATGTATAGGCCACTAACTGTCTAAATCGGAATAACAAGCGTTTACATTGCAAAAACGTTAAAGCTCCAAAAAGGGCAATGGAACAAAGTCAGAGAAACAGTAAAGTATGTAATAATACTCACCTTGCTAAGGCAGTATTAGATTTAATTTTTTAAACAGTTTAAGCAACGTTGACAGGTTGTATAGGCCTATTACAACAGCAACATATAATAATATGACAATAAAAAAGGTGTGCAGAGAGTATAACTAAGGGTAATTAGCAGGAACAGAGAACAATATGGTGTGGAAAACAAAAATTATAGCCAGATCTGAAGGTCTCATACCCTTGTATGCAAGGCTTGTCTTGTGGTCTATTATTTAGCTTTGTTGTTTCACAGCCTCGTTACAACCTCTGGTTCTCAGATCCATGAGCACTGAAAATCTGCAGTTTCTTCAGTGACTGGGTGCTTGCAAGTGCTTAGAATACCTAAGAGAGGCCTCTGTGTCTCCTTGGAAATGATTTAGGATAGTTTTAAAGTTGTACAAAGTATCTGTGTATTAAATCAACTTTTCCAATACTTTGTAGTTAAACTAAGTTATCAAAGGGGATAATATCTGCAAATACCTTGTTCACTTGTTTTGAGATTGCTCCTGTCCAACAAATCAACTTTAGCCTTCAGTGAAGTCTATGTGTGGCAGGAACTTTGCAATACCTTAAAGATGTTTGAACTCCTCCAAATGGTGAAATATTTTGACTACCTACTAGTTTCAGCTAAGATGTTCTCATACTCCTCCAAGGTTGTGAGCAGAATGCAATATTTAGATTAAACACCAGAGGGTAACAAGTGTTTAGGAGTCTCAGCAAAGCAAACTATTGCAACAAGGAATTGGTCATTTAAATCTTTGCAGGCTGTACTTGTCAGCCTACTGTACAAGTAGTTTATATTCTACCCCTGCAAGCAATTCAGTAAGGACAAACCAGGTCACAATAAATATATAAAACAAACGCATTACTAAGTAAACCGAAGAACCCAGATAAAACAAGCACAAGAGTAGCTGGGAAGGGAAGTAAGTTCGAGATTTTTACAAGTTTTCTTTTTCATATATCAGCTAATTTATTCTCACCTTTTATGAGAACAGTATAAACTGTGGGAAAAAGATCTCTCCTTTTTTGTCCCCTGCCCATTTTTTGTCTACTGTATTTCCCCATTACACCCTCCAGAAATTCAAATATAGTCCTGAGAAGACCTGTTTGGTCTCACATTTTGGTCTGACATTTTCATTACATCTTTCAAGCTTCTATTAATAGTTCCCAATGGTGTTTTCTGAGAACTGCAAAAATTAAACACTGAAAAGACTCGAGATCAATTCTTTAGCAGTAGCAAGCACATTTCTGGTAACTGAAATAGTAATATTTTTTTACTTAAGTGTGGGTTTGCTCTCTGCTAAATCATACAAGTTCTGCTAAAACTTTGCTAATTGTATAAATCAGTATGTGCATACTGATCATGACAAAACTTGCCAGTGAACCAGAATAACTGATACACTATATGACTATATTCTGCAGATGCAACTGTGTCTTAAACAACCATGGTGCATATCCTGTTTAAACTTTGTGCTTCTCTCTGACTGAGGAGTGATTTGCATGATGTTTTGATTTGCTGGAAAGACAGTGACAAACTGCCTCACCGAGAGCTCAAAAAGCAGAAACAAAATTAGAAACTGATGACAAACAGGATGCATCATTTTATAGTAATTGCACAGCTTTTCCTCTAAGTGTTGGTTTCTGAGAAAACAAAGTCTTTCCAATTGGTGTGATAAACATACAATCGCTAATGATTAAGTCTGCGGATCTTTGAAAAGAAAATGTACAACCCTGAAAAATCATTAAGATTCTATTATTAAACTCTCAACATCAGTATGAATAATCTTCTGTAATGAGCCTAGTAGGGATACGAGATACTGAAGGATACATCCGCCCAGCAGATACCATTTTAGACTTCACCCTGGCACCAGAAAATCTGTGAATTCAGCCATCTTTTAAAGACAGGCAGACATAATATCAAAAAGAGCTGTAATTCTCTGTGTCCATCCTATAGAAATTTCTTCTTACCTTGACTTCCTCCTAGAGTTGCCAGTTGAAAAGCTTCTCCAAGAGTTAGTCCTGTTTCGTTCACTTTATTGATCTGAAGGCTATTAGATGCTATCATCGTTTTCCTGATGGCATCAAGCATAGAAGCTGAATATCCACCGGCAACATCTAGAAAGGATCAGACTCTTAGAAACAAGTTTTGGGTATAATTTTCTGGGTTGAATTTCTATGAGCTTTAATTAAATGTTACAAAGTGGAAGATGTGGTAAACAAAAAAGTTTTACTGTTAAGCGCTGTCTCTGAATGTATAATTCCTAATAAAGTTACTCTCACGTACAAAGTCAGAAAACAAAACACAACACAGAATAACAGCAATCTGAAAAGTTGTTGTTCAAACAGTGTTTGCTCTCATAACAGGAACAAAAGTTTCTTCATTCATTTTTGTTTTCTTTTTAAACACTTTTTGACCAGCTTTAGATTTCATTACTCTAGAAGTAGTGGGAAAAAAAAGCAGGTCCATAAATTGAGCAACCTGATCTAGTTAGTGGTGTCCCTGCTCACTGCAGGGGGGTTGGACTAGATGACCTCTAGGGGGCCCTTCCTAACCCAAAATACTTTATGACTCTGGAAAATTGGAGACATGCTGACTTTTAAATATGAACAAGCAGGCATATTTTTGTATCGCCCAATGGTTTCCAAAAGAAACCATCTTTACAGCAAAATACTAACCTGTGCCAAGGCCAAGCTTCACGTTGTGTTTCAGGACCTTCTGCACATTCAAGACACCGCTGCGCAACCTGGATTGGAAGAAGAAACCTGTTCTGTGTGATACATGCAGAGAAAGCCCTACATGACAAGTAGGGCTGCAGAGCTGTTTCATGACAAAGGCTCTCAGAATGTGTGCAATAGATTGGGTTTATTAAACTGGAATGGAGCATTTGCATTCATACATCTGAAAGATGGGGTTTAATCACTAAAAATAAAGGCAGTTTTTCTCAATTCAAAATTCCCATAGTTTTATTGTTATCTGCTGAAAACGAGCTCTCAGTATACCTGTGAAAAAAGTCAAAATACAATGTAAAGTCTATTCCAGGAGAATGTGAGGTCATTTCATGAGCTCCAGTAAGTCATCACAAACAAGATATTGATTATGTTAAAGGCAAAATGACTGTTAACATTTAGTACAGTATCCTGGCTGCATACCATGCAGTATCTCATTGCTGCTTAATAGAAAGATGACTATATAGCCCCTTCCCATTTCCCTAAAACATATACAAACTTTGGGGGGGGAAGGGAGATGGCCTGAATCTGCCATTGATAGGACAGACTATGTGAACAACAGCTTTATTTAACTGTACATTCTTCTTCTTTTTTTTTTTTTTAACTTACGAAAAATTAGAATTGGGACAATGTGAAATTGCAGCTCCACGAAGACTGAAAAGTTTCAGCTCTTCTTCAGAAAGATAACAGGCATGAGCCATCACTGTCTAAAGAAAAACAAAATCACCAATTTACTCAATATTGCATTTACTTCAGTGCCGTGATTTTTGCTGCACTGCTTGTAACACCCAAAAGGACACCTGTTACCGTCAAGGGAAATTAATGCACTTCTTGAACGAAGGTCTTGAAATCAACAGGGGAGAAACCCTCATTAATTTCAGTATGTCTGGCATATCCCTCACACAGCTTTTTTTCATTTATCAATGTAAGAAGATAAGGTGCTGACTCTTACAGTAACTGCTGTGACCTGAGAGCTTCAAGGGACAAAAGCAAGAATGCCCCGGTTGCCCTAGCACTGTAGTAATCTTATGATTTATATTTCATAGCTAACACAGAGATTAGGTACGGGGGCTAGGGGTACATCAGATACAATAGAAGACATATGTACTCTTAGCATGTTTCCCATTGTAAGGAAGGTTTGCAACAGATATCAATATAAATATACATATACATATATGGAAAATTCTTTAATTAAAATAATCTGATTTGTTAGGCAACTGATTAATTATTTTTCTTTCTTGGTCCACATAGCTCACTTTAAAAATAAGTTCACAAGCAGTATACACAAAACATAGTATAGGATAATACCATTTAATAGGACATAAACCAATTATTCCCAGACAAATCTACTTGGGATTACCTCATAATGCCAAATGCCCACTCAGAGAGAAGAGTAAGAGCTCTGTTAGGCCTTGCAATCTCCTGATAAAAATGAGAATAGCACAGGGACTGTTTCGACTGAGCATCTCCTAATAGTACTCTACCCTTGCCGTCTCTACTCATCAAGCTCAAATGCAACTGGAAATGGAATGAGAATAGCCACGTCTTAAGTTAAGAACATACATATGGTAGCTGCTGAAACATATCTCCTCTGATCTGTACTTCTTTCTAAAAAGAAGAGACTATTTCAGCCACAGCTCTGAAAAACACACTTTTAAAACATTTAAAAAAAAAAAAATAAATTGGTGTTGTGGTTTCGGTGGTTGTGGAGGGGCGAATGTCTTTAGTTTTGTTTTGCTTGTGTTTAATAGAATGCTTCCCCAAACAAACAGAAGCCTGGCTCCAGAAAGCACCAGTAACTGATTTTCAGTGACCGTTTTTGGTGCTGTGCATGTAAGTCTGGCAGAATTAAGACCTATGTTTTTGCAGCACTAATATTCTCTTTAGTACACCGACGCAGGAAATCAGTGTACATCAGACTGTGCGAGAGAACAAAAGTTAATACTGTGTACGTATTTAAGTAGTCCATATGGATTTCTCAGGTAATAAGGACTGTAAATAAGTAATTCACTGAGGTATGTTTTCTAAGGCAGAAATGGGAGTTCAATAGCCAATTCCCAAGGAGTTCCCAGCTGCCCTTTGTGCCCCTGAAATTCTCTCCTAAAATCTTAAATCAATTTGACTGATGTTTAAGCACTCTGACTGTAGTTATGTGGTTCGTATTCACTCTTGTGTCAGCTCTCCGCTACCTAATAAGGCATGCCCTGCCACTCCAACCTGTACTTAGTGTGGGCTGGTATCAGATCTGCTTACACTTATCTCACCAGCATAAAGCTTTAATGAATTTCAACCCTTCAGGTCACTGTGCCTCTGAATACTTGGTAAAAATCAGCTAATGAGATGAGAGTCCTTTTGGATAGTCAGAACAGTAAAGTATACCTGTCTGTATGTGAGGTTCATACACAGAACACAACAGGACAAGCTGCTTCTCTGAAGGAAACTACCAAAAAAATGAAGTTGGTCCTACCATAACACCACAGAACAAACCTTCAGGCAAAACCAGTGTGCAAAAACATTGTAATACAAGGATAACTGGGTACTGCCCAATAATTACCAGCTCCTACAATACCAACTTTACACAGTCTCCTCCTGATCCCACTACCCCCCAGTTCTCTTTGGAGCCCTTGGAAAATGGATCAGGGAGCATAAAACAGCTTTATTATGCATCTCCCCTAAAATGCTTAGGAAAAGTGTGGGCTTGTCTGAAGTTCCAATATCTTGACCAACACCTGTGCAACAGAGAACATAAAATCAATTCATTCTCCCCTGGGTGTCACTGACCTTGACAAACCAATACGAACTTTTCAGGTAAGTACAGTTAACCATCATGTTCTCTACATGGATAAATCTAAGCTATGCTGTGAAAGTTTTTATGCAGATACCTTGCTGGTAAGCAGCTTGTTTTTATCATACAATTCAGTGTAATTCTGGTAGGCAGGAAACATGTTCTCCACAAGTTTGAGTTCTTCTTCATTCTCACTTATGTGACTCTGCAACAAGGAAACATACAGCAATGAGTCCTTCAAATAGCATTAAACATGACATTTCAACCTTCTGAGCAACCTACTGGCTCCAGGTATCTTTGGATGGGCTGACTAATTCCTGGTCTCAGATAAAAATCTGATGCTCCTGTACTCCCACTGGAGCATATATTCTCAAAATGCCCACTTCATAATGACAAAAAATCCTAACGTAGGATAGCTTTAAAACAGGAAATGTTTAGAACCCTGTAAACAAAAAAGAAACATTTCAAAGTTTTGACAGACCTGTAAGCTTTAAAGTATGTCTTTTTTAAACACAGAAACTCCATCACACTGCAACTCCTACAGCTACGTTAACAATGTTAAATAAGATGCAATGATGAGAAATTCTTCTGAATCTATTGAATCTACTTCTGAATCTACCGAAATCTGCTCTGTACAGAAATAGTGGAAGACAGACGTAACAACCTTGGACTAGGGAGAGCAACCTTCCGCAAAACCAAGGGTTGCTCTAACCTACAATATTGGGTGCCGGTCTCCTAGTGACCATGGCTGGGGTTGCCGAATTGTGCATCCTTCCAGCTATGAGCCTTCTCATTTCCTGTGCAGGTCACAGTGCTCTTACAGAGTACCATTAATAATTTCAGAGGAATTTAAAAGACAGGCTCTGAGGTAAGAATGTAGTTTAATTGTTTTGCTGAAATTATGAAAACTCCCTGGTCTGTATGCTATCTATCCAAACTATTTAAATCACACACAGATCTCCCAGAGCTTACCTGCACGTGGAGATCACGAGCCTGTGCTAAATCGCCAAGTGCACACAGCAAGTCCTCTGTGCAGGAAGGTCCAAAGCGGGGGGTTATTACAGGCTGTACCCTTGGATACTGAAAATATTAAAAAGGCATGCTTGGGATTCTACATCTATACATCAGTAACCATAATTAAGACAACCATTTACACAGTAATTGCATTTTGTCTCCATCGTTTATTGCTTACTGCATCCTTGCCAACTCAAATTAAGCTGTATAGTAATTTCCTTATTTTTATTAGAAATTTCACCACAAAAATAGAGAATCAAAGTTTACTCTGAAAACAGCTTCAATGAACCTTAGTAAAGAAGTTATTTTCATTAGAACTCTTCAATCAAGTCTCTGGGATTTTACCAGACTTCCCGAGAAGCACTGGATGCTTTTCCAAATTTGCTGACAGTCCCGTATGCATTACAAGAAGTCAGATGAACAACCAGACATTTTTCTGAGTCCTTCTTCAGTGAACATCAAAGATGTAATGATGCAAAACTGCACAGTTCCATAAAACCAATGCCTTTTTCTTGTTTGAGCTTCTCCACTCATGATAGCAACACACTGTCTTTATACTCCCTAGACAGGAAGATTAGTGGTGGCAGCAGATAGGCTACGCAGTAAGAAGCAATGGAGAAGACACCAAGACTAGAGCTACCAGTGTTTACTTTACACCTTGCGCTTCTGGATTAAAATTTTCATAAAAAATAGGCAGTGGCATTACAGCTCTGACTTCAGTCACAGGCAATAGTTGTTCATGTGGCACCACCAGAAGACAGTGTATCATAACTCGGTTTGCAGTTTCTTATACCACCTCCCAGATAACAAGGGTCCCAGGACTTCTACAGATTAGCTGACTTACTCCACTAATACATATGATGTAGGCATTAAACGTTAGGCATCTGTTCTTGAATATTTTGAGATACAAGCATTGACAAATTAAGCCATTGAAAACAAAAGGCTGAAAAGAAAAGCATCGTGGCTTGTAATATTGGAGTGTAAATCTCTATCTTTACCTCAGGAGTGCAAACCTGAATTTCTTTAGAAACACACTGGAAGACATGTGCAAGATATCAATTCAGTAATGGATTTGTAACTGTATTGTAAAAAACACTGATTTCTGCTGGTGAGAACTTCTTTTACTAGTCTGTATATATGTATGCCACAGAGCGATCAACTGAATTCCACCTTTCTTTAACAAAAAATTGTCCTTTCTAGGAAGCTGAATATTTTAAAGTCAATAGAGAACACACACAGAACATTACTCTGCTGTGCTCTGACCACACAAAACTGAATTTACACTGCTACAAGTTCCACTTCTCAACAACATGGCTAGCAGAGCATTTTTCAGACTGATGATATCTGCCTACTACACAGAAAGACATATATTTCTTGATTTGTCACTAAGCCACAAGAGTTTGTCAGCGGGATTAACTATTTCATATATTCACACAGCATCTTCTGAATACAAAAGTGAATGCAAAGGAGAACTCTACTTACTTTCTTTTCCAGTAGTTCTTTAACAAACCTGGAAAAGGGTAGAAAAAAATCTGTCATAAATCTGTCACCTGTGCTTTAAATGATGAAAAATACAGAAAATATTTACTTAGATACCCCATTAAGCATTTCAGACATAGATCAATTTTTTACAGAAAGTTGGGCCAGATTCTCAGGTGAAATAAAAAGAAGCAACACAGTGAAGTCAGGATACTTACACCAAATTATGCTAGTTGTGAATTTGACCCTGAATATGCAGAATTTTTTTCATTTGCAATAATTAACATTAGACACATGGTAATTACTCTGAGTTCTCACCAAAAACCAAATCCATGTTACATTAAATGAATTGAAAACATAATTATAAGCTACAGCTGCAATATTAGAGAAAAAAAAGAACACTTAAATTTGTCCATTAATTTAAATTACAGCATTAAATATATTCTATGATTTAAAATCCCATTTTTTAAAAGATGCTGCAATATTCTATACTTCACTTATAGTAGTTGCATATGTCCTCATTCATTTAAAGGACCCTTGATTTTCTGGAAATGTTTATGTTAATGTTAGAGCAGAGATTACACTCCTTATGGAAAATGCAGTATAGATTTACTTACTTTGTTAAATAAAAGAAGCTGCCTCAGGGACCTCTACTAAAAACCCCAAGCAGTCAATATGGATCATGCAGATGAGCAAATAAAACTTCCTCTGACTTTGCAGGGAAGACATTTTTTGAAAACCCATATGCACAGAGTATGCAAATAATTTCCAAAAGCCAGTTTGCAATGGGTTCTGGACAGGATCTGTGTGAATTTCTGTGTCATAGTTTACGTTCAGAAAAAAACTGTAATTTTGGTCACAACAAACATTGAATCAAATTTGCCAAATGTCTTCATACGGAAAAGCAAATAATGCTAGATTCACAACGCTGAGGCCAGTGCTAGATCACCAGGTGGAAGCAAGAGACCCAAGCTAAGCTTCCGCAATGACCGAAGGAGTTTGAGCCCACCATTGTCTAACTTTGAGAGCCAAAATGGAATGTGAATTACGTATTGTCTGCCTGTCTCTTCTCTTACTGATTCACCTGGTATAGTAATAAAATACTATTATTACAGCAGAAACTGTAACACAGGTATAACTCTCAGGTGACAATCCAAAACCCCCAGATGGCTGTTCTCATTCTTTTTCACATTCTTTGAACAGTGTCAGCATTTCAGAACTGAAATACCTTTCTCAAAATACCCTATACTTTGTTTGCTTATGTGTTTCTCTATGTGGAAAGGTGGTCAGGTTCAAACCACTGTCTTCTGTAGCAGGAGAGCAGATTTGAGCATGGGTCCTCCTCTTTCCAGATGACTACAACTATTAGCAGCATATAACGTATTCTAGATTTCAATTCCCTAAATTTTTATTTGATCCTCTTTGCAGGAAAAAGGTAGATTCAAATTCTTGACTTGAATTTAGATTTAATATAAGAAGCACTTGGAATTGCATATTATTTCCAAGCATACAATACAAATATTCCCAGAGGTTAACTGTAAAGAACAGAAATCAGTGTAATACATTGGAAGAAAGAAGATTGCTGCAGTCCAGCCCTGATGAGGTAAGTACTCCTGATCCATGCCGACAAGCACCCAGCTCTCTTCTCTAGACAGCTCTGGGGTACTTGTGCCACATGTCCATTCAAGCTGAGACACTTTTGTTATTACCACAGTCCATGAGAAGGGAGCTAGAGAAGTAAGACAGGTATTTAAAAGAAAGCTATATAGATCATTCTGAAGCTTTAAAAAATATCAGAAGTGGAAGTTCTGCTGCTTCCAGGAACACTCAAAAGGACTCACTCTGTATTATGAAAACTGGGGATTTACATGAAGGAAAACAGATGTTAGTAGAGTGCAAATCCGTAATACTACATGTTTTAAAAATGTCTTTAAATATAAACATCGTCCATGACCATTTCTAACTTTTACTGGCATTCTTCTAGCATGATTTGCAAAAATAAGGTAGCGATTTCACACGAGTGCCAGAAGATGTTTATATTACTGTTATGTATTTTCCTTTTCAGAAGGATATTTGAAACATTTATACAAGCAAATAAATAGTCCCAGGAGAAAACCTGTATGTCTGCTTAAGCATTTTCCAAGCATGGATGCAAAAGACAAGGAAAACCTAAGACAGCAGGCTGCCATATTCCAGTCTTGGGTCCCCCTCCACCACGTGCGTTGCCTTAATTTCATTCTCTCAGCTGCACACTAGAGTAATTTCACTGGTGCTACGCTGGAGGGGAGAACCACAGCATGTTTAAAATGGGGTATATGAAAGCTGACTCCTACAACTTGAATAAAGCTTTATCCTCAATGGGGAAGGGAAATAGCTCAGAAGTTAATGGGGGCAAAGGAACTGATTGCCACTCCATCATCCCATGTCAGGTCACATCACCTCCACATACAGAGCTGTGAAGGAAAAAGAGCAGGCCGAAAACAGACAACAACATACACATATTCTCTCCAAACACTAGAGCTGTAGCTTCTCCCTTTCTTTGGAAGAGCTGGAGAGAAACTGCTTGGGCTGTGCAGCAACTGGGCATGCTGGAATTGCCAGAACTGTAGAAAACAATGCTGTCAGAAGAAAAAAAACCTGTTCCTAACAAATCTGCACCTGTAAGCTCTTAGTCAGTTTCACGTTCACTTTTCAGATGTAAGAAAAAGTCTTATTTCTAGAGGTTGTGCCACCAATTTAATCACCTTACCTTTCTGTCTCTTGGACAGAGTCAGCAGTAATCTCTTTGTAGTGTGGCACACTGTCATTCATATCCATGCAGACTTTTCCAACAAATGCTCGTTGACCAAATTTATCTGTTGAGATGCATAAGAATATAAAACTCAGAATCACTGGCTCTCAAAAACTGCTATCAAAGCCTGTGCTGAAATAAAAATAGCAAATTCCACCTCAGCCAGCTTCATTTAAGATGAACAGAACTTATGCTCTTTTCTTATCTGTAAGTTCAGACCATCCACGTGACTTTTAAGGATAAAAAAAGAGAGAGAAAAAACCCACAACATTTAAATAGGAGTTCTCCTCTTCCACATTAGTACCTACTTTTATAAACATTATAATTGAGGACTAGATTACTGTAGTTTAACCACAACCAGAATTCATAATGGTAGTATACAAAGAAGACCGCTGTGAAGTAGAGGATGAGAAGCACAAGCATCAGAGTAGACTAGCTGTAGTAGATGATTACCCTGAGCTGAGAAAAGGCACAAAGATCTCAGCTAAGCATCTCTCCTTAAGAGAAAGGGATGAGGTTCCTAACACGCCTCCCACGTGCAGCTGGGTGGAGAAAATTACCAGAGCTACTTCTAGCGTCCTTCTTGAGATTTATCCATGCTAGGACTCAGAACTCATGTGTAAGACTTTAAAGGAATGCATATAATATTAAATTCTAAGCTTTTAAATGCGTTTCTAAATTATATCTCTTTTGTCCACTTTTACTGTCCAAGTTGTTGAATACAATGGCTTCAAAGTTTTAGGTTTTCCTACAAAATCAGAAAGACTAGGGAATTTTTGATGGAAACTGAGATTCTCATTAAGTTGCTCTGCTTTGGGAGCTAGCTGAGCCCTGAGATAACCCTGCAAGAATCACAACACTCTCAAAAGCAGGCATTTGCAACGGTGAACAGAAGGGAGCGATAAGATCCTGACACAACCCCCACTGTTCAGGTTTCAGAGGGCGTGTGGAGATTTTTGATGATTCTTAACTGTAACTTCGGAATATCAGGAAATTAATGCACTGACCGCACCTCTTGTCATTCAGCCCTTTAATCCTCAAATAGCAAAAGGCTAGAAAAAGCAGAGGACAGCAGCTGAAGAGCAACTCCAGCAGATGTAATTCAAGCTCAGCCAGCAGCCAATTTGGGAATGAAGAGACTAGCAGAAACAATAGTAGGAGAGAGGCAGTTAAGTCAACAAGGGTAACAAGGGTGAATTTTGAGGGGCACACTACGACAGATGCAATGAATAAAAAGCAAATTAGTAGAAAGACAGATCCTTCGCTAATCTAAAACTCCTAAGCTCCATTTCCTTCAACTTCCACACAACATCCTTCAAAACTCACTGTTAGTCTTACCTATAATTTCAGCAAGAAGAAGAGAAGTATCTGTGTAAATTGTTGCAAAGTAGCAAGCTGTAGTTGTGCCATTCTTCAGAGTTCGCCTCTATAAAAAGAAATCAGTTTCAACTGTCTGGAAAAAAAAATAGTCAAGCTGCCAAAATGCAGAACAGGCAGTCTGATTTCAAACTGCGAGAACATTTAGTGATTGAGAAGTTGTGCAGTGAAGTGGGAAGGTAAAATATAGATTTTTAATTTCATAATAACTTTTTTTAAGCCTGAGTGTTAATACATACAAACATTCCTCTTCCACCTCCATACAGGATTTTAACAATGGCTAAACCCATAGAAACCAGTCTATGTTTCCCTCACTCAAACTGGAAATGAATCCTGACTTCTATTTAGAAATATAAACCACCAGCCATTTATATTATTTCTTATTTTTGCAAGGCTCTCCAATTTTCACAGTGAAGCACTATTTACCTAATGTTAAAAAGCAAGGCTTTGTCAAAAAAGCAGTGGTTTTCATTTGGCTACTTGATGTGGCTGGGAAAAATAGTCAGGCTTTCACATATAAAAATCCTTTATTATCCCTGAATACAAATTAACAAACTTCAAGGCTAAAGTAAATCGAGAACAACTGCTCAGAGTGTAATTTAATTATACCGTTTGAAAAGGTTGATACCTGTTTATATTACTTTTGGAGGACATAACATTAAAATGAAGAGCCATTTAAAGTCACATTCAGTCGTGATGAAATTTATAGATTCACTTGATCTTTGGACTAATGCATACTATATTGACTACGCATCCAACATACAGGATTAAATTACATTTTTGGATTCTGGCTACAACATAATTTGAGAATTTTGCTTTATTTTTTTTAATGACATAGATGGTGGGACATCCAACACAACTTTTAAGAATGGCTAGAACTAATTATTTGACAAACATGAAGCCAAGTTCTGTCTTTTCCATACAATATTAAAATTAATGCCAATAATTAAAAGTATGTCTTTAAGGGTTCCTAAAATGAGTCTCAAAAATAAGAGTGTCATTACTGAAACTACCTTTGTCTGTCTTAGCTGTTGAAACCCAGAATTCTCTACTTCTGAAGTCCTAACATCATTGTTAAATGAAATCTAAAACCATTCTGTTTCCAAAACATCAGCATGAAGAATTGGCTGTCCTAAAATTTGAGGGAACAGAGGAGGTTCTAGCTAAAATCTGGAAAATTTCAGCTAATTTGTTGCTTTTACCAACTGTAGACTGTGTTTCTTGGAAACAGAATTTTGATTTGAAAAAAGAAAATCACTATGTTTTCATTACAACTCCAAAAGTGCGAAGATGAAACAATACCTGCTCCCAGCAGGTTTAGTCCTGTTTCTAACGTGGTTTTACTGTGGCAGGAGGCAGAAAGTAACTTTTTAAAAAAATTGTGTCACAAAGGCAGCGTAACTATTTATTTCAGATTCACTGTGTTATTTTGACAACACATGTTGTCACTGTATTAGACAAATGCAAGGCAACTTATATTGGCCAAATCATTTAATCTGTTGAAGATATTTCAGTTCACTTATTAAAGGCTACGTTTCAGTTATAGGACAGAATCAGTACTCTGCAAGGTGATGTAGATGCTTATTGTTCATCAAGTGGAATTTGATCTTAAAGCTTTTATATTACTCAGAACCAGTCTAGCTCAAACACAGCCTCTCCCTTTGTGCCACAGTACCACTGACAGGTTTCATCTAAAGCC
>NW_009259307.1:1916459-1921526 GCF_000687185.1 Egretta garzetta
TCCAAAACACCCCAGATTTGTTGTCTGTGAGAAGCATCTTCTCTTCAACGTAGTCTTTGCAGAAGACAATTTCATAACAGAGACTTTTTGTGTGGAAAAGGAAATATCCTCTGAATTTTTTTTTATCATGCCTGGTTACTTCTGCATTGAGGTTCTCAGCACCTCCTGGCTATACCAGCCCTGAGAGTACTCTTAAATGTTTGTCATTGTACTCAGATATCAGGAAAGATGATAAACAAGTTCATTGTTAACCATGTGATTAAATGAACTGTCTTATCAGCAACAACAGAACAAGACTGGAACGAGTAAGGGACAATCTTGGCTGGCAATTAGAACGGTGGCTATACTGTTGGTTCTATCTGGTTTTCATGACGTTAAAAGATGCTCTACTATTTCTGCTGACCTTCTGAAAACACACATGTATTTCACTAACATGGATGTCATCAAGTAAGTAAACAACGCAGTACTTACAACAACTCTGGTGTACACTTCTTCTGCAAAATCACTGTCTTTGTATTTGGCTTCTGTTGGGAATGTGTAGGTAGTCAACCACTGCAAAAGAGGTAGATCTACTCTTGTACCAGTAAATGAATACTGAGGGGCGTGAATGTGTGTATCAACCATTCCTGGCATGAAAAAAAAAAAAGGTAAGTAGTTTTGCTTTAAACAGTATGTTTGAGCAAAATCCACCAGAGTAAACGGCAAGTACAGATTAACCTTCCTCTTTTAGCATCAGCCTATCAAGTCCTACTGTACCTCTGCCCATGCTCCTTTAACAGTATGAAGCAGTTGAACAATAACTTTTACACAGACTTATGTACAGCTATGAGAAAAACAGTATGATTAATCCAATTATCTTTATTATTTACCCAGACTAAATACCAACAATTAAAGCCAAATTGACTTCACAATAACTGAAATTAATCCACCATAGAATCCACCTGAAAAAGAGATTTGGGCAGTCTTGGTTTCCTAATATGGATATATTTGGAATGCCTCTAGCTGCCAGACTATTATATTAACAAAACTGTAACTTTCTATATCCCAGTTTCCCTCTACATTATATATGTATCTATATATCTATATGTTCAATCAATGAACTTCAAGGTTTAATGGAAGAACAGCCATTGTGTCTACAAATGCAGATGCTGGCGAAAAAAAATCTCTGCTCAGTGTCTTGACATGGAAGGCATATTTACAATGGAACAGGAGTACTGTTTGTTGTCATGTAGTGTTCATGCAATAACAGGAATGAATATATCAACATTACCAGGAAGTTGCTGTAACTATTTTGTTTTGTGCTGGAACTCCGTACAGTATCAAATTTCTCTCACTCCCTTTCTCCCTGACTACTGACTGAACAGTGATTTTATCTCTTTGTAGTTCCCCTTCTTCCTGTTTTGCCGCATGCTAGAAATGCTGAAGGATCTTTCTCAATCTGATCCGTATTCCCAGCATCTTCCATTTTCCTCAGGCTATTTCAAGTGAAGAAAACATCTGATGACTCATATTTTCTGTATGATTAGCCTTTCAACAAAGCACACAGATTATTTTTTTTTAACAACTGAACACTAAAACGATGCTACAGTTCTAGTTTTTAAGCCTTTAAGTCGTTTACAGTTGTGCTGCTACATGCAAAGCATAGTAGGTGCAATCCAAAACCATTTCACTTTGCTAGAAAGGTGGGGGATTTCACTGGCTGAAGAAAAAAAGCAACGCTCTAGCTGCAATACAGTTAGAAATCCAAGGCTCTGTGTTTAGGAGGTTTAAATCTTCTAATTTTATTAGTTTTTATTAGAAAGTGTGTCAAAGCCCAAGCAATTGAGTTTTATATCTGCAGTTTAGTGTTACCTACATTTACTAAGTCCAGAGTTTCGAGCTAGTTAGGCACAGCCCGCTGCTAAATAAATGGATATAAAATGTAATCTCAAGAAAGAATGTCATTTACTTCTGTAAGCACAGAAGAGGTCATGTATGAAAGCTAAATATGGCATTTTGTTCTGCGCAGTGTAAATCATCCAGCACAATTCAGCCATGGCTGCAGTCCCAAACCAAGGAATGCCAAAAGCACCGGCTACCCTCCAAGTCCCATGCAGGACACAGGCAGCTCTTGGGTTAAAAGCTCTCCTAGAGCTGAAAGGGAGTATTGCCCATGAGATTGGATTTAATGTGCTCCCTACCAAAATGTATTCACAGAGACTAGCATTACTTCACTCAGAGAATAAACTGCATTTGCTGAAATTAATCTAAACAAAACACATACTGGTTACTCAGTTCTCTTATGTCAGATGGCTTGAACCCCCACTTCTTAGCCAGTTGCTCTTGCTGATCAGTTTGTTCCAAAAACACAATCTGAAAGAAAAAAAGCATAGTTAAATAATTTAAACCTGTATTGCACATCAGCTTTACAAGAAGGCAAAATGAGTCTTACCTTAGAACAGATTTCACACATTTACTACAAAGGTCATAGGTTTGCATTGAAATACTTGGTCTTCCTGACTACCAGGTGTGATTTTGAAATACCTACTCACCATCCAGTGAATAACCGCACCCACTTTGTAACTTGTAAGAAAATAATCAATTCATTTTCAAGTAATACATGGGCAGAGCTGCACAGACTTCAGTGTCCGCTGGCATCCCTGTAACGTACCACCGTGCTAGCAGTACAGTCATTCGTTGTGGATGTGTGCAACAGCCTTACGGGAATGCAATTACAGTACTCAAAAACAGAGGGGTCAAATTATTTGCTTTGCATAGGACTGAATGGCACTGAGCTAAGTATTTTCTAATTTTCTGCTTGTCTCATTAATGATGGGGTTTCTTTATTTTATTTAAGTGCCTAGGAAGAGAAAAGAAATCAAGGGGAAAAATGCAAATAATCTTTTTGGTTTGCAATACAGACTAAAAGCACGCCCAAGGCCTTTGTTTATTTAAAAAAACCCCTACTTGACAGTAGAGGTCCCTACTGCCTCTCCCGGTCAAAGGCTGTCTGTCCTGGGGTTTCAGAAATTCTTGCCTAACTACAGTTTCTGCCAGAAACCAGCTCATGGTCTTCTAACTCCCTTGGTATAAGAGCTCGTTCCTCTAAGTTAAAGGGAGTAACCTGACTGCTATCGGCATCCTTCTGCTCCTGTGAAAATTCCCACACTGAGGGCCTGTATCACCCTCCTGACAGCAGTTTCTAAGACAGCAATTAAAAAAACATGTAAAGGCAAGATCAAATAGTTGTTAAAAGGTAACAGGAAGGAATCTAGGAGAAAGATCAAGAGGACCAAAAGAGCACTGTTTATCAGTTATTCGCATGCCCTTATGTTATGTGCATGACATCACCTTTTGCATTTCTGGTTTTTCTATAGAGAAAAATAAGCAAAGGCTGCTAACTAAAACTGTAGACAAGAAGTTTCTGGGTTCCTAGTCTTTTAAATGCATATATATGGCTTATACAATTTACATTATTTAAAGAGCAAATGTTTTAATTTTTTTAGTCAGAAAAAACCGCTATTAAAATCACACCATATACCATAGAAATAAATAACACACTAGCAAAAATTGCAAGAATATTGTAGTCCATTAATACTTCATATGAAGCAGCAGTTCCCTCCTTCTAAAGAGGAATATAGCCGGCTTAATTAGCTATATATCTGCAGAGGGCTTAGAATACAGACCTACTGAAATTTCTGATGAGTAATAAAGAAAATGTCACTCAAATGCTGAAGTCAAAATGGATGCAGAATGAGTAATGTTAGAGCTGCTGAAAAAAAAAAAAAAAAAAGAAAAAAAGTGGGGGGCGGGAGGGGAGGAGAAGAGAGAGAGGAACATGAAACACCAGATGGCAAATTCTGGAAACAGGCGTTGCCATGGAAAAGAAGTGACTATTATATGCTCTTAGGGTGCAGATAAATAAAACACTTAAATCATGGAAGAACGAAGAAAGTATGTTTCAAGGGAGCTGGACACATGGAATCAACCCTAAACCCGACACCTGATCCATGATTGTCAAATGCAGCTATGGATGAACCAGCAAGACACCTATACTCTTTTCAAACAAACTTCCTAACAGAACTCCTTGGTCACCCAAGAGATGTTCCCCACTGCTTTAGGATGCATTTGCTCTGGCCACCTCTCTAACATGGAATGCTTTAAAGTCTTTGAGGTCGCAGGCTAGGACATTTGCTTGAGTATTTGCTTGTACACCAACCTGGTGCACTGGTCCTTTAAATTAGCACTTAATACTATAAATGCAAGAAAAAACTCTATAGCAGAGTCACTACAGAGTCAAGAGAAGTGCACAGGCAAGAACTTCAGCTTGTAAAGAAGGAAGTTAAGGACAGTAACCAGTATGTTGGGAAAGGTGTATAGCAAAAAGCAGAATAAACAGCTGCTAACACCTCAAATTAGTTCTGATGTGTCACCCATGTGATGGGGCTAAAGGATTCAAAGATGAGAAGCTGAGACCTCCCTACCCCTGGTGCCTAGCTCAGGCTATTTTTATTCCAAGAGGTGCCCAAAGCTCCTCCATCAACACACAGCTGGTCCACTAAATGATGCGTCAACCCTGATGTGGTAAACCCTGACTGCATCCAAGCACCACAATGCAAATAACTTTGCTACCAAAGAAAGGAAAGTGAACGATACTGGCTGAAGGAACATAGGTTTTTTTAATCCAACAGTGCCTGAGTAACTTTGTTTCTGGTATGATATTCATAGATGAACATGAATAAGGTGTCCATCCCTCTTCCCCCCCACCCCCGCTCCCACAACGATTAGCTGACTTTTGCATTTAGAGACATGATACCTATTGCTTGCCTAGTTCCCAAAAAGGGAATGTGAGGCTAGATGAGAGACAGGAGCACTTACTAGACCCAGCTCCTGAATGACCAGCCTAACCCGCTTGGAAAGGCTAAGCAATGAACTCCACATGGATGCTGGTGCCTTTGTGCCTTCCTCCTTGTACAGCTAACCCATGTCACTTGTTATCCCAGCTGGCTTACATCAAACACTTATGTTTGGCAGTGCTTAAGAATATTGACTCTTATTCCACAACTCTTGCTCTTTTCAAGTCTTCAG
>NW_009259307.1:1921549-1923573 GCF_000687185.1 Egretta garzetta
TCTATTTACTTAATATTCTACTCAGCTAAGTTAATTACACCAACATTTCAATGATAACTCACACTCTGCACCTGTCTCTATTTTCTTTAGCATGAGGAATACTACCCTTTCTACTTGCTATTCCTCAAAAGCAGCACCACACTTCTCTGCAAACCGCTCGGTTAAACACGGTTCTTATTTTGCTAACTTAACAGTAACATCAGCTTTTTCCTTGCTAAAGCCCCCTTTTCATCTACAGGCAAAGCACAAGAGAGCTGACATCTCATCCATGGCCTTCACCAGCCAAGTATCCCCACATGCTGCATGAATCTGGACAGTGTTACTGTGGTGCTGGTTGTATGCTCCTGTCCCTTGGAGGACAGGCAGGGACTCACACTGGAGAATCATACCTGGCTGTTCACAAAGGCTGATTCTGTCCACTGTGTCAGAGACCATCCAAGATTTTTCCATCATGGAGTCAGCAACATGAAGCAGAAGAACAATACCTATTTAGTTAAACTTACTTCTTCGTGAGTAATACTGAAACAGTTTTGGTGTCAATTCGGACAACAAAGGTAAGCAATTTTCTAACCACCACGTCCTTCTTGAAAAGACAGCTCTACCATGATTCCAGTGGAAGTTCTATATGAGGTTAAATTATGAGTTAAAGAGTACCAAAACTCACTGTATTAGACCCTGGAATAGCAAAATTACAAGAATTTGTGTGAAGAAGATAAGAAAGTCCTTGTTACTGCATTCTGTTGGGAATTTTATTTTTGGAAAACAGTGTTTTACTAGATTTTTTTTTTTTTGGGTTTTTCTAGGTTTTTTTTTTTTTAAACAACTGCATGGGAATGTGCTGATTTATGTAAGGAAATAGCAGTGAATTCCAGTGAATCCTTGTTCACTAGGAGAAGGGAAGAGCAAAAATCCCTAGGTATAGCTTACAAAGGCACCTGTTTTTCAAGAAAACCACTCACATCCTAAGAATGCCAAGTAGGGACCCTTTTCTGGAAATTGCCATTACAGTGTGGGAAGGGGTATGAGTTTCTGCCTCCGGCACCTGAGTTTCACAAACCAAATCCTTTCTTCCTTCAGTTCGATCGTTTGCAGCTGACACCAGCCGATACGTCGTTATGTAAGTTGTTATTCCCCTGCCGTCCATCAAAATACATAGACTCTCCTATGCCTTGCACCAGACTCCTCAAGAGCTGTAAGAGGGCTGTCTTGGAACAGGCCCTCCTGGGCCTGTATGAACAGAAAAAATAAACACAGTAAGGGTCCAAAGTGTGCTTTGCAGAAATTTCAAATGGTACTGAAGCCCAACACACTGAAGCCTGTTATTTAGCCGCAAGAAAGAAAAGGACCTTTTTTCATTATATATAGGGAATCTATACATGTTACTGAGCCTATAAGAAACTACCAGCCCACCTACACAACAAGCACAGTGAAACTGAGTTTCACCTATGGTATCGTTAAGGGAATGATACAGCTTCCCTGCCAGAATCGATCCTGCATTACCCGTAAGTGCAATGCCTATTTTAAACTTGGCTTGTGCCACTAGCATGCCCAACGACACCATCTTCTTAACTCTTCATGGGTATACGCCATGGTTTTTCTGGCAACAAGAAAAAAAAAGCCTCACCCAGGAAGGCTGTGCATGAGTACAAGGGCTACACTGCAGTTACTCGCAGCCACTATTTTGAGACTCGAGAATGGAAAACCCGCTTGTGAAACTGAAAGAGAACTGAGAGAATCTGGAAGAACGCCTGGTCCCAGCGTGCTGCTGTTTCGGAAATGTTTAGCAGGCTTCGAAGACAGGCTTAGGCTACCTGCAGACTCCTGCCAAGGAGACAACGCGCCATCCCAGTCACCTCCAGCACCTTGCGAGCACGAAAACCCTTCTCCGCAGCTCGTCCCTCTCGTCCACAGACTCCGAGTACTTCGAGCGCCCAGATTTTCCACTTTCTCCCTACCGACCAGCGGAGCCGGCCCTGCCCCTCACCACCCCCGGGGCGGGACTCGGGAACGAAAAGGGGCCTTTT
>NW_009259307.1:1923841-1925912 GCF_000687185.1 Egretta garzetta
GAGCTTTTAGCTTAATACTTGTTCTATTTACTTAATATTCTACTCAGCTAAGTTAATTACACCAACATTTCAATGATAACTCACACTCTGCACCTGTCTCTATTTTCTTTAGCATGAGGAATACTACCCTTTCTACTTGCTATTCCTCAAAAGCAGCACCACACTTCTCTGCAAACCGCTCGGTTAAACACGGTTCTTATTTTGCTAACTTAACAGTAACATCAGCTTTTTCCTTGCTAAAGCCCCCTTTTCATCTACAGGCAAAGCACAAGAGAGCTGACATCTCATCCATGGCCTTCAGCAGCCAAGTATCCCCACATGCTGCATGAATCTGGACAGTGTTACTGTGGTGCTGGTTGTATGCTCCTGTCCCTTGGAGGACAGGCAGGGACTCACACTGGAGAATCATACCTGGCTGTTCACAAAGGCTGATTCTGTCCACTGTGTCAGAGACCATCCAAGATTTTTCCATCATGGAGTCAGCAACATGAAGCAGAAGAACAATACCTATTTAGTTAAACTTACTTCTTCGTGAGTAATACTGAAACAGTTTTGGTGTCAATTCGGACAACAAAGGTAAGCAATTTTCTAACCACCATGTCCTTCTTGAAAAGACAGCTCTACCATGATTCCAGTGGAAGTTCTATATGAGGTTAAATTATGAGTTAAAGAGTACCAAAACTCACTGTATTAGACCCTGGAATAGCAAAATAACAAGAATTTGTGTGAAGAAGATAAGAAAGTCCTTGTTACTGCATTCTGTTGGGAATTTTATTTTTGGAAAACAGTGTTTTACTAGATTTTTTTTTTTTAAACAACTGCATGGGAATGTGCTGATTTATGTAAGGAAATAGCAGTGAATTCCAGTGAATCCTTGTTCACTAGGAGAAGGGAAGAGCAAAAATCCCTAGGTATAGCTTACAAAGGCACCTGTTTTTCAAGAAAACCACTCACATCCTAAGAATGCCAAGTAGGGACCCTTTTCTGGAAATTGCCATTACAGTGTGGGAAGGGGTATGAGTTTCTGCCTCCGGCACCTGAGTTTCACAAACCAAATCCTTTCTTCCTTCAGTTCGATCGTTTGCAGCTGACACCAGCCGATACGTCGTTATGTAAGTTGTTATTCCCCTGCCGTACATCAAAATACATAGACTCTCCTATGCCTTGCACCAGACTCCTCAAGAGCTGTAAGAGGGCTGTCTTGGAACAGGCCCTCCTGGGCCTGTATGAACAGAAAAAATAAACACAGTAAGGGTCCAAAGTGTGCTTTGCAGAAATTTCAAATGGTACTGAAGCCCAACACACTGAAGCCTGTTATTTAGCCGCAAGAAAGAAAAGGACCTTTTTTCATTATATATAGGGAATCTATACATGTTACTGAGCCTATAAGAAACTACCAGCCCACCTACACAACAAGCACAGTGAAACTGAGTTTCACCTATGGTATCGTTAAGGGAATGATACAGCTTCCCTGCCAGAATCGATCCTGCATTACCCGTAAGTGCAATGCCTATTTTAAACTTGGCTTGTGCCACTAGCATGCCCAACGACACCATCTTCTTAACTCTTCATGGGTATACGCCATGGTTTTTCTGGCAACAAGAAAAAAAAAGCCTCACCCAGGAAGGCTGTGCATGAGTACAAGGGCTACACTGCAGTTACTCGCAGCCACTATTTTGAGACTCGAGAATGGAAAACCCGCTTGTGAAACTGAAAGAGAACTGAGAGAATCTGGAAGAACGCCTGGTCCCAGCGTGCTGCTGTTTCGGAAATGTTTAGCAGGCTTCGAAGACAGGCTTAGGCTACCTGCAGACTCCTGCCAAGGAGACAACGCGCCATCCCAGTCACCTCCAGCACCTTGCGAGCACGAAAACCCTTCTCCGCAGCTCGTCCCTCTCGTCCACAGACTCCGAGTACTTCGAGCGCCCAGATTTTCCACTTTCTCCCTACCGACCAGCGGAGCCGGCCCTGCCCCTCACCACCCCCGGGGCGGGACTCGGGACCGAAAAGGGTCCTTTTCACCGCGAGCCGGGGGGACGCGGCGTGGAGAGCGGGACGCCCGGCGACCGCC
>NW_009259307.1:1926456-1935482 GCF_000687185.1 Egretta garzetta
GGCGGTCGTAACCACTTCAAAAGTGTCATTTAGGAAAGGTTGAATTTGTAAGCTTGCGCCGCCGCAAGCTCCCAGCAGCTTGTAATCTGTCGCTCTTGTGCCTGGAGCACTTAGGAAATTTATCAGACGTTTTCAGAAGAACAGACCTAATTTTAAAATATCATAAACTTTAGATATGTATTTTGAAGTGGCACTTACTGCTTTGTTTCACCCGTGCTGTTGTACTCAGTGCTCCAGGATTAATCTCTCAGACTAGGTCCTCGGCCCCTGTATGGCACATTAGTAGGACACCGGAATAGAAAATAAATGCCAGCTGAGGGGCCAGAACTACCAGAAGCAGGCAACCAAATGCCTCACTCAGTGGAGATGATCTACAGAAAAAGAGAAAACAGACTCAGGAAAACAAAAGCCAGAGAAAAATTAATTTTGTTAACCCAGAGAACTGCACTTCCAGAACCATATCCTGCTCCAACAACCAAAGTCAAAGCACATCATGAACACATGCTAAGAGGATCACTATTGAGAGTATTGACGTAAGACTTCGTGGGGCCAGTGTGATGTACACCAAGGATAACACCGTGAGTGTTCTCCGAATTCCTTTTTGAAGACACCTTTCTTCACCTGGTTGTGGAGCGATGAATGAACTTGGCACCAAGAGCACTGACACTGCCATTTTCGAAGCTTTTGTGAAGTTTGTTGTTGCATAGTTTATCGTTAAAAGACCTTTGCACTTCCCGCTGTGCTGACGCTATACAAATGCGTAACAGATAATCTTTCCTGCTCTCCAGATCAATGGTGGGAGGAGAGAAAGCCATTGGGAAAGCAGAGAATTAATTTAACTTTGGTCTGCTGTGGGCTTGTCATCAGCCTTTTTCTTGCCTTCTTTGTATAAGAATGCTTTAGGTTACTGTGAAGCAAGTTTTAAAAACAGTGAACTTACTGACTCCAGCTGGAAGGTGTTACCTTGACTTTGCTATCAGCTTAGTCAGACCATAAAGAGTGTCCAAAATAAAATTGACATGTGAAAATGACTTTTACGTGCTGATATTGGTAATTTCTTATGAGAGGTCTTCTTGTTTAAGAAGACTCCCAGTGAGATAAAATGGATTTATTTTTTTTTAAGACACATGGTGGGTTTTTATTGTATTTCTAATCTCTTAAACATGAGAAGCTAGCAAACAAAACAAACCACAAATTGGTCTTGCAGGTTAATCTGGTTTGGAGAAGAAAATGGCATGAGAAGCTTTCATACAATTCAGTTTGTTTACGACACTGTAATAGTTCCTGCTTCCTTGAACGGCAGAGCAGTAAATTTTTTAAAATAGCACCAAAAGTCTTTTAAACTAACACTTGCAAAAGGCCTCTTACAAAGATGTTTTGGAGGGTGATACTGCTGCATTTATTAAGGCTGCAGCTGAAATGAGCTGTATTCTAAACCGTGACCCCAGGCGAGGAAAATTGTCTTTTGCTGGAGTGAGAGAGAGGCTGGTTTTGTCACTGAATAACAAAAGGTAGAGGGAGCAGAGCTGAAAAATAGGGTGAACAGAGACCAAGCCCTGGAGAGGTAAGCTCACTTACTCCTCCTCTGAACAGAAGAGTGAAGATAGCTTTCCCCGGCAATCGCTGCTGCTCCATACAGCGTGCCTCTGCCCTCCTGGCAGCAGCTAGCTAGATTTTTCAGTGTAGCTGGGCATTGTGCATGGAATGAAAGGGAGACAGAAAATATAATTTATTGGTGTAAAACAGTGAGTTAACAAAGTTCAGTGGTAAATGTGACAGTAGTTTATAAGATTCAATGGCAAGGTACACTTGGTTATTCACTGCACAGAGGACAGGGTCAGACAGAACTGTCAGGTAGACCCTCCCATTGAGTCATGAGGTTCAGAAAAGATACCCTGGCTTTCTAAACTCCTTCCTCAGAAAGGAGTCTAGGTGTGGCTTGATCCAATCCTAGTCCCAGACTTGGTCAAAGGTTTATGTCTAAAGGATTATATATATGCGCAGCAATCAATCCTTTATATCACCTAGCTAAGGTTTCAGAGTTTAGCATGCTGTTAGCCACTTACTGAGAATCTGTTGTGGTAAGGAATGTCTCAGCCTCAAGGAGTAACCTTGAGAGGCGTCCCTGCCCACGGGGAGCTCCTGGCATGCAGCCCGCTGCCGTGCAGGAGAGCTCCAAGGGCTCTTGGGCTGCTCACTCTTGATGGGGGTCAGGTGAGTGGCTCACAGTCATATTTGCATACTGACCACAGGTTTTAGTTTCTTCACTGTGCTTAGGTGGGCACCTTGCACAACAGCCCTTGGCTATTGTATTGGTATCTGTCTCCCCTGCATCCACTGGATACCTCCTTCATGACCAGAAACATCTATCACCACCACCACAGGTGGTTATCACTTGAGCAAAGTTACGGGAAGAGGTTGCACCACACTGGGTCCCACTGTACACTTTGCTTCTTCAATACGCTGCCCTAACTACCTGTGTGCTTCACATAACTCACATCAGGCTACACATGGCTTTCAGCTTCAAATCCTAAGCCCTTGTGCTGGCTGCTATCCAGACACACATGCACTGCTATATTCAATATGGGGACAATCTTTTTAGCAGGACCAGTTGTGACAGGACAAGGAGTAGTGGTTTTAAACTAAAACAGGATAAATTTAGACTAGGTATAAGGAAGAAATTCTTTACGGTGAGGGTGGTGGAATACTGGCAGGGGTTGCCCAGAGAGGCAGTGGAGGCCCCATCCCTGGAAACATTCAAGGCCAGGTTGGACAGGGCTCTGAGCAACCTGATCTATTTAGCGGTGTCCCTGCTCCCTGCAGGGGGGTTGGACTAAATGACCTCTAGGGGTCCCTTCCCCAAACATTCTATGGTTCTGTGATTCAGCCATGTATTCAGCAGAGCTCACAGTTCCTGAGAAACCCTTCGGCTGCATTTGGTGGGCACACGGGCTGCTCCTGAGAATCTGAGACTGCTTCAACCCTGGTTTTCCATTAGAAGTCTCAGGGATTTCCTCCAGCTACCTTACATAAAGAGCTATACCTACTCCACTGATTTCAGTGAAATTCAATCCAGCCAGTATTTATGCATGAGAAGAAAACCAAAACCACTGAGTTTCTTCCTTTAGCACTTCTAGGGAGAAATGTTAATAACAACAAACACTGTTAATGATAAGCTTACTGCCGTTAGTGAGTTCCAAACACGCCAAAGTTTTGTAATTTCATTGTTAAAGAACTAGAGGTCTCTTCTGCTTTTTCCAGCTGTCATGTGGGAGAGCATGGGAGCTGCTGAAGCAGGCTGGTGGAAGAATGGTTAACACCATTCCCTTTTTTTTGGTTATTAGTTTGCAAGTTACACATGCATGCCCTAGATATGAACATGGCTCAAGATGAGACCTCAGCCAGCTGTGAAAAACTGAGTCATTCTTCCAAGATATTATAAGAGGATTACACTGATGTATGTTTAGTTTTGCTGGGATACGCTGGGCTAAGCACTTTACCTCCTTGGATAGAAATGTAATGCTCTGGTTTGGCTGTTACATACTAATTAACTTAAAAAGTGATTGAAATACCTTGGTCCCTTTCTTGCAAAATGGTTGAGGGTCTGGAAAGAGAGATTTACCTTCTTACAAATTGCACAATGTTTTGTTTGAATTGCATTTTGAAATAAATCTTGGCTTTAGAAACTCCTTGAAATCATCATACGTGGATTAACACATTTATGTTAAAGTACATAATCACTGTGCTTTGATCTACTGCTGTTAAAAACCAAAAAAGGCTGGTGTCACCATTCAGTAGCTTTTCAGACTCTCTTTGTCTTCTAAATTTTTGTCTTCTAGACAATTATAAAAATGAGTCTTTAGGCTGAGTCTTGAAGCCAAAAACTTCAGGACTAGAAGAATAATGCTTCAATGTACTTTTAGGAGCACAGGGACAGATTTTAGCAGGATTAGTGTGTCTTCATTCTCATTAACACTTTCACTTTCTGATCTTTTGTTTCACTTGGTACACTATACAAAGCAAGGATTCAATGCCTTGTTTCAGAGCACCTAATCTGAATGTATTGGGTTTGTGTGGCAAGGTTTTGGTAGAGGCGGGGCTACAGGGGTGGCTTGTGTGAGAAGCTTTCCCTGTGTCTGATAGAGCCAGTGCCAGCTGGCTCCAAGGCAGACCTGCCACTGGCCAAGGCCAAGCTGTTCCATGATGGTGGTAGCACCCTGGGATAACGTATTTAAGAAGGAAAAAAACCCTGCTGTGAACAGTAGCCTGAGAGAGAGAAGAGAGAGGATGTGAAGGGAACAGCCCTGCAGACCCCCAGGCAGCAGGAGGGCAGGACGAGCTCCAGGTGCCGGAGCAGAGATTCCCCTCAGCCCCTGGTGCCGCCCATGGTGGGGTAGGCTGTGCCCCTGCAGCCCAGGGAGGCCCACAGAGGAGCAGATCCCCACCTGCAGCCCAGGGAGGACCCCACACTGGAGCAGGGGGGTGCCCAAAAGAGGCTGTGACCCTGTGGGAATACCACGTTGGAGCAGGACCTGTGGACCTGTGCAGAGAAGAGCCCAGGCTGGAGCAGGTTTGCTGGCCAGGCTGGTGACCCTGTGGGTGACCCATACTGGAGCAGTCTGATCCTGAGAGACTGCACCCCGTGGAAAGGATGGACCCACACTAGGGCAGTTTGTGAAGAACTGAGCACATGGGAAGGACTCACATTGGAGAACTTTGTGGAATACTCTCTCCCATGGGAGGGACCCCAGGCTGGAGCAGGGGCAGAATGTGAGGAGCTCTCCCCCTGAGGAGGAAGGAGCGACAGAGACAGCATGTGATGAACTGAGCCCAGACCCCACTCCCTGTCCCCCTGCACTGCTTGGGAGGAGGAGGTAGAGAAAATCGGGAGTGAAGTTGAGCCCAGGAAGAAGGAGGGGTGGGGGGAAGGTGTTTTAAGATTCAGGACTTTTCTAATCCTCTCCTACTCTGATTTGTTTGGCAATACATTAAAATAATTTCACCAAGTTGAGTCTGTTCTGCCCATGACAGGTGTCACCAAGCTGCTCTATTGCTCCCCCCATCAGCAGGACGGGTGGGGAGAAGATGAGATGAAAAAGAAAAAAAATTCATGGGTCAAAATAAAGGCAGTTTAAGAAAGAGCAAAAGCAAAGGCCGTTCAAGGTAGCAAAAGGAAAACAAAGATTTTATTCTCTACTTCCCATTAGCAGGCAATGTCCAGCCACTTCCCAGGAAGAAGGGCTTCAGTACACAGGATGAAAAAATACCGTAAAAACCAAATGTCCTCCCCTTCTTCCCCCTTTCCCTTAGCTTTTACATCTGAGCTGACATCGTATGTTATGGAATATCCCTTTGGTTGGTTTGGGTCAAATATCTTGGCTATGTCCCCTCCCAGCCCACTGGTGGGGGTGGGGGGGGAATGTTGGAGACACAGCCTTGATGCTATGCGAGCATTGCCCAGCAGTAGCCAAAACACTGGTGTGTTATCAACCCCTTTCTACATACCAATAGAAAGCACAGCACTATGAGGGCTGCTATGAAGAAAATTAATTCAATCTCAGCCTGACACAATACAGATCTCCCCCTGTCCTTATCTCAACTCATGAGCCTTTTGATATATTTGCTCTCCCCTGTCCTGGTGAAGAGGGGAGTGATAGAGTAGCTTTGATGGACACCTGGTGCCCAGCCAGGGTCAACCCATCACACTGATCCTGCAACATCTGAGAAATATAAGAAAAAGGAACATGTTTCTCCCCCTGCTTTCAAAAAATAGTTGATGGGTGTCCTAGTTTCAGCCGGGACAGGGTTAATTTTCTTCCTAGTATCTGGTATAGTGCTGTGTTTTGTATTTAGGATGATAATAATGTTGATAACACACTGATTTTTTAGTTGTTGCTAAGTAGCATTTGTACAAGTCAAGGAATTTTTCAGCTTCTCCTGCTCCGCCAGGTGCACGAGAAGCTGGGAGGGGGCACGGCCAGGACAGCTGACCCCCACTGGCCAAAGGGCTATTCCAGACCATATGACCTCATGCCCAGTATATAAGCTGGAGGAAGAAGAAGGAAGGGAGACACATTTGGAGTGATGGCGTTTGTCTTCCCAAGTCTCTGTTATGCGTGATGGAGCCCTGCTTTCCTGGAGATAGCTGAGCACCTGCCTGCCCATGCGAAGTGGTGAATGAATTCCTTGCTTTGCTTTGCTTGCGTGCTCAGCTTTTGTTTTCCCTATTAAACTGTCTTTATCTCAAACCATGAGTTTTCTCACTTTTATTCTTCCAATTCTCTCCTCCATCCCACTGAGGGGGCAGCAAGCAAGCAGCCGGGTGGTGCTGAGTTGCTGGCTGGGGCTAAACCACGACAATGGGGTACATGCCACCAAACAGAAGCTCCTATCATCAGAACTCTGCTGAGGTAAGTGCCCGCAGAGTCTGAGCACCAGGGTACAATAATTATTGCTCTGATACAGAAGTTAATGTTCTTATTTCATTTTATTGTCAAAATGCACCTTGTATATAATTTGTACCACAGCCACTAAGTCAATGGAGAGACAAAATATAATTGATTTATCTGCTATTGAGTGATTTTTGTCTGTAAAAGAAAGAGATGAGTATGCAGCAAATATTTGGGTTTATTCAGGAAAAGAAAGAAAACAAAGAGTGATAAGTATCTACACTCAAGTGCGAAATTAAGTTGTGAGCTAGGGTTAATCCAGCACAGGCTGCTTCAAGCACTTCATTTTCCCTTGAAACATTTATATCATCAACATATACAATTTACAATACTATAGTTTTCCAACTGCCTCTAAAACTGAAAATTACCCCACTCAAAAAGGGTAAGAAGCAATGACCACACATATAAGCTCTATTTCATTTATTGCCATGGCCATTCACTCTGCAGGTCCTGGACAGAGCTTTCAGCCTTTGATTCCCAAGTCTACACAGGCTTAGAAAGGCAAGGCTCAGATACCTCCAAGGGAAGCTGGAGTTACCTTCTGATGTTTTCCACCTCCAAAAGAGGCCAGCACCTGCATAGTACTGTCATAAAATAGCCCATCATTAGAATTTAAAGATAGTACATCTAACTTGTTCACTGATATATAATTACCTGAAGCGCAGATTGGCTGATGTTAATTTTAACACTGATAAAGATTTTCCGGTCTACTGCCTTGTTCCTAACGGGAATTGTAGTAACTAAGCCAGAGGTGTTCTTAAGAAGAGGCAGGAAATACCACACAAATATCAAGAAAACCCATCTTTCACTGGAAATACAAGCTTTAATGGGTGAAACATGCCAAAAGATTTTGTTGGCAAAGTTGTTTTCAGGTTCCACAAGACACACAGGATGAGTGATGTATTCAATACTTTACTTGCAATACTTTACTTCTGATCGTGCTAAGAGAGAACAGAACAGAACTTTGGTGGCTGCTGTTGCTAACAGAGGTTTGTGGGGAACAAATTGGACCAGGACTTGTTGTAGTTGCCTGAGCCCTTTCTCTGAGAAAACTTTATCTGTGGAATTACATTACATAGCAAATGTGTGTTTTTCTCAACCCTCCCAGTAATGGGGGGAGACTTTGAAAGAAACAGGTGAGCCCAGGATGTCAATACCTGACTCCAGGACTGGTGCCACCACCAAAACTTCGGGTTTTTAAACCATGGAAGAGCCTTCAAATATGGCAAGGTATGCTGAGGCCTGACAGGATCCACCCATCCTGATGGGGAAACTGGGTCTTTGGGTGTAAGCTGGTGGGACTGACCAAGAGAGCTTTAAGCTAGAATTGATGGGAGAAAAGGATACCAACTGGATTACAGTAGGTAAGCCAAGGGTTGGCATGGCATCACCTAAGGGTGGCAATGCTCATGGGAACATTGACACTGCTCCCGGGAGCACAGAGGGCTCAGGAGTGCATCTGAAATGCTTGTACACCAATGCACACAGTATGAGAAACAAACAGGATTAACTAGAAGCATTGGTCAGCTCCCAGAGCTATGATATCATTGGTATTAGTGAAACTTAGTGGAATGATGAAATATTCTACAAGCAACTGGGAGAAGTCTCATGATCGCTAGTCCTTGTGGGGAAGTTCAACTCACCAGATGTCTGCTGGAAGTACAATACAGCAGCAAAGAAACAGTCTAGGAGGTTCCTGGAGTGTGTGGAAGATAACTTCCTGACACAATTGCTGAGTCAACCAACTAGGGAAAGTACCCTGCTGGACCTGTGGTTTGTGAAAAGAGAAGGCCTTGTGGGTGATGTGATGGTTAGAGGATGCCTGGAGCACAGTGACCATGAAATGATAGAATCCTCGATTCTTGGAAAAGTAAGGAGAGGGCTCAGCAGAACTGTTGCCTTGGACTTCTGGAGGGCAGACTTCAGACTGTTCAGAAGGCTGGTTGACAAAGTCCCTTGGGAGGCAGTCCTAAAGGGAAAAGGAGCCCAAGAAGGCTGGATGTTCTTCAAGAAGGAAATCCTGGAGGCACAAGAGCAGGCCATCCTCATGTGCCCTAAGATGAGCCAGTGGGGAAGAAAACTGGCCTGGCTGACCAGAGAGTTTTTGCTGGATCTCAGAAAATAGAGGAAAGTGTGGACAAGGGAAAACCAATGGACATCATCTATCTGGACTTCTGCAAAGCCTTTGACACGGCCCCCCACAACATCCTTCTCTCTAAATTGGAGAGCTGTGGATTTGATGGGTGGACTGTGCGGTGGCTAAGGAATTGGTTGGGTGGTTGCATCCAGAGGGTAGTGGTCAACAGCTCATGTCCAGATGGAGACCGGTGACGACTGATGTCCCTCAGGGGTCCATACTGGGACTGGTGTTGTTTAATCTATTCATCAATGACATAAACAGTGGGATTGAGTGCAACTTCAGCAAGTTTGAAGACGACACCAAGCTGAGTGGTGCAGTTGACCTGCTAGAAGGATGGGGTGTCATCCAAAGAGACCTGGACAGGCTGGACAGATGGGCCTGTGTGAACCTCATGAGGTTCAACAAGGCCAAGTGCAAGGTCCTGCACCTGGGTCAGG
>NW_009259307.1:1935883-1965434 GCF_000687185.1 Egretta garzetta
AATTCTTTACGATGAGGGTGGTGAAACACTGGCAGGGGTTGCCCAGAGAGGTGGTGGAGGCCCCATCCCTGGAAACATTCAAGGCCAGGTTGGATGGTCTGAGCAACCTGATCTATTTAGTGGTGTCCCTGCTCCCTGCAAGGGGGTTGGACTAGATGACCTCTAGGGGTCCCTTCCAACCCAAAACATTCTATGATTCTACGAACTTTGGAAGAAGGGGCAGGTGTCTCAGGAGGTCTACAAGGATGCAGCGAAGTCATGCTGGAACTAGAACTTAAATTGGCCGATTCTGTGAAAGAATAAATAAATAAATAAATATACTAACAACAATATTTACCAGATGCAGGGTGAACTATAGTGACAAAGGATGAGGTTAAGGCTGAGGCACTGAATGCATTCTTTGCCTCAGTCTTTAATAGTAAGGTCAACTGTTCTCCAGGTACCCAGCCCTCTGAGCCAGAAAGAAGGGTGGGGAACAAAACAAAGCCCCCATAATCTATGAGGAAATGGTTAGTGACATCCCCAGCCAGTTAGACATACACAAGTCCTTGGGGCTGGATGGGCTCCACCCAAGGGTACTGAGGAAGGTGGCGGAGGTGCTCACCAAGACCCTGTCCATCAGCTATCAGCAGTTCTGGATGTCTGGAGAAGTTCCATGTGACTGGAGGTTGGCAAATGTGATGCCCATTTACAAGAAGGGATAGAGGGAGGATCTCGGGAACTATAGGCCTGACAGTCTGACCTCAGTGCTGGGGAAGGTCATGGAGCAGATCATCTTGAGTGCCATCACATAGCACATCCAGGAAAATCAGAAGATCAGGCCCAGTCAACATGGGCTTATGAAAGGCTTGACTTGGTTTATGGATGAGGTTTATGATCCTGCTTGACTAACATGATCTCCTTCTATGACAAGGTGGCCCACTTAGTGGATGAGGGAAAGGCTGTAGATGTAGTGTAGCTGGACTTTAGTAAAGTCTTTGACACCCTCCCCACAGCATTCTGCTTGAGAAACTGGCTTCCCATGGCCTGGACAGGCATACTCTTTGCTGGGTAAAAAACTGGCTGGATGGTCAGGCCCAAGGGGTGGTGGTGAATGGACTTAAATCCAGTTGGCAGCCGGTCACAAGTGGTGTTCCCCAGGGCTCATTGTTGGGGTCAGTTCTGTTTAACATCTTTATCAATGACCTGGATGAGGGAATTGAGTGCACCCTCAGCAAGTTTGCAGATGACACTAAACTGGGTGGAGGTGTTGATCTGCTGGAGGGCAGGAAGTCTCTACAGAGGGATCTGGACAGGCTGGATTGATGGGCTGTGGCCAACTGTATGAGGTTCAACAAGGCCAAGTGCCAGGTCCTGCCCTTGGGTCACAACAACTCCATGCAACAGTACAGTCTTGGGGCTGGAAAGCTGCTTGGCAGAGAGATATCTGGGGTTACTGTTCGATAGCCACCTGAATATGAGCCAGCAGTGTGCACAGGTGACCAAGAAGGCCAAGAGCATCCTGGTTTGTACCAGGAATACTGTAGCCAGCAGGAGTAGGGAAGTCATCCTTCCCCTGTACTCAGCATTGGTGAGGCTGCACCTCGAATACTGTGTTCGGTTTTGGGCCCCTCAGTTCAAGAAGGACATTGAGGCACTGTAACATGTCCAGAGAAGAGCAATGAAGCTGGTGAGGGGTCTGGAGCACAAGTCTGATGAGGAGCAGCCAAGGGAACTGGAGTTGTTTAGTCTGGAGAAGGGGAGGCTGAGAGGAGATGTTATCACCCTCTACAACTACCTGAAAGGAGGTTGTAGCGAGGTGGGTGTTGGTCTCTTCTCCCAAGTACCAAGGGATAGGATGAGAGGAAATGGCCTCAAGTTGTACCAGGGGAGGTTTAGATTAGATATTAGGAAAAATGTTTTCATTGGAAGGGATATCAGGTAGTGGAAGGGGCTACCCAGGGAAGTGGTTGAGTCACCAATCCCTAGAGGTATTATAAAAACAGGCAGATGAAGTGCTTAGAGACAGGGTTTAGTACTGGATGAGTACAGTTGGTCTTGATGATGTTAAAGGTCTTTTCCAACCAAATGATTCTGTGATTCTATGAGTCCCACAATTGGAGTGCTGGGATGGAGGGCTACAGGCTGTTCATGAGGAATAGGGAGAGCAGGTGATGTGGAGGTGTCACACTATACATAAGGGAGAAGTTTGAGTGCACAGTTAGTGGTGATGTGTTTGAGAGCCTCTTGGTGAGGATTAGGAGAATGGAAGACAAAGGAGGTGTTGTGGGTTTCTACTACCAATCACCCATCCAGGGTGTAAATACTGATGAGTTATTATATAAGCAATTAGGAGATTGGTAGCCCTGGTTCCTATGGGAGATTTCAAGTTCCCAGACATCAACTGGGAATATCATACTAATGTGACAAGCAGTCTTGGAAATTCTTGAAGTTTGTAGGAGACAACTTCTTGTCACAAGTACTCAGTGAGCCAACTAGGAAGGATGCCCTCCTAGACTTGCTACCTGTGATCAGAGAAGAACTCGTGGAGGATGTGATGGCAGGTGGCTGTCTTGGTCACAGTGATCATGAAATGGTTGAGTTTAAAATTTTCAGTAACGAGAAAAAAGGACAGCAGAGTTGCTACCCTGGACTTCAAGAAAGGAAACTTCAAGGTATTCAGGGAGCTATTTAGCAAAGTACCCTAGGAATCTGCTTTTGAGGGCTTATGGGTTCACGAGTGCTGGTCAGTCTTTAAGAACCACCTTTTAGAAGCACAGGAGCAGGCAATCCCACTGTGTTCTAAGCCAAGAAAATCAGGCAGAAGACCAGTGTGGCTGAACAGGGAGCTCATGGAGTTCAAGAGTATAAAAAAAAAAGCATGATCTCTGGAAGCAAGGTCAGACTTCACAGGAAGAGTTCATAGCTGTGGTTTGCAAGTGCAGGGAGAAGGCACAAAAGGCCAAAGCTCAATTAGAGTTGAAACTGGCCAGTGTTGTTTGAGATAATAATAAGGACAGTGGATGTAGTTTTTCTGGATTTTAGTCAAGCTTTTGATCCTGTCCTTCACAGGATCCTTCTGGACAAGTTGTCCAACTGTGGGATGAGCAGCTTCACAGTGCGCTGCATGAAGAACTGGCTGAAGGGCAGAGCTCAAAGGGTTGTCCTGAATGGGGCTGCATCTGGCTGGCAACCAGTCACCATCAGTGCTCCTCAGGGTTCAGTTCTAGGGCCAGTTTTGTTCAATATATTTATCAATGATCTGGATGCAGTTGAATGCACCATTAGCAAGATTGCTGATGATACCAAACTGGGAGGTGCTGTTGACTCTCTTGAGGGACAGGAGGCCTTGCAGAGGGAACTGGATAGATGGGAGGGTTGGGTTATGATTAATGGGATAAAATGTAATAAGTTGATTCTGCACCTGGGGTGGAGTAACTCTGGACACAGGTATAAACTGGGAGAGGAGTCTGGAGAGCAGCCCTGCAGAAAGGGACCTGGGGGTGCTGGTCGGCAGCAGGCTCAGTGTGAGCCAGTAGTGTGCCCTGGCAGCCAGGAGGGCAACCCGCACCCTGGGGGGCATCAAACACAGCATCATGAGCCCGCCAAAAGAGGAGTTTATCCTACTGTATTCAGCATTGGTGCGGCCTCGCCTGGAGTACTGTGTGCAGTTCTGGGCCCCACGATTTAAGAAGGGTGTGAAGGTTCTTGAATGCATCCATAGGAGGGCAACAAAGCTGGTGAGAGGGTCAGAAGGCATGTCCTGTGAGGAGTGGCTGAGGACTCTGGGCTTGTCTGGTTTGGAGAAAAGGTGGCTGAAGGAAAACCTTGCTCTCTACAGCTTCCCAAGGAGGGGAAGCGGAGAGGGAGGTGCTGAGCTCCTCTCCCTGGGATCCAGTGATGTGATATGTGGGAATGGTTCAAAGCTGAGTTAGGGGAGGTTAAGACTGAGCATTAGAAAGCATTTCTTTACCAGGAGGGTGGTCAAATACTGGTACAGGCTTGCTAGAGAGATGATCAATGCCCCAAGCATATGACTGTTTAAGAGGCATTTGGACAATGCCCTTAATAATACGCTTTAACTTTTCATCAGCCCTGAATTGATCAGGCAGTTGGACAAGATGATGATTTTAGGTCCTTTGCACATGAAATGGTCTAGTCTATTCTATTCTAGTAATAGAACAGGATCAGTTGATTTCTAGTCATGACACCATCATAAACCACTGTATTTTAAAAAACTGTCTTGCTAGTCCCATTTTCATGCTCAAAACCCATAAAACCAAATAATATATATTAACATATTATCAGTAACTAGACATTGACACAATTTTGCATTGCTAGCAGAAGATAACACCCTTAGACATGTAGGCAAAAAACCAAATTGCCATAAGGAATGGAAGTGGGCAGTTACTATTGGTTTCCTCTTTAATGCTGCCCACACATGAACAGCTTTCCTGCTTCAGAGAGGAGCAAACAGCTGCTTCTTCCACTTTGAGCCTTGCCTGACAGTGGTGACTGATAATCCTGATGAGCTCAGCTGTCCATCGTGCTTCCGCTTAACACTGGAATTAATTTTCTTCTCAAGTTATCTGTCAACTCTGAACCATGATGAGTAATCTAACTTACAAATGTAATTAATAATGCATGCATCTAAACCTACTCCTGTAAAATAGCTTAATAATTGCAATGTATTAACCATCAGTTGCATTTCTAAGCTGTATGAAGGACCTCTTCATGTGTGCTAGTGTTCAGTCAAGTAGTAAAATCATTGTGAAAGATTTTGTGATTAGGTTGGAGGAAATCTACTAGACTTATAAAAATAATATCACAGTATTATTATTTCATCACTTTGTTCCAGAAGATATTGAAACAAAAATATGTATACTGTGAGAATTAAAAAAAAATCAAACACTTACTTACTGAATTCTGATGGTAATAGTGATGTGTGTAAACTGAATTAACTAACTTACTTATTCACAGGTACATAGCTTTATGGATTACCGGCTCTGGAATTGAAAAGGAATTTGTTTCTATGACTGGTTGACAGAAAGTTTCCTCTTTCTTTCCAGAACAGGATTTCTAAGCCTTCTAAAAGTATCAGTCTCTTATTGGAGGTATACAACATTTCCAACTTCCCAATAGTTCCTCTTAGAGAAGAAGAAGGAGAGGGAAGTGAGAGAAGGAGGAAGTGTGGGGGGAAGGAAAGAACTTATCAATGATAACCATTACGTGTATGTGCATGTCAGTATTATTTAACCAAGTTCAATATGAGAATTTGATAAAAGCTTCCTTACCTCCCAAAAAGGCAAATACACACTATGAGTGGGGAAAAGTGGAATTTTTCTCACTTAAAGTTTGATCAAAGTATTCATTGTTTCACAAATGCTTCCCAACCTCACCCTGTTCCTAAGAGGCTTTTATGGGATGATGCCTATTGGCTAAGAAGCCCTAAAACCTAGAGTACTGGTCAGCATCCTCTGTAAGGACCATGCGGACACATCAAAAAATATGATTTCCTAAGGCTGCAAAAGAACAGAGGTTCATGGGCCTTGATGTTTCCTGTATTGTTTTCCTTAGTCATAGTTTTTGTATACATTTTGCTTGTGTTTTTCAGAGGGTTTTCAGTAGTGTGTCCTCCTCACAAAATTACTATTTTATCTTGCTTGCTGGCTCTTAAGCACTCAGTGGTATAACTTTGAAGTATTACATGTGTGTGCCATATTGGCACCCAATAAATTAATTTATGTTAGCAATTTACTGTGCTGGACATGCAAATTTCCTAGATGGGATTTCTTTGGGGGGGGGGGTGGATGGGTGCAGATTTGTCTTGTGTCTACATTTAGAGTCATGCAGTGTCTACTTGTGTGCTGGACATGGTTTCTCTCTTGGTCAGGGAGAACCCATGATGACATTGCATGCAGGAAGCGACATAGAGGTCCCTGCCTGCAATGTGTCTGCAAGGTCCTTCAGTAGTTTGCTCTTTACACATGCATAGGTTTCTGTTAGTAAAGACCAAGCAGTCTGGGATGTTTCTACAGAAATATCATTTCACTTATCAACTACAAGTCACATTCATCTGGGAATCATTTATCAGGTGTGGACATATGGTGCATACTCAAGATCAGTAACTAGCATGAACTCCGTTGCTGGTAAACACAGCTTGGGCATATGATCATAGAGCTGCAACAGATAGCAACAAATCAAACCTCTATCCTTCTGAACCTGTAAATGAGGTGGCATCCTTAAGCCATTAAGGACACCATCGCAAAAAACTTCCTTGTCACTAAATTAGACAGATAGGTGTTTGATGGATGGACTATTAGATGGGTAAGGAACTGTCTGGATGACTATCCAAACAGTTGCAATCAGTGCCTCAATGTCCAAATAGAGATCAGCAGAGATCAGTAACAAGTGGTGTTCCTCACGGGTCTGTGTTGGGACCAGTACTGTTCAATATCCTTATTAATGACATAAACAGTGGGATTGAGGTGACCCTCAGCAAGTTTGCAGATGACAGCAAGCTGTGTGGTGCAGTTGATTCACTTGAGGGAAGGGATGCCATCCAGAGAGACCTTAACAGGCATGAGGAGTGAGCCAATGTGAACCTCATGAAGTTCACCAAGGCCAAGTGCAAGGTCCTGCACCTGGGTCAGGGCAATCCCCAATATCATTACAGGCTGGGTGATGAATGAATTGAGAGCAATCCTGCAGAGAAGGATTTAGGGATATAAGTAGACGAAAATGAGATATGAGCCATCAATGTGCTCTTGCAGCCCAGAAAACCAACCACATCCTGGGCTGTATGAAAGAAGTGTGGCCAGCAGGTCAAGGGAAGTGATTCTCCCCCTCTACTCCACTCTTGAGAGACCCCACCTGCAGTCCTGCATCCAGTTTGGGCATCCCCAGCACAAGAAAGACACAGACCTGTTAGAGTGGGTCCAGAGGAGAGCCGCAAAAATGATCAGAGGGATGGAACGCCACTCCTATAAGAGGAAAGGCTGAGAGAGTTGTGGTTGTTCAGCCTGGAGAAGAGAAGGCTCCAAGAGAGACTTTATTGTAGCCTTTCAATATGTACTCTTCGTTATTTGTATCTTATATAATTATTTCTTATAAGAAAGGCAGAGAAAGGCTTTTTACCAGGGCCTTTAGTGATAGGACAAGAGGAAAGTTTGAAACTGAAAGAGGGTAGACTGATATTGCACATAACAAGGAAATTCTTTACTATAAGGGTCATGAGACACTGGAACAGGCTGCCCAGAGAACCTCTGGATGCCTCATCATTGGAAGTGTTCAAGGTCAAGGTTCTATGGGGCTTTGAGCAGCCTGACCTAGTGAAAGATGTCCCTACCTGGGGGGTTGGACTAGATGAGCTTTAAAGGTCAAAAAACCCCAAACCAATGTGTGATTCTAAGTATCTGCCTGCTTCTGAAGATAGATTTTTTGGGTTGGTTTTTTTTTTTGGAAAGGTAATAACAGTGTTCACAATTTTATAGTACGCTATTTCTCTTGAATCTCAGGTTGACATCTGGGAAAGGCAGCCACATGCCCCATGCTGTTGTTGACACCTCCAGAAGGGAATCCTGACAGAATTCACAAAAGCATCACAAGGCTTCTCCCAAAACCAATACCAAAGCAAAATTGTTCTGTTGGAAATGTGCCTGCAAAAGCTGTGGAGAAACCATGCTGACTGGAGCATTATGGACACATTCACAGACAGGATACTGCCACAAAGCAGAACACCATGACATGGAGACACGTTGAAGAGGCCATGTATTAGTGATAAGAGGCATTGGATCAGTTCTCCTTTTTAGCCACGTATTGTCCAAGAGCATGGTTTTCATATGTGTTTGTTGTCTTGCAGCATTCAGGGATTTCTATGGCTTGTACAATGTTTTCTTCCAACTTCCTTAAAACTTTAAGTAAAATTCCTATTTTTTTGTAAAAAAAGTGCTTTTCAATTTTTTCCACTAGTGATATCAAGACATTTCCTTTTTCATTCAGATTTTAAGCTGAAACACTATATTCGAGGTTTATAAACTGTGAAGTGTTCCATGGCTTTTCCCTTTACCCATACACGCAGCTGAATTTTTATAAAGAAGAAGGGTCAGTTGTGATCCTGTAGTCTCATCATCTACGTAATATACACCATTGGCAATGCCTAAGGTTATGCATGTTTGGGTATATTTCTAGGAAGATCTTGATACGTAACCTGCCAGTAATGGAGAATTCATTGTGACCTTTAGTAAAACATGACAAATTATTTTTATTGATAATTATCTTTCCTGGAAAAAAAGGAAGAAAGGCATCTTATTTATAATTTGAATTTTTTTACCTTGAATTCCCAGACACACAGTATTTTTATGTTGGGTATAAAAATCCCTTATGAAATTTATGCTTTCATTGTGATCAAGCAGATCCATTCAATCTATCTCTGACAAGTAAATAGATTGTGCTTTTTGTCTTCAATGTATAAGCTGGTCTTCACAGCCTTAAATGCTCTTTTCTGGATTCTGTCTAATTTCAGTGTCTTTCATGGACATTGAGAACTGGATGCGATATGCTGGAAGCAATTATGCTAATGCCAAATGCAGAGGTTATGTAACGTCCCTATTTGTATATCTGAAACCAGCATATTTGCCATTTTGCTCATGCTGCTGCACTGAGAAGTCATATTCTCTTGATTGTCAATCACAGTCAATCCTATGGCACAGTTAGCTGCTGAAGAAACACACTCTACTTTCTTTATTCCTAAGCATAGACTTTGAGTTCGTTTTTGCTGAATTGCATATTATTTCAAGACAAGGCAGTTAAGTTGTCCAGATCACAGAATTGGAGTGTCTATTATTTACTACGCTCCCTACCTCCATGTCTTTTGCAAATTTTACCAATGACAATTTTGTATTTTCTTCCAAATGACTGGTAGAAACAGTGTAGAGCCAAGCAGTGTTATCTGTGCATTTCTAGCAGAGATGCACCATAATGTACTTCCACATTTATAGTATGCCTAGAGATCTGTCTGCTTTCTCATATGAGTTGGTGGGGTGGTCAACAGCAGACTGTGTATGGTACTCTGTCTTGTGTTTTATCTGATATAATAGATTCACTAAACATTCAGTGTCAAGTTTTTTCTGAATTTTCAATATTTTGAAAACAGGTTTGCTTTCTTTTTCTCTGCGCTTTATCACTCCACTATAGCAGAAAGTTCTTATTTCTAAAAAAAAAAAAAAAAGCAAGCAATCAAATCTACTGCGGTGGTTGCTTTCTGTGCCTTTTTTTTTTTTTTATCACTTCTTTCAATACTTGTGGAAAAGAGCAGTGGGATCTCTACTCCAAAGCATCTGTGTGCATCAGCTGGCACACATTAGTAAATGTCAGCTCTGAAATGCTTTCAGACTCAGTTAAAAAACATGCGAAGCAACTGTCAAGCTGTCACAGATGAGGCAGATTGAATGACAGCCATCAAGGATCTGGGAACTGGGGTTTGTTTAAAAGCCAATGGGAGTAAGGCTTCTTCACACACTCATTCCCTCTCTTTCCCCAGCATTAGGTTCCCAAGCTCTCGACCTCCGTCCCCAGCAGCGAAGTCACTGCTGATCCAGTACAGTTGGGGAGAAACTCATGTAGGCTTCTGCTGTGACGCTGCTGGTAGTTTTCTCTCTTGGGTATTACAGACTAAGGATGCTGGGCATCCCCTGGCACTTGTCTCCACTCATCTCTCTGATCTCCATGATCTTCCCCCACTTCCAGGATGTTTTCTTCAGCCAGGATCTTCACCTGCTCCTTTCCAGGACAGCTTCTTGAGTGGTGTCTCATGTCCCTTCATCAACTGGAGGATTCAGGACATGCCACCCATGTTTAGACCAGGTGCTGTCAACATTTACAACTGTCCCCCATGCCAGTTACAATTAGCAAGTAGCAGGCTTCTGCTTGTGAGTGTAAAAGTTCAGTTTTGGACATCTACTCACATACACACGTGCATCTAATTATCTGCCACCTGCTAGCATTCACAGCTAAGCTATTTTTTCATCCATGGCAGAAGCAAGATTGTTTTTGTGATTCAGAAGTACTGTCGTGACTCATAGGCCCTTTTGATATGCAAGTACGACACTTTAAATAGTACACTGTGAGAGAAAGACAGAGCAGTCGAAGTGACTTGTCTCCTTTCAGAATCTTGGTCCCTGGCAAATCACACTCACTCACACACTTTAAGTGTTAAACTGATGTATTTTTGTAGGTTTTTTTGGATTATATACAACAGGGAGGAAAAAACCTAATTTTTTGTAAAGGGCAATTAGTTTATGCAAATCAAACAGGCTTCTGTTTCTCAGTCCTCCACACAGTCAGAGTTGCAAAAAAACAGCCAAGGCACCTATTCTATAAAACAGATTCTCAGCGAATGCTTCATCATCTGGGAGAAGAGCAGTTTTGTCCTACTGCCTTGTCAGTGTGAGAGAAATGGATGTCTGGAATAATAGGCAAGTACCAGCCAAAGGACTGTTTCTGCTCTGTGTTGTTTGAGAAAGAAGACTTCTACTCTTTGACTCTATAGCCACATGAGTTTTGATGTTTCCCTACCCTACAGCTCCTCTCAGATACTGGCAGAAAGACCTGCTGGGCTGAGGGAGAAGAAAAGAGACTTCCATACATTCCCAGGAGAAGTTCTGTAACTCCCACAGTATCAGCACTAATTTCTAGTTTTGTTCTCAAAATAGATGTTAGAGAAAATGCTTCACTCTACTTTTTGCCTTTTAACTGTTTTTTCAGGAGATCTAGGTAAAAATTATCTGCTAAAACCTGGGAGAGTGAGACGAAGAGCTCATAGCTATTTTTGCAGCAGCTATATGCTACCCAAGGAGCCTCCCAGGGCTGGTAGTCAGGGGTCATGTAGGTATCTTGTTCTACAGTGGAGGCTCCGGGAAGATGGATTAAAGGATAAAGTTGGAGAGATTTTGAAACTCCAGTATTGCAGCAGTGGTTCGCAAGAAGGAGGACCCCCTTCACCATGCAGAAGTGGATGGCCAGTATCCAGAGAGAATCCCAAGTAGCTCCTGATCAACAGGCTGGTGGTCTGGGATCAAGAGATGTGTGGTAAATTCTGGTTTTCTACGCAACACACAGTATGTTTCAGAGGTGTTTGCACAGCATGGCCAGTGTGCCAGGGGACACTGAGAGACTAAAGAAGTTAGTTGTGTCTGGGCTATTCCAGAACCATGTGCTAGCAAACCCTAGATTGCTTTAAACAACAATTACCGTACTCCAGTGATGCCAGATTTGCTGTGCCACACCAGAGGAATCGTGCAGTAATGTAAGATATCCAAGCAAGTTTCTGGCTGGGAAGTTTCATGAACCTCTCAGTTACTGCTGTTGATCACTTGATATGAGTGGTGATCATCCCCAGACTCTGACCTCAAAGTATTCTCTGTTGTTGCAAAAGCTAGGTCCTACATACATTTGGGAATCCTGAAGCATGCTGGAGCTGGCTGAACTGAAATAATGGGTAGTGATTTTTAAATTATTCCTGTTATACCCCCCTGACTTTGCTTTAGCTATGTAACCACAAAATCAATTTTTAAAGCAACAGCGACTTACAACGAAGGCTGACCTGTTCAGGGAGCCTAATTTGCATCATTCACTGCACAGCCGAACAGTCAAGTTTGAACTGAAAAAGCCAGGCTACACTGCTCCAGGCAAACTACAAAAGAAGAAGTGATCACCTGAGGATGTTTTTCGTCACAAAACCAAACTGGGGTTTACATTTTTCTATACTTCTGACAGTGAAGTAAAGTAGGAATACAAGATTCTGTGTGTATTAAATCTTTTTTTATTACTGATAGGGATCCATTTATTTCTTCAGGGAGAATATTCATAAGGAATGTTTATACTGTGAAACAACTTCGGAGAGTGAAAGAGTTAACCAGAAAGGCCAACTTGTGTGGCATTTTGTAGGCAACTTAATTGAACTAGTTTTGAGATTGAGCAGACACCTTTTTTAATAACCTGTAATGGTTAAAGATTAAGCAACGGACCAGTTGAAGATTGTATTAACACTAACAGCAACCTCAGTTCACATGCCTTAAACAAAAATAGCAACATCCACAAATATTCGTTAACTCCTCATTGCCAAATACTTTCATTCACTTCCCACATGCAGCCACCCACTCTATTCATAACTCATTCCTTTAAGTCATGCTCAGATGCAACAGTTTAAATACAGTCTTCAGGTTTTTTAGGAGTGATAACGCATTATATACTTTCACAGTGAAAGTCTGTCAGCTAACAAAATATCTAATTTCACAGGGGGTGTAGCTAAGCTTGCACGTGCAAGTCTAATTAGTGCTTTAGGGCCTGCTTTTTTTCCTATTTTCTGATTTAAACTTCTGAAATTACATTTCACTTAGCAGCAATTCTTTTTGTTGTCCTTGTTCAAACCCCACTGGGTGCTTGCTTTCACCGCCAAAAAAAGAAAGAGTTTTGATAGCTTTCTGCTTAACAGACTGCCACTGAGGTATAAAAAGTTACAGAGAGGTGGTTTCAATGTGGAGGATGTGAAACAGCTTACTATACTAGCCCTGTGACTCCTGCCACTAAAGTGTTTTGTTAACAGGCCTATGAGATTTCTACTTGAGAATTTGAAAGTTTAGTTTTACCTCAGCAAGAGAGTTCAAGGACTGTGTAGGGAGACAAATCTGAGGTCACCCTGCCCCTTATAATGGAGTGGTCTCCACAATTAGTTGTTCTTTCAGCTAGTTCTTTCAGATGATAAGTTGTTCTTTCGTAATCACTGTTCCCTTGGACTCAAAAGCTACAGCAATTTCTGCCATGTCAAGATCTGGCTTCAGATCATATGCCTGTTTCCTAAGCCATTTCAAGGCCCTAATTACAACAATCTGTGGTTGGATGAACTTTAGATTAAGATTCTGGGTTTTCAATAACTCGAGGACAAGAAGATAAGGGAGAGGAGAAAAAACTATTCACCTCTTTCACATGCAAACTAAATGCCGTATTTCCCACTAGAAGTTCCGTAAGCGAAGGTTGTAAGGCAACTCTCACTTGCTATGCACCTGAATCATAAATCTTTGCAGCTACAATAGTAAGTGTTGTTTAAGACTGCATTTAAAAGTTTTGAGACTAGTACAATTAGTAACATAATGAAAAAGGACGAAATAAACAAGCTGGCTGTGTGTTTCTGGAAAAATAAGCCCAATGCCCTCGAAGACAGGGAAGGGAAGTTTTCCTTAATATAATTCCCTTCTTTCTCTCTTGGAACACTGGATAAAACTCCTTATTTCTTCTTCCCCATCTCACTTCTATAGATGCATAGGTAGATATTTGGGCAACTGGCTGGCTTTATATGACAGACAGTGCTTGAAAGATTAATGACTGCTTTTTGCAATAGGGAATCTCCCTGTTTTACTGAGTATGTCATGTATGTTTCCATATAATTTTTCTACTTCACAGTAACACAATTTTTTGTATGTTTTCTATTTAACTAACCATTTGGGAAGTATGATTAAATTTTAATTCCAGTTCTTAGTAATGGGGAAGGTTAGTCCTTCTCTTATGTCTTAGATCAGCACATAAAAAGAAATAACTTTCATGGCTGTACTGAATTTCCCTTCCAAAGACGCTCAGTGTTGCATATGTACTCAATTGACACTCACAGGCCACCTTGTCTCATAGATAGGTGCTCAACAGAGCTGAGCTGACTCCCACCAGTTGAAAATCAGGCCTTGTACTTCCAATCAATCATCCTGAAGACTCACTGAACACTAAAGGATGCACATAAATCAAAGAATCTCAAATATCATTACCATTCTTTCCTTTTGGATCTTTGCCTTCCTTAACAAAGCAATGTGTTTCATTGAATCATGACTTTGCAGCTCTTATTCAATATAAAGAAATAATGGGAAAGCACTTTGCCTTTTACTGTCTGTAACTATATGGAAATGAGAGTGGCTAGTGCTGCTACTAGGATGGTACATATTGACTATTTCATAGAATGATCATTCACTGTATCCAGGGAAACTTGGTAGAAAGTAGCAAAAGATACATTCTGCATAATATGAACCCTGAGCATTCATATGTTATGCAAGTATTTCTGCAGCCCACATAGCACAGCCTGCATACAAAAGAATAAAAAGCAGCAAAAGAACATTTCTGTTGAAAAAAAAAAGAGTCAGGTGATCTTTCATCTAGTCTTGGGGTTACAATAAGTTGGCATTGGCTCATCCTTTCCAGCCATTGAACCTCTGATAAAAGAGTAAGCATTTCACAGCAGAAATAAACACTACATAGTTCAATATGTGTTTACTTCAGTAGCATGCCTCATTTATTTCTGCACAACATAAATTCCTTGGATTAAGAGTTTTACTGAGAATCTTTCTCCTGCAGCAACAAATACAATTCAGGAGAGATGCAATAAGGCAATAAAAGCATTTGGTGCTGGCGTGAAATCAGCTCAGCATGGTGTTTTCTGGTGCTCAGGCAGTGGCCATTTCAATGGAGCCATGACTAGTCAGTACCGACGGCTTACTCTTCTCTCCTTCCCATTTTTAACAGTATTGCTTGCTTCAATCAAAGAACACAACTTCAAGAAAGACAGGCCTAGAACCTGCTCCTTTCATTAGTGTCAGCTGTCCTGAGGCTTGCAGGCAGAAGAGCTCTGGGACCCTTGCTGCAAAGGCGGCACACGATAGGGGTGAACATTGATCTTTCACCGAATGAAGGGCTTCCCTTCTTGCATCAGAGCCCATATGAACTAGCCCGTTCTACATCACTGTTTTTGAGCTATGCACCTACTGAATTACTTTGAAAAGCAAAGATGACTCTGCCACACGTTTGCAGGGCTGGCTTAGGCATATGTTGGTAACTGTTTAAGCCAGTAGGACTTGATATGTGAAAGTTATGACCCTTTCAATCATTGCTCCCACCAAGGCACATTTCAATTACTGCACTGTGTTTTAAATAACACAGTTTGTGTCATTATTAAGGAACAGACGGAAGGATTAACTCATAAAGTTAGGAGCCTTAGCATACTGAACAGTCAATGAAAAATCTCAGTTAAGTGCTTAAAGATGGATACTTCCCATTGCCTGTTACATCCTAGGGTAGCTTTGTACTTACTTTAAACTAGAAACAGTAAGCTTCTTCCTAATATAGCTATAGTTAATGTCATCCCAGCTGAATTCTATAATCGTTTAAAGATTTATTATATTTATGGTAATATAGCAGCAGGAAGGACCTCCGCAGTCACTGAGATCAGCTATCTGATACCACCTCATGTAGTCCCATAAATCCATGCAATATCAATTTCCATCTTAAAGCTATCTAGGATTTCTGTCCTGACTCTTGTGAAGCAGCAGGCATTCCAGATCCCTATTTCTCAAATGGAAAGGATTTTTCTTCTGATTTCTAGCCTAAAGGTATTCACGGTCATCTCGTAGGCCATATGAGCAGGTCTCTTAGTTTATGGAGGAAGTAAAATTCTTTAGACACAGATATATTCTTTCCATGCACTAGAAGGTTTGAAATCAGACTGATTCCTGTTAATGATCAATTATAAATTATTTATCTTTTTTTTTCCCTTTCTATTCCTGCAATGCTAAAACTGTAGTTAGGTGTCCCAGCTATCATTACTGCTTGCTTTCTACAGGTTTCCAAATTCAAACATTTCTGTTGAAACTCACACACTTTTTATTCACTTTAATTTTTACGAACTGAACAGTAACAGAGATATGAATGCTTCCAAAGCATGGTATCAGGATACAGAGCATCTGTAATTCTAGGCTCTTAATAGCATCTATTACTCCCTGCAGGAAGCATAGTATAGGGTAGGAAGGGGATTTTTGGCCTCAGTCTCCATGATTATGGATGCCATGTACTGTCAGCACTTGAGAGGCTACAGTAGAGGGCAGAGTAGGGAAGCTTTCATTGCTACTGGTCCTGTGGTCAAGAAATAGATTTGTGATTTGTAACATAACAGTGGCAGCTCAGCACTGCCTATGTGCATGGTGTATTTATTCATCTTAGCTTTTGTCCATAGGCAATACATATTTTCTTAAAACTTTATTAATTAAATAGCTTCAATGTGCTGGAAGAAAAACTATTTCACTATTTTTTTTTAAAGTTTGTTATTTACTAAAGCACTAAGAGGCTAGATGACAGTAGATAAGGCTTGCAAGCATGAAAAGGGCAAACTTTCAGCTCGTGCTTTCGGAGCCTGCACTAAGTCTGTTACATGCTGCTGCCTGCAGAGGGACAGGGCTATGGCTGCAGATGTGTGATGGGCTTTCCATCTGTCTTATCCTTCTGGTTTGTTCAGGGCTGAAGGCACATAACCAGGTCCTCCTTTTATTTGCTTAACAGCCAGAAGGGCAAATAGCTACAACTGCTAACATAATAAACAAATGTGGAATTAGAGTGGACATAAAGGCATTTTGTTTGACCAGCAGTGCGTGCCTCCATGACGGTGACTGGATAAAAGCTGAGATTAACTAGTCAGATTTAAATAAATAGTTCTCACAAGGACGTACCTAAATAATCCCCTTAGGAAAAGTTACCAATGCTCCCAAGAGATTTCAATTTTCTGGATATGCACAAATCCACCATTTTGGATTCAGGCAGTTCAAACACAGGCAGTGGTCTGAAGAGCTGTTCAGGGCCTGGGTTCACAATTTGTGACTTCCACATTCTTGGGAGCAATGCCCTTCTGTCGATATGTAGCAACAGTTATCAGTCTGTAACAACCACTTTCACAGCTTATTCTCCTTATTTATACATCACATTAACTGGATCCTTGAATGAGGAGAAGTGGGAAAGAGGCTAAGAGCGGAGAAGGTGGACAGAATGCAGTTGAAATCCCCCTCATAAATGTTATGGTTGGGCCCCTGATAATCCTCAGAGACAGTTTCCTTCCGTGGTGCTTCTACTGGGTAGACTTCCATCCTGCTCCAACTACCAGTATCTCCAGAGTGGTCTGAGGTTCATATCTCCTGAGGAACAGTTGTGCACAGCACATCTGCAGTGTATGTAAGGGTAATGTTAAATTCTGCCCCAGGTGTGGTTGCAATCAGTGGTACCCAGTTTTGTAAATACTCAGCATGAAGTCTAGCTTTTCGTGAAATAGGCAGTTCAGTCTGCTGCACCAGCTTTGAAATTATTATGCCTGGCCCCTCAGGTGTAGGATGATGCCTTTAGTACTGCTGTTTGCTTTGACTGACCTGTGCCCGTGTTCCTTTTGATCCAAGCATCAACCAGGTCTTTTGTCAGTTTCAAGCTGAACATGGATGCCTGAGTTTCTTCTCAGTTATTCTTTGACTGCTGTATTGGTCATTTGAAACTGAAGATGATGAAAGAGGACATGGAAGAAAAAGTAGTCAACTCTTACTTGCAGGATGGGGCACTTTTGCTCCTGTGGGGAAAGGGGGGGAAAGCCCCCTCATGACTGGGGCTTTAGCACTAACATAGTAGTTAAAATACTAATCATGGGAAGGGGCATTTCTCAGAACATGGAAGTTTCAGACAGCCTGCTAGGATGATGGGATCTTAGGAAATACTGGTTGGAAGGGATCTCATGAGTGTCCAACTGCCTGCTTACAGCAGGGACGGCAGTGAGATCAGCTTTTATCAGGGCTTCGCCCAGTTGGGACATGAAACCTCCTCCAGGCTGGAGACAAACCAACCTCCCCAGACCCCTGGCTCCACCGCTGGGCCAGCCCTGGTCCTGCAGCCTCTCCTAGGAGGGCAAGAGCTCCAGCCACATCATCTTGGTAGCCTCCCCTCACTTTGCACCAGTTTGTCAGTGTCATTTCTGGGTTGGGGACCCAAACTGGGGACAGTACCCAGGCAGGCACTGAGCAAAGCGGACAGCCCCTGCCTTCCCCTGGCTCTGTAGGCTGTGTCCTGCTCACGCCAGTCTCTGGGCATTGCCTAACCCATCAACTACCACCCTGTGAGCCCACCACCCAAACAGGTCCTTGCCTGCCAATTTGTCCTCCTGCCCAGACCGTAATGTCACAGGCCAGGTACAAGAATACTCGGGGGGACAGTGCTGAAAACCTGGCCAGAGCAGAGGTTGGTGGCATCTGCTGCTCTCCTCTTGTCCTCACGCTTTTGTCACAGATGGCAGTCAGGTGAGTCAGGCATGATTTACCCCCGGTAAATCCTTGCCAACTGCTCCCCATCACTGTCTTCTCCCTGCTGTGCCCAGACATGGGCTCAAGGACATCTTGTCCTTGATTTTACCTGGGACTGATGGGAGGCCAGCTAGCCTGCTGTTCCTTAGGTTCGCTTTTGCCCTTTTTTGAAGGCAGGATTGACATTTCCCTTTCTCCAGTTGTTGGAGAGAGGCAAGTCTGATCTCCACAATCTTTGAGAGCCGATGGAGAGCAGCTGCACGCCTGGGATACAGCCTGACAAGTCCCAGGGATGTGTGTGGGTCAAGTGCTCCCAAGTGATACTGGACTTGACCACCATCCCCAGCTGGTAGCTTCTCTCCTCCTTGAGCCCCATCACTAAGCACAGAGGCCTGGAAGACCTTGCTGGTGATGACAAAACAGGCAGTGAGGACCTGCCTTATCTGTGTCTGTATCACTAAATCACTCACCCCATCCTGCCATGTGTCCACATTTTCCTTGGTCAGCCTTTTGTGACTAATGTAGCAGTAGAAGCTCTTGCTGCTCTTGACATTCCTTGCAAATCCCAGCTCCAGATGAGTTTTGGCTTCCCTGACACTGCCCCTACATGCCGGGGCAGTGTTTCTTTACTCCTCCTTTGCATTCTGTCCTTGTCCCTCACCTGTACACTGCCTTTTCATATCGGAGCTGTACCATGAATTTCTTGCTTTCCCAAGCTGGCCTCCTGATACATCTCCTTGTTTTCCTGAGGATGGACTATTCTTGCACTCAAAGAATTCTGTCTGTCCTTAAAGGCCAACCAGCTTTGGTGGGGTCCTTTGCCCTTCAGAGCTGCCTCTTACAGGGTGCCACCTACAAGTCCTCTGAATAAGGCAAAGTTTTTGTCCTTGAAGTCCGGGGTCTGTGCTTTGATGCTCATACTCCCTTATATGGAAAAAATTTGTTCTATTCATGTTAGACACATGTTTGAGCCCTTTTTAAAGGCTGCACCAATGATTGCAACTCCAAAAGAATGCCATCTTCAAAACACTTAGCTGTGAATAAATCTTTTCCTGGAAGGAAAGAAGAACACACTCTGTTTCTAGAGAATTATTTTTTGTTTGTTCATTTTTCCTATAAAACCACTCAAATCTTCAATGACAAGCATGAGAAAGGGGAACAGCTATGCAGAACATTAAGCATAATCACTACCTAAACTCAAACTGGAACACATATTTGCAAGCATTTGTCCTCCACCAAGAACTTTCTGTGAAACAAACAACCAGCTAATTTCCTATAATTGTTTTGGTTAAGTTCATCTAGGAAATAAATCTGTGCTTCACACTTTCTGCAGGGTTTGAAGTGATATAGCAGTTGCTTGGATAATACTAATTTCTCAGAACTGCATAAGACACATTGAATACACATAATTTGTCAGCTTGACATTTCTGACATTTTGCTCCCTCATTTTATTTTAACAAAAGATGGTTGCATTTTCTACTTTATTGCTGAACATACAAACATAACCTGTAACATTTTTGTAATTAACCATAATAGCATCATGTAATTAATGTTAATCATCAGGCCACTCCATAGTTTTATTTGTTCATTTATAAGTACATGATAAGAGTACATGCTCGTCACATGGAGTTCACTAGACTTAGAGTAGTTGAAAAAGACAGTCATGTCAAAAGGGGTATTTTACTAGAATGTTTCTTTACTGAGCATGACTTCAGTAAAACAGGCAAACTCTCTTACCACATGAGCTTTATATAAACTTAATCTGGAATCACATTGAAAATTTTGCATAGGGCAAGGCTGAGAATTCAAATCATATACATTTTCAATTTGGGTTTTTGTGTTTGCTTGATTGTGGGGTGTTTTTAAAGGGACAGTGCTGTATGGCCATACACAATGCATGTTTTATACTTGTAATCGTGAAGAAGGACATGATGAAGATCCATCCATCCATCCATCCATCCATCCATCCATCCATCCACCCATCCATCCATCCATCCATCCATCCATCCATCCATCCATCCATCCATCCATCCATCCATCCATCCATCCATCCATCCATCCATCCACCCATTCACCCATCCATCCATCCCATAATCTCAGATTCTGTTTCTCTTCCTTGATCCAGACCTAGCATGTCCAGATAACCATATACTACTCCTGCTTCTTGGACACCAAGCAAAAGGCCATTTTTTTTCCAGTTCCAGAGTTTTAGGAATGAGAATTCTCTTACAGCAATTGGCATTTGACTTGTTTAGGGTAGAGATGGCAGAAATGGTGTCTTTCCACAGTGGCTCAGAGCAGCTAACAGAGTTGCAGAGTTGTCATACCCCATAGCCCTGCAATACAGTATTGCCATGGCTAGTTACAGGCCTGACACTTTGTACTAAATTTGCAAGGCCTCGAGGCTGAGGCTTGTCAGATTGGTGCTGTCTGAACTTTTTTTGACCTGCAGCTTTGTTTTATTTGGCTTAGCTGTGAAAGCAATTTCTCTAACTGACCAGGTGCTGATGTTCAATCTGTTTTACCTGTGTGTAGCACAGATAGCAGTAACAAGCAGTTATTCTATGGAGAATGGGATATTTATACCTCTGACACAATGATACAGTGCAGAGAAACTCAAGTCTGGTGTAACATCAGAGGCCTCAAGAAGCAGAGACACACAACATGGTGCAGAGGAGTACAGGCATGGGGTGGTAAGAGATGGGACACAGGCTTGGCATGGGAGAGAAATCCTGTGGCTATAAATAACTCTCCTGTGATCAGTTAAAGAAATGCAGATGCAGAGCTGGCCAGAACTGGTTTTAGAGATAACAAAGAGCACAAATAATGGCAACTAACATGTAGAGAGCACCATATATAGTAGATCTGGATGTGGATACAGACCACTGAAGAAAGAGGAAGATATTTTTAAAAAGCATGTTAGAAAATGTATACAAGTGACCTCAAGTGGATCCTGGAGAGAGAAAGAAGAAACCAGCAACATCAACATCATTTTCCTCCCAAGGGACTCAGGGGGGCTGACAGCTTCTGGTATTGTCCTCTCTAGGAGTCCAAAGCTATTGACTTTAAGATGCAGGGAAGCAGTGGAAAGGTGAGAATAACACCAGGAAAAATGGGCAAGAAACTACAGAACGTGCATGTTTCAATTTTAATTTTATTATTACTGAGACTTTTGCATACAGAGGTAATTCAACTGCAGTATTATTCTTTCATTTTCTGTAATAATTAGATCTAGATGACCAAATAATCCTGAATTAGCCTTTTACAATTTCCATCATCCTAGCAAGAAAATTCTGCCTTTACTTGTATCTAAGATATGATTCCTCTTTCCCATAAACAAGATTTTAAGCATGATGCTGCACCAGCTCCCAGGGCAGAGAACAGAGGCATCTCAGAGGGACAGGGCGCTGGCTGCAGCAGGGGTGCAGCAGGGCCTGGGGTCTTTGCTGAAGGCTGCACTGTGATGGTGGTGATGGGGTCCATGGCAGGGTCCCCGAGAGGGGCCAGAGTGACGAGCCACCACACATCAGGAGCCTCCAGCCAGTCACAAGGTAACTTTCGACCTTTTTCAGCTTTTGGGAGCACAGTCAGAAAAAGTTGGTCCCAATAAATCAGAAGGTTTGCTGTACCAGGGTAAGCTCTAGGTACAGTCTTATTATTCAGAAAAGGCTACAGTTAGACCAATTGGACTCATTGCCAGCACTTCTGATACCAGCATTTTTGAAAGCTATCTGCAAGGTTAAATTGTAATAACAATGTAACCATGGTAATCATGATAGTGTTCATATTCTGTTAGTTCTGTGAAGGATTTGAATATTAGCGTGCATAACACTGGAAAATAAATATGTAAGGGCAGCTAAAACAAGTTGTAAAAGACACCATTTGTGGGAGGAAGGTTAGTTCCTCAGATATTCCCTGAGGTAATGTTTACCTCAGCTCCCTGCTGTATTAAAGCATAAAGAGTGTTGTAGGGACATAAACAACAGGCTGATATAGTGGTTAACTACCTGTTGTGTAATTTATATTTTGGTGGTGTTGCAACCATTATTATTAGGTGCCTGTGGATTGCTGTGATGGGAGCAGGCAAACCTCAAAACTTCCTACATGCTTTTATTTATGTGCAATGACTAGGCAACCTGTTAGAAGCTAAAAATCAATCATTAATCACACATACTAGTTAGGCCTTACGTATACTGTACCACATGTCTGATGCTCCTCTTCTGGCTCTGATGTTCACAGTCTTGGCTGGCTTTAGGTCTCTGAGGCCATGCTGGTCAGGGTCAAGACCTCTTTGATGAAAGAAAAGAGAAGCAAAGTTGGCCAGTTTGGCCCAAAGAATTATTTCCTCCTTTTGTAGATCAAAACCAGTCTATTTTGGCTCTTCCAGACACGTGCTACTGGTTTGCCAGAAGAGCGTTGCCTGTTAGGTGGCCATTATCTGTTTCCTTCTAAGAGTCACACACTGGATTTCACTGCCTTAGTTCTACTGGTTTTATGCAACTGTAGCAAATAAAAGAAACCTTATAAAATCTGTAAGTTCTTGCCCCACACCAGTCAGTCTTTTGACATGTGTGGCTGCAAGGCAAACAGAACAAAGTCACTAATGGGTCCTGATGCTGTAAGAGACATAACATTTTCATGTCATTAATAGCGCATGTTAAGCCACGCATAGGTTTTGGCTGCCATAAGGCTGTGACTTAAAAGAATTTCAAATGAGTCTAGACCATCCTCGGTAAAAATACAGCTCTGTCTAATTTGGAGCTTATTTGGTGGTCAAGAGATACCACAGAAAGGGAAAGAATAAAAGCCCTCCCTCCTACCAAACACCTCCCCCCAAAGTCTCCCACACCCTAAATTCAGAAGAGTTTGATGAAACATTATGTAGAACCAAAGCATGAAGAGTGGGCTCAGAATCTAGCACACGTTTTCTGTGTTCACATCTTTTTTTCTCTGACTCATCCATTTAAGTCTCTTTTCATTAACCAGCCATCCATGTTTAGTAGAGAAAAAAATACCCTCATTAATTCAAAGACTGGTGTAATTTTTTAAAAAAAAAAGTTTTTAATATCAATTTTCTTCTTTGTATCTCAGGGAGTGTGGTAAAAAAAATAAAAATTCCACTTAGAAAAAGGTATCATTACACTTCTCAAAAATAACTTCAGATTTGCTCAAACAGAACAGGAAGACTTCTTGAACACGTATTTGTGTTCCAGAGAAAAGGGCTGGAACACCTACAGGCTAGCTGATTTAAAATGTTAAGCACTTTAACATTTTTTTAAATTACAGGAATTGGTTTAGATGTCTTTTGACAGGGGCCATACAACAGAAACACTAAATGGCATGCATGTCATTTATAACATTGCATTTGTGAATTGCAAGGAATAAACAACATTGTAATCTGCAAAGTGGTTTGCATTACAAACCAAAACAAGGAATTGGCTTTTCAGACAGATGACATCTCTCACCTGGTAACTTATATTCTGTTAAAGCTCAGTGATGGTTGCATCAGGTGAAGACTTGGCTGAAGTCAAGAAGTGAACCATCAGGCAGCATTTGGAGACATTATCATCAGCTTGGGGCTGGTAGGGTTTGGCATACTGCCAAAAGAATAAGAGCTCAGTTTATAGCCTTTATTTCTATCCCAGCTTGTGCATCTCCAATGTTACTCCACACCACTTTTGGGCATAGGCAAGGGGAGATAGTCTCCTAGCCTGGCCCACTTCAGGGCTGCCTGCCCACCAGCCTGCCCCCCAAAACCAGCACTGTGTTAACAACACACATGGGAAGCAAGGAGAAGTCTTTTCCTTCTTTATCTTGACTGGACCCCAAAAGCCTCCTTGGGCCCCCAAAATGACACTGACCTCCCCACCATCTCTTCTTCCACTGCTATGGAATTAAATTTACATTGGACAGCAATGAAGGAAGGATAATTTATTGTGTCCCTGTTACTTAGAAGAACAAAGTACAATTATTACCAACAACCCAGAGAATCCCTGTAATTCTGCAAGCATTGTGGGGGGGTTACCACTCATTCAGGAAAAGATCTTGTAGTTAGAAGCACCTTTCCTGTTTCTCATTCTCCCCCAAAATGCAGTGATATGGCACTCTGTCCACTTCTGGTGTTAATCCAGTCACAACCCTACAGAGACAAACTGCTTCAGTTTTAAACTCAGATCTGGATCACAGCAACAGGCAGCTTCAACTTCCATTTTGCAGTCACAGACCAGCAGACATCTAAAATGCAAGCTCCCTCCTTGGCTGAGACTTTGTTCAATGAAGTGCAGTCAAGCGAATTTTTGTCCTTTTCAAAAAAGGCTGTACTGAAACTGCTTGAAGAAATGTGTTGTATGGGTATACAACAAAATCACTATGGGACCTCTGTTCTAACCTCGTTCTCAAGGTTTTTTCCTTATCTTTCAGAATGGTTGTATAACAAAGGTTGTTAAAGACACGGAGGCTTCTTTGCAAAGTGATTTTGGAAAATGGTGCCATGGCTATCTTGACAGTTCAGTTTCTTCTTTCTGGCAAGATTTTTTAAGATAAGAAAGATTTTCAGATTTGCCTGTTGCAACTGAAAAAAACAAGAGTATATTTGGTGCTGAGTATAAAAGCAATGTTACGCAAAAGTCCTTTTTTACACTTCCAAGAGGTATGCAAGTCCTAGAAGCAAGGCAAAAAAAAAAGGAAGATACTTTCCCACCAGCTGATCTCAGCCATCATAATGATCCTAGACCAGCTAACCAGGTGGAACAGTTGCTGCTCCAGTGTTGTCAGCCAGAGCCACGTGAAGAGATGTATCTGAGCACACTTCCTGCAAACAGGGCATGTCACCAGCAGGTGTCCCTTCGCTGTAAGGACCACTTACGGGCACATGTATTAAAGGTAACAAAGGTCACCTATAGATGAGATATCCCACTCTTTATACTTCTACAATGGGGCAAAAGATGCAGAGATCTGTCTGTGATCTTTCACGGAGTGAACATGCACAGTCCACACTGATGTACATACTGTAAACATCAGAAGTGCAGAAAAACAACTTTGGGGGGATTATCCATCAGTGTTAGGCATGATTCCTCACTGGACAAGAAAACACAGTATGCAACTCCAAACGAAGCTAGGGAGGGGCTGCTGGGGAGAGGCTGGGGGGGGTGGCAGGGCTCAGCCAGGCCAGGGGGCGCGGGGCTCCTGCTGCTGCCACCTCTCCCTGTCCCGCCTCCCTCCGGGCATCACCTCTCTCCAAGCCGTCCCAGGCTGGACTTCCCAGCACACTGGCAATCCAGAGACACTTCTTGGGTCAGGTACAGACCTGCTGAGCATCGGCCGACCCCATGCTTCAGAAGTGAGCTGGGCAGCTCAAAGAGGTGCAGCAGTGAGCTTCACATGCAGAAGAGCCAGCACGCCCTGGGGTCCCCAGTCATATGGATGCTTTTGAATGCGTCTTGCATGTGAAGAACATCCTTTGGACTTGTTTGGTTAGCTTTTCTGCATTTTGCCATCAGAATTGGCATGTAGGTAGGAGATTAGAGATAATCTTTTTCATGGTACAATGACTGCAGTTTGAAGAGAGGATGAAGCTTTGCCATTAGCATCACGTTATGGAGCAGTGGAGTTATTTTGGCGAGGTAATTCTTTTTGGGTGGTTAAGGAGGGAGTAAAGCTGTGAGAGATGACAATCTCAGAGCCTGTGCAGAAGTTAAGCTTTTGCAGTCACCATGGTTACTTCCTTCTAAGCCAGAAACAGGGAGGGAACGTATAATTTATTTCTTTAAACTGGCCTGCCCCACTGAAATGATACTGTGCTCTAGCTTGGCCCCACTTCAGTAAAACTGTTCAAAGGAATGGGCCTGTGGTGGATGTGAAACACCACAGTCATTAATCAGAGTGCTCCTGCACTCTGTAAACAGCAATAATAAAAGAGAAGAACTGATAACAGGAACAAAAGAAAATGAACTGACCAAGTCAAGATTGCTTTTTTCTTTTTTTTAAGGTGGCACAAAAATAGATTTGATTTTTTTCAGAAGGTGAAACTAGACTGCAGCTGATTGTCTGCACAAAACCAAAAGGACTGTTTAGGCTTTTCAAACAAGTTGATTGTGGTGCACGGAATGTTATTTACACCTTCTGCATTGATGTGTTGGTCCTTGGAGCTGTCTTCCTTACCAGGAAAAAAAAATTGCTGGTAAGGAAGTTAGTGTCTGAAAATTATGATTAAGATAACATTAATGAAAACAATGTTTCCATTTATTAATTTCTATCTACCAGCCAAAATAAAGGACTTTCTCTCTTCTTTTACACTTGCTCAAATTCTCATCAACTCACTCCTAATTAAGAAGGAAAAGAGCTGGTAGTTCTGGGACAGGATTTTTCTTCCACCTTTATTCTGCTTGAACTTAAGCAATTTTTCCACTCCCAATTCCTCAGTAGCTGCCTACTTAACTGAGTAATACCTATCTAAAAATTAAATCTTCACTGAAAGTTTCAACCAACTCATGCAAGCAACAATAACTCCATATGGTTGTTGCATCACATATTAACATGCTGTCCGGGTACCTTGGCATTATTACAGAATAACGTTGTCACCTTGCTATATATTTTCTTACTTCACTAAGAAACAACCTAGAGAGGAGAACACAGTTTTCTTTTACTATTTCCTGTCTGATCAACTATGTTAGACAAGCGATTTAATGCTAGGCCACATCGGTAATAGGCAGGGGCTGGCTGCTCAAAATGATGCAAGGTTAAAAAAGTAAGTCCAGATCTGTAGAGAGGTATATTATCTTGTATTACATAAATTCAGCAAATGACCAATACAAATGTCTGCCATCTGATAAGCAGAGGTCCTCACGTTACATGTTATTTTATGTAAACCATCAAGAGCTTGCAGAGAGAAACGATTTTCCTATCATAGAATCATAAAATCGTCTAGGTTGGAAAAGACCTTTAAGATCATCAAGTCCATGTTCCATCCAATTCCTAAAAAGTTATATTACATCTCTTTACAAAACACTACTTGCTCCATTGTCATGCATTTAAGGTAACAATATTTTTTTCCATACATAGTTTACTTAGGTGACAATGTGTGCCCTTTACTGCAGCACCATTTGCAACACAAGAAGCACTTGAGGAATATACAAATATTCCTTGAAAAAAATCTCCTTTCAACATTTAACAGAGACCTAGCCACCTTGTTGATAATTTTAAAAAGCACGAGGAATATGCCTACTTAGAATATCTGATAAGACACCGTTAGATTCATACTGTGATAACAAATACTAATTTTATATCATTTTAATATTAAGAATTTTATTTGTACATCCGATATTAATACTAAAACTAAATCAGAACTGCATTGTCAAAGCTGTAGCTTTCATGTGCATTTTCATTTCACACTTTTGATTTGCTCTTTAATTATAAATGCTTGCATCGTAATTCATGGTACAAACATGGTGACATCATCAGTTATGATTGTGACCAGACATTTGATTTTGACACTTTTATGATTTCCATTATGTAACGGAAGAGTTTTTGACAGCTGAACATTGCTGGTGTAGCTAATCCAGTCTCCACATTTACTGCAGTGAAGGCAAGTGATTCATGAGCTAAGCTGTGAACAAAAATGAACTTTCTGTCTGCTGTATCTCCCCTACAAAGTCAAACAATAAAAAAAGGTATCATTTGTTTTAAGACCTTACCTATAATAGTTCAACTGCAATTACCTTTCAACAGAGAAAAGCACTGATGCCCACCCCCAGGGTGATGTTTTAAATATAGAAATACTGTTCTGCTGTTACCATAGAAATCATTTAAGATCACAACAAAAAATTATTGGGGAATTTAGGGGAGATTTAACTGGTGCTGTGAAATTTCACCTGTTTTGCTTTCAGTGCACAAAATACCCTCAGAGGCAAAAACCAGTCAAGCCTCTGTTCATTCAGAGTGTCCTAACAGGGGGCTTGGGGATTGTTGTGACAGTGTAAAGTTGTGTAGGTCATGATGGTTGGATAGCACACAGGGGTGTGGGGAAGTCTGGTCAGCAACAGGAGGGGTGTCCTCCCTCTTGGAAATCTTTGGTGCTGCCACTCTCCAAGAAAGGGCTAGAAAGAGAGAAGCACATCTGGCAGCTGTCTTATCCAAATCCTCTCTGCCCACAAGACTTGCACCATTGGAAGATGGACCCTTCAGCTTGACTTCCCCGAGATTTGGGTCAGAGAATTTGCCTCAGGAATAAACAGGAGCTACATCAGTTTGTTACGTTCGAAAGAGTTTTACCCCCAAATCTACCTCATTTCAGAGTTGAGACCTCCTCGGGAACAACAGCCTCTCTGCCAAGAAAACTTCACATCAGAAACGTATACTGCTGTAATAGCTTTTCAAAGTAGTTTCTGTGTGGCCAGTTTGGATAAACAAGGTTGTTACCGTTTGTGAGCAAATACCCTTGTGAATAACCACATTATAGTGAGATTCCACATACCCATGAGGACGTCTCAGTAGAAGCAAGTTTCGTTCTAAGTGCTGACAGCTGCATAAGGCTTTGTAGTCAAAATCACCATTAGCACAGCACAAATTTTAAAATGCCAGCTCCAGAGACCATTAGATTTAGCAGTGAAACTCCCACTGATTTTTATACAGCCTGGATTTGACCCAGGATAAATTAACAATTCTATAATTCTCAGAAAACCCTGCGGTACTTCCAGAATAAAAAACTTAGCTCTACTATACAGACCTTTAATACTAATTAAAACAACATGCTGATGTGGATCTGAATGGTTTTATGCACATCACTAGCTGCCAGAGATCACCAATCAGAGTATTAAATTAATTGTGAAAGGAATAAAAAGGAGCTATGTTTTAAACAGTGGCCAATAAGCAGTTTCCAGATTTCTATTCCCAAGCGCTTAAGACTGTAATTTTTCCTGCTCATGACCACCCTCACCTTCAAACTTCTCCAGAACACAAACATCCGTGATGTGATCAGGAACCTATGAAAGAGGGACAGACAAACCACCTGCTCTCCACAAACTCAAGTGTTACTCTTTGATTCCAAATTTCCAAATCCTAAACATCCAGCATCCTATAGGTATTTTTCTGCACTTGACAAATACCTAACTAATGAAGAAGACATTGCTTTTTTTAAAAATACAGGTTCAGATCTTTCTTTGAAGATAAGAGTTTCTTATCATGCATTTTACCCCTCAGTGAATACAGCAACTTTTATTGGGAGGCAAGCATTTCATCAGATTGATGCATACGGATCCCCATGTGTACACTCATGAATTTTCTCACAAATTTGTTCTGTCTGTGCCTAGAAAGGTCTGTATTGACAATTTTACAATAATTTATAATTTTGGCACTCACACCTGAGATTGCTGTATCACTGAGACAATTCAGAAAGCAAACTGGCTGAGATGGGGTTGACTTTCTCCACAGCAGCTCATACA